>NC_139966.1:39499208-40099208 GCF_963993115.1 Abramis brama | reverse complement strand
AGATATACAACGGGGGAAATAAGTATTGAACACGTCATCATTTTTCTCAGTAAATATATTTCCAAAGGTGCTATTGACATGAAATTTTCACCAGATATTGGTAACAACCCAAGTAAGCCATACATACAAAGAAACAAAAGAAATAAGTTCAGAAATTAAGTTATGTGTAATAATGTGAAATTCTCACTCCTCTATCAGAAATCTTGCGAGGAGCACTGGTCGAGGCAAATTTATGGTGAAATTATTGTCTTTCCACTTCCGTATTATGGCCCCAAAAGTGCTCACTGGACCATTCAGAAGCTTAGAATGGCGCCTATAACCAATGCCATCATGTTTTGCAACAATTAGGTTGCGAAGGTCTTGAGACAGCTCTTCGCTTTTACCCATCATGAGATGTGTCTTGTGTGACACCTTGGCAATGAGACCTTTTTGTAGGCCATAATTTGGGACTGAACCAGCTGTTATTAATTTCCACTGACAGGGGGCTGGATTGCTTTTTAATTACTGTAAGTTTTCAGCAGTTGTCTTGGCTTTCCATGCCTTTTTGCGCCTCCCTTTCTTCATGTGTTCAATACTTTTTCCCTGTGTCATTTCACATTATTACACATTACTGTCTACGTCATCATTTCTGTTCTACATAATTTCTGAACTTATTTTTGTTTGTTTCTTTGTATGTATGGCTTACTTGGGTTGTTACCAACATCTGGTGAAAATTTCATGTCAATAGCACCTTTGGAAATATATTTACTGAGAAAAATGATGACGTGTTCAATACTCATTTCCCCCGCTGTATCATGAAAAGCTGTCATCACAACGCGAGCGCTTCAGTGTTGCATTGAATCCTCACGGCGAGGTCTCTGCTGCCTCTGTGAATGGAGGACGTTGAGATATTTATCATTGTTTGATGGATGTATGAGAGAGAGAAAAGGGACACCAACTTGTTTACGTTGAAGAGCAGGAGGAAGGTTTCTTTCTGTGTCCTGAGGGTCTGCCGCAAAGCTGAAGGACACACAATTCAACTACACAAACAGAAATCTCAAGTAGTAAGATGCATGTGAGAAAGAGAGAAAGGGCTTTTTTCACTTCTACTTTTATTATGCAACAAAGCATTAGTGTCACTTGCTCATTCTGTTTCACTAGCTATATTCCCATCCAAATTTGTGAATTTAACTTCACAAATTTGTGAAAAATCACATAAAACATTTGCAAAAAAAGCACTGTTTCCATCCAATGTGTTTAAGAGAACAAAATCATCACTTCCTGGGAAATTGGCGCAAAATATCTAATAATAAATAAATATCTAATAAAGTTGAAGTTGCTGCAATGCTCATTTATCCTCCATCATAAATGACTTGCATCTCAGAGCTCTCAGATGAAACGCAATAAACAAACACTGTCATGTTATCTTGCGTTTGGATGCCTGGTGTTTGTGAACGCAATCATGCGAGATGCTTCTGGGAGGTCATTATACCAAATCATTCTGACAGACATTGGCAAAGGCATTTAAAAATAACTAAAACAGCATTTAAGATGCATTGCAGTGCAATGACATTGGTTATCCAAATGCTGTGTTCACGCCACGTCGTAATTAGGCTACCGTAAATAAAGCTCTGTGTGCTTTCGAATCGCTCTTGCGATGTCATTCACTGATTAGTCTGCACAATGTTGCTTCAAGTCGAACACACCTTAAATCAGCAGTGGTCAGATGGTACAAATCGTTGCTTTAAGAAAATCATGTGTTTACACGTTGTAATTACAAGCACTTGAAGGCTTTCTACAGTCCCAAATTGTTACGGTAATTGCCGTGAACGCACCTACTGTAATGACATCCCGTTTCAAGGTAAAGTCGCGTGAGTTTTCCGTTGCACATCAAGGGATTTATTCTGTAAATGTGTCTCCATCATAGTTTATGAGTTTTCTTATCAGATAAAAAAAAAAATTGAGCATAAGTCTATGCACATTTTGGCATCTTGGCATTTCCATCTAGCATTTTTTATGCGATATCCCAAAATTTACTGTAAACTACAAAATTAATTAAAAACTGTTATTTTAGTATTATTTGTATAGTAATATAGTATTTATTTATATTTTGAATGAGCTTTTATTTTTTATATGATCAGTTTTCATTTAAATTGTAGTTTAAGTTTCAGTAATTTTACTGATTTTTTTTTTTTTTACTTCTATTTAGCTTTAATTTATATTTATTTTGTTTTTTGTTTTAGTATTTTTTTGTCCTTGAACTTAAGTTAGTTGCCAAGAAAACATTTCAAATTTTCTTCAAGGTTTTCAAGTAAACGTTTTGCATATATTTTATTTCGAATTTATTTCAGTGAATGTCCCAGAATGCATTGCAAAAATATACAGTCTACAGAAAAGTTATTAATATACAATTAATATATAATTCTAATACTTGTGTAAATTAGCTCAATTTCATTTAAAACTGTTTTAGGCAGTTTTTGTAAAGAATTGTTGTAAAGAGGACTCCATGTAACATCATACTTCAGTCATGCTTATGAGAGAGTCAGTCAAACAGAATAAACCACTATAATGATAATAATGATCACACTCACACAGGCTGGTAGACTAAAAACCATCCAATTTGAAAGAGAGAAGAGTATGAATGTATTTCCTGCACACACACGAACCGCTCACATGGTCGTGAAGACAGATTTGTCTTCCCTTGAGAGTCAAGGCCCTGAGTGTGGTGATAACTCAAAGACAACTAATTCCTAACTGAGAGAGTACTTAGAGGAAGTGTGAGAAAAAAAACAGTTGCAGGGTGAACCGGGTAGGAAGATGTACACTATCAATCTTTTAAAAATGCGGCAAAGATAGTTCACCCAAACAGAACTATTTGGTCATTACTCACCCTCAAATCACTCAAAATCTGTATGACTTTCTTAGTTTCTTCAGTGGAAAACAAAGGGATGTTTTGATTAATGTTCACGCTCCTTTTACCATAGAACCATAGATCAAGCCAAGTAAAGTGAACTGAAAAAGTTTGGGTACTCGAACTCGGGCTCAAAAGAAAACTTAATTCGTGTGATGGATAGGCGCTTTCTGTGAGCATGAGTGCTTCTGTGAGCAGATGCATTTTTACTCTGACTTGACTCAAAAATTTTTTTCCAAAACTAGGGATTAGGTGAAAAATGCTCGGGACAATTGCTAGAATTGTCACTGGCCAGCATGCGAATGTACTCTTATTGTGCTTCAACACACTTAATACACACAAAGTTATGTCAAAATGTCGTCTCAGTGAGCACTCACATAAACACAGTCATTTATGTCTAAAGTGAACGTAAATAGTTGGGAGAAAATCGGACGTGTCAGTATATTGGATCCGTGCATTAGATCTTAAAGTGACAGAAGCCTAATATACCTGCTGCTGTCTGTGTCCTTAAAGGTGCATTGCGCAACATTTCATGTTAAAAATACCCGTTTTTCTAACCCATACATGCTTAAACAATTGCCTGATGGGCTGAATGAGCCCTTCTCTGATCACTGCGATTGCCTCTATAATCCTGTACAGTAAAATAAATAAGAGGGATTCGGGACGGAATTTGAGACTGGGCGTGACGTCATGCGCGTTCACGCTCACCTGGTAATGTCTGGCAGGTTTGTGTATTCGCCGCCATTATCCGTATCAGCGAAGACAACTCGAGCGACAAAACTTTAGTCAACTTTCGACAAAAGTAGAAGATGGATTCAAAGAGACCGGCTTGTAGTTCATTCCAAACCCCAACGCAAACTCCACGTAAGACAAAGAAAAGAAAACTTTTGTCTAGTGCCACAGGCGTCGGAATAAGACGAGAGTCAACATCGGGAAGGCTTTCAACAAATGGAGAGATCTCCGGTCTGCTGCACACACTAGGAAGCGCCCGCACCCTCGGATCACTGGACGTGGCTGTGTACAAAAGGTAAAAACGATATAAATACTGTTCGTTGGAATCTCCGGTCTGCTCTAGGGCTCAAACGGGATTCTCAGTTGGCTTTTTTCTTGATAAAACGGTAAGATATAGCCCAGTCTCTAATGTCTGCTACGGCAAATCTATGACAACAAATGATGTAATAATCTATGAATATTACCTTGAGACATTTGAGTGTACTTTGTTGACCAACTGTGTATGATATGATTATTATTTTGAGCTTTTACAAAGTAATAACTTATATTGTTCATGAACGTGTTTCCATAATAATACAATCATAAGTGGATACAGTAAACACATAAAACAGTTCAACATGGAGATAAATGGAAACAAAAACCGAAGTTTTCTACTACCCCCGTTTTCCCCTCACACATAAGTGTGTAATTTACTCAAATGCCTTTCCTTTCACATATTTAAAATGACTTGCAGATTTATAACTTTATTACCTCTGAAGACATTATGACTGTAAACAAAAGATTTGTGCGGCTGATGCTCCTTTGGTTATGAACAGCTCGTGCAAGCGTGCGTGTGCGTGTGGTCCATGAGCGTGCACACCTCTGGTTGCAGTTTCGCTTGTCGCCAGAGGGGGCATAGTTCTGCAAAAACTCAGAGACTTGCGCAATGCACCTTTAATGATAATCAAAAAACAAAATAAAAAGAGAGAATGATTCACTGATTTGACTGAGTAACTCCAATAATATTAATTTATATTTAATGCATACAGTGAAGATTTTTACTTATATTAGTTAGGCTACTATTATTTTTTGCTGTTGTAATGAAGGGTTAGGGTTAGCAGGATACTAATTATGAGATGGCGTGAAATCAAAAATCAAAATGGCAAGATGCAATAGAGGTTTGCTTTTGTTATATTCAGAATTGACTTAAGTTGTTGTTAAAGTTAAACAAAAATAGACTTGAAGTTGCTGTATATAACTTTTTCACTCTAAAGCATAAAAATATGTTTGTAGATGTTTAGTTCACATACTCGTTTCTCTGAAAAACAATGCTACAGCCAGTTATTTAACGTTATTTAACCCACTGCCAGTTCACCCAATAGTATTTCGACACCCTGGGATGCCAGTTGGCAGGCTAGCAAACAAACTGGGTCAGAGATTGCAAATTCTACCCAACCTAAAAAGCCTCGGTATCCATCTAAAAATCTCTATGAACAAGAGCATATTAAAACGCGGATAAATCAACTCATTAACTTACAGTCTGTAAGTCTCCACGGCTTTCATTGTCAATTGTGCTCGTTCCTGTTGAGTGTCCTCAAAGTAGCAACCCGCATGAGCGTCAAATCTGAGGAGGAGGGGGCGAGGGAAACAACAATCTCCGATATTTTGAATTTGAACTGCAGTACATATTTCGACCACTAGCTGTCATTCTTACAGACTGCACCTTTAATGAAATACAGTATTGTTTAGTTGGACTCAGACACAGACTTTTTGGACTCGGCCCCTTTTGGACTCTGACTTGATTGGTTAAAGACTTGTACTCAGACTCTAGGACTCGAACCCAACACTATAAATCTCATTAGTCAAAATTGGTCCGTAAAGACGTGATGCACTAGGTGTGATGTCAATAATTCAAATTAATAATATCTGGACCACAAAACCAGTCACAAGTCGCACGGGTATATTTGTGGCAATAGCCAACAATACATTGTATGGGTCAAAATGATCGATTTTTCTTTTATGCAAAAATCATTACGATATTAAGTAAAGATTATGTTCCATGAAGATATTTTATAAATTTCCTACCGTATATATATATATATATATATACAAGTTGTAAGGAGATTAAATGACAGAATTTATGACTATTCCTTTAATATGACACTTACAATAATGATGCGACTCAAGGACAACCGATTCTTTATGCTTTGAAATCTGAAAACAGATGACATTTGTTCATGTCACGGCAGCATTTGCGAACTTAATTCAAAATCTGTCTTTCATGGTTAGTCCTCATGTGACAGGCTAATTCCTCCTGTCTCACTGAGAGTTGTAATGTATGTGTCACACACCTCAACGGCACTACTTTCCATTCCCAGCATTCCTAATGATTCCCACCTGCACTCAATCAGCCATCACCTGATCACCTGCACGTCATCATCACTGTGTATTTAAGTTCCTCCTTGTGTTCACTTCTTGGTCCGCTAGTATTTGTGTTTAGCACAGTCTCGCATTGGCTCTTTTGTTAGTACTTGTTTAATAAACCTTGGATTCATCTTCGTCTTCTGTGGATTTCAGCGTTACAGTATGGCTTCAAAGAAGGCATTTATCTTCACTACTGCGCCTCATATTTACCAAGGCTGTCTTTTCGAAGTGAACTCATCTGATGGCTTCAGTGATTGGAAGCCATCCGCCCTGCTCTCTGTCACTGTTTAGTCATCATGCTCACCCCCCTCTCACTCTTTTCAGAATGATGTCTGAATTAATGCGAAAACTCACATTATCTACGCCGAGTACGAGAAACAGACTGGAGGGGGGTTGATAGACCTTTTCAAGATGTTTTGAGAGTAATAAGGGCGCTGGATGTAACATTTGTCTTGTTTCTCGTGTAAAATGACTAGCAAACAGTCTGGGGAGGAGGGAGAAGTGGAATAATGTGGCTAATGAAGGCAAAACGTAGCTCTGTTCTAAAACCCAGCGAGTCGTTTTGCTGTCAACAGTCGATATAGCCCGAAGGCAGCGTCCTAACCAAAATGAAACCTCACAAAAAATAAAAAAGATCTATGTGGAAAGCAACTCTGGCGACATCATTCGCATGAGTCACATAAAAAAGTGTCACTCTTCTGGTGTTTAACTCTCACACTTGATTCGAATATAGAGTCTGACATTAGCATGTTGCTAAGCTAACAACTCAATGCTCAGTAGACACAAATCTGAGGTGAAATAGTGCATTCTAATTGCAATTGAATGAATAAGTATATTAGCCTAACTGTAAGTTACCTTACCATATTATACAGTAGAAAATTGTAGGCTACATGGTTTAACATTGCATTTTACTGTAAACAAAATACTATCAAATTTATGTTTTTTGGAGATAAACTATGCATTGCAGTATAATCTACTTTAAAACAACAGTAAAAAGACAAATTTCCCAATGTGACACATCACACGATTATTTAAATAGTTTTGTTTCTCCCTTTTATGTTATTAGTAATGTACATTAAGGTGTTTTGTGTTACATTGTGTTGTTTAGTAAATGTTTATTGCATTATTTTAATATTGTGTGTTACCCTGATGGTGCTTTGCCTTTGTGTGCATGACTTTGTCTATCGTTTTTATAGAAATATTGATCATTGATAGTATTGATCGTTCAAGTCGTTGGGCAACATTACATTCCTAAAAGAGATGGTATTAATAAGCAGGGCCGTGCACAGGGGGGTGGCCCGGTGGCTAGAGCCACTGCCCCTCTGCCCTCATCGACTGAGGTGCCCCTCTTCCCCACCCCCACCGCTCCGCTCAAAGCATTCCGCTGATTCCGCTAATCCGCTCCAGGTTTTCCCGCTCGCTCCGCAGCATCACTCACAGTATAGGACAGTTCACGAAAGCTGTCGCATTAAAGGAGAACTCCGGTCAATTTTAACATTGAGCTCATTTTTTTGTAAATTTGGAGTGCTGTCAATACAGAGAACAACGACAAAAATCGGTGTTGCCTACACCGTGTTATCCTCTTTTTAAAATTTGCACCCTGTTGACTTCAATGGGGCAAGTTTTAAACCTGCTTTTAGCCTCTTAACATCCTTGATGTGTCATTACAAGTGCACAGCCAATGTGAGTGATTCCTTCAGAGTGAACACGGGTGAATCTGACTGCAGTAGATGTGAAAGATATGAATAAAAGTGATGTTAATTCAGCCAGCGCACATACCTGTATTTACATCCTGTTTTCGGTCGAAGTCCACAGTAGTCGACTGTCGAGTTCACGCGCGTGATCATAGATAACTAAACCTATGCGCGTGAACTCGACAATCGACTACTTTGGACTTCGACCGAAAACAGGAAGTAAATACAGGTATGAGCACTGGCTGAATTAACATCATTTTTATTCATATCTTTCACATCTACTGCAGTCAGATTCACCCGTGTTCACTCTGAAGGAATCACTCACATTGGCTGTGCACTTGTAATGACACATCAAGGATGTTAAGAGGCTAAAAGCAGGTTTAAAACTTGCCCCATTGAAGTCAACAGGGTGCAAATTTTAAAAAGAGGATAACACGGTGTAGGCAACACCGATTTTTGTTGTTGTTCTCTGTACTGACAGCACTCCAAATTTACAAAAAAATGAGCTCAATGTTAAAACTGACCGGTGTTCTCCTTTAACAGGCTATGCAAGACAGTGGTTGAATCTGCGAAATTAGTCTTTTTTTTCTCCATTTTTTTTTATTTATGTCGGTAATGTTTTGATCTTGGTCTTCTGGCTTCTGGCTCTTTCTACTAGTACTAACAACTTGTACAACCAGGGCTGGACTGGCCATCGGGCATACCGCGCACTTTTCCCGGTGGGCCGACGTGCTTTTTGGGCCGATACATCTCATACTCATACATTATTTTAATTATTATTATTATTTTTTCTTTTTCTTTTAACGGCCCATAAAATTTGTACATCGACGGCCCATTCGTTTTGTTTTGTTTTGCTTAATTGGCGGTGCTGGGTTTGTGCCGGTGTAATGCATTGGTCAGAAAAAGTTAGCGTTAGGTTTTTTTTTTTCTTCTGACAGACCAGTCCATGAAACACGTAGATCAGCAGCCCATTGGTTATTTTCTTGATTGACACTGGGCTGGGCCAATCACAACTTTAAACGAGTGAGCGAGCGTGCAGCAGTGTCAGAGTGTATCTGTCAAAATAGTCAGCGAGATGGAGAAGAAACGCAAGGAATGTGCAGAAAAACGGCGTGAAAAAATAGAAACAGGCCCTTAAAGCAGACACTGTAAAATGTGTCAAAATATACACTACCGTTCAAAAGTTTGGGGTCAGTAAGATTTGTTAATGTTTTTAAAAGAAGTATCTTCTGCTCACCAAGACTGCATTTATTTGATAAAAAAAAACAGTTATCTGTTATCAGACTGTTTTCTATTTTAATATATTTTAAATTGTAATTTATTCCTGTGATCAAAGCTGAATGTTCAGCATCATTACTCCAGTCTTCAGTGTCACATGATCCTTCAGAAATCATTCTAATATGATGATTTGATGCTCAAGAAACATTTATTACTATTATCAATGTTGAAAACAGTTGTGTACATTTTTTTTTTCAAAATTCTTTGATGAATAGAAAGTTCAAAAGAACAGCATTTATTTAAAATAGAATATTTTCTAACATTATAAATGTATTTACTGTCACTTTTGATCAGTTTAACTCATCCTTGATGAATAAAAGTATTGATTTATTTTATTTCTTTCCCCAAAAAATAAAATTAAAATTCTTACTGACCCCAAACTTTTGAACTTTTGTGTTTAGATAAATGCTGTTCTTTTGAACTTTCTATTCATCAAAGAATCCTGAAATAAAAATGTAAATAACTGTTTTCAACATTGATAATAATCATAAATGTGTCTTGAGCATCAAATCATCATATTAAAGTGATTTCTGAAGGATTATGTGACACTGAAGACTGGAGTAATGATGCTGAAAATTCAGCTTTGATCACAGGAATAAATTACACTTTACTGTATATTCACATAGAAAACTGCTGTTTTAAATTGGAATAATATTTCAGAATATTACTGTTTTTATTACAAAAAATTACTTTTAATTATTTTATTACTGAGCAGAAGATACTTCTTTTAAAAACATTAAAAATCTTACTGACCCCAAACTTTTGAACGGTAGTGTATGTTTTCTGACCTTCATCAGCTCCTGTGGCAGATGATGATAGTGAGGAGGATCAGGAGAGAGATGAGAAAGTGTAGAGCCTGCGGTAAGCAGAACTACTTTCAAAACACTTAGGCTATGTCATGAGTGTAGGAACCCATAACCCAGTTACAGATCATTTCCACATCTGCATAATTGACGATTACCGCAATTCACTAGAAATTTATGAGAGGCGTTTGTAAACCATGTTTTCCACCAAAATAAAAGCTTGATGCAGTTTCCGTCAAAATAAAAGATCATGTGCTTATCTCTTTCAAGTATAGAAATTGGTACAAAACTAATTATGAAAGTTTCCTTTATTGTTTTAGTGCATTTGTTTTACAAAATATGGCTATTACTGTCATTGGATTAATATTATAACTATTATTATGTGGTAGGTGTAATGTAAATAGACACTGTAACTAAAAGAGGTTTGAATATTTCTTTGTTTAATTTGCACACTGAATATGGGTTGGAGCTTTTAATTTTTAACTCTCAAAGTGCACCAGATTGATGAATTTAACATTAAAATGCACAAAATTTTCTTACAGGGAGGCATGCCCCCAAACCCCCCTAGAAGGACCAAGGTCCACCCAACACAGTTTTACCAAAAATCCTGTGAGAAACACTGGTATTGCTATGCCAGTGCAGCTTATAGCTTGTTTTAGGCTTCATCACTGTATTAATAAATGTCAAATTTTTACTTATTTCATGGCATTAGTGGTTTTAAGGAATTGGAGTTGGTTTGCATATATTTAAGGGCGTGCAAAGATGGGTGGTGTTTATGATCATATAGTGGGCCAGTCTGGGCCAAAATGCCAGGGCCGATTTTTTTTTTCAGGGCTGGACTTTTTTTCAGTCCAGCCCTGTATACAACATATCCACGTTCTTAGAATTAGCTGCTTGTCTAATCAAATTATTGTAGTCTCGATCAGATCGAATACAAATAACAAAATTTTCTGTTGTTGGCACACTTTGTAGTGCGCCAACCTCCCCAAAAAAACAAAATAGTGCCCCTTTTTTGGTTTAGGCCACTGCCCCTTAAAATGTCTGTGCACGGCCCTGTTAATAAGCATAGCATAACACTGGAACACTGTCAGTATTTTGTATGATGAGTTTGTGACAATGCCGTTTATTACGTTTTTTTGTTGTTGTTTTTTTTTAAACGTAATGGGATACATTATAGATTTATAATCAGCATTTCTCACCGGTTGCAATAATGTGGCCGTTATCAGATAAATGGGTGATTCTATAGCAGTTTGTCTAAATAAATAAAATGCTGTAAGCTAAAATCAGTCATTTTAAGTGAATTTAACAAATTACATTGCATTGGGAACAGAGCTTGAGTGTGTGGTGGAGTTAGAGGGAGTTCTGGGCTACTTGTTTAGTTTTTTCATTTACTTGTTTGTATTTCATTAAGCCCATCCTGCTCTCAGCATCCAAGCTGTTTTCATTCTAATGCAAGGGATTATAAACCCATGTTGTCTCTCTTAAACTGCTGACCTGGCTGGCACAGTCTTGTCTCCCAAAATGCAGTTGTGAGGATGAACAGTCAAAGTTTGAACCTGAACACTTAACGATAACAGGCAAATAGTGTCACAGGGCAAAAGTTAATTTTGTATAAGAGTCCATGAAAGCGTCTGGATATCTTTTTATTTGAAAAGGTTAATGGTGAACTTAACAAGAAATCATATTTTCCCATCTCAGGCCCAAAGTGCCATAACGGACATAGACAGCAAGCAAATATCAAATACCAAACACTGTTGAGCAAGGTTTAGCAGAATGTTCACACTGCTTTTTCCCATTCAACAAATGATCAAGAAGATTGTGAATATTGACTGAAAATAAGAGGCATTTGTGAATTTTCAAATGTATGTATAAAGCAGCTGGTTAGAGCTTGGAGTAGCAACTAAATTGCTATGATTAACTGCTATGATTCATAGTACCATTTTCTCCTTTGTGAAGAAGGAGTG
Organism: Abramis brama; assembly: GCF_963993115.1. NCBI lineage: Eukaryota > Metazoa > Chordata > Actinopteri > Cypriniformes > Leuciscidae > Abramis > Abramis brama. Next base: position 40,087,444 of record NC_139966.1, on the reverse strand, counting down.
GGATCAGTTGTATTGATTGTACACTTGTAGTGTACTTCCAATCTTACAAGTACTGTATACTTAAAAGTATATTTTAAAAAATTGTACGTGCAGATAATATAATATTAATGGAATAAAAGGCCAATTCAGTCTACACTTTAACAACTGTTAATTAACTAAAAAGTGCACTTTGTAATAATAAAGTTACTTTAAAGTACATTTCAAATCATGTTTTTATAACATTTTCATGCTTTCCAGAAGAACACTTTTGATGTGTTGACTAACACTAAAGCACATAACGCACATAAAGTAAAGATTATAATTTTAACTGTAATGTTATTCAATATTTGAAGTTAATATATTTAAAATGTACTAAATTCCAACTTAATAATTCATAATAAATTCCAACTTCATAATTACAAATGTGTAATTACAAATATATTACAAGTTTCAAAAGAAATGGCATTAAAGTATATTTTAGTTCACCAGAAATGCTTGTCAGTACACTTTAAAAATATGACACTTTTCACACGCTCTCACGCCACACATCCATTTTCTCACGCACAGAAAAATTGCGGAGCAAAGAGGTACTTTTAATATTAAACTAATTCTCAGCTCTTAGATTCCGTCAATTTTATTACGAAATTCAGACAAAAATACGTTTGGCGCTTGTAAATGTGACTTGACAGATCGCTGAGCGCCTCAGTTCAAGTGCACGTGAACCGATCATCTGTTACTTTTTTATTTAAAGATGCAGTACAACTTACCGAAAGTATACATAATATTGACCAATTAGTGTTTTTCAACCACGGAAAGAGGTCAATATAACAGCAGGAGAACAATTATGTCACATAGCGTTACATTTACCTCACGAAAGCCATTTAATGACCATAGCATGTTAATTGAATAGAAAAAATAGCTAGAGATATTTTGCTGAGCACTATATTACATATTTATTATATATTTACTTATGTCATTAAATAATTGTTAAAATAAACATGTATCCAAATTAGTCAATATTGAATCAAAATCGGAATCAAATCACAAGAATGGAATTGAAATCTTGAAATTTTTGTCAAGCAATAATAAAAACTGTATCCTACCAGTCATTGTACAAACATTGTAACATGTTGTCACTAAACTTCATAAAATTCTATTTAGTTACCAAATGTTTTGACAATCACAATTACACTTATTGTGATGCAATATTTGTTTTTACATACCCCCCCCATCTCACTCCAAGCTAAACTAAAAAGTTGGCAGCCCTGCCATAATTTACTCACCCTCAAGCCATCAACCGCTCAGAGACAAAAAGGTTGAGGATCCAAGTGCAGTAGTTTAGGGTAATCCAGAATCGCAATCCATACAACAGACAAGAGGTCATAAACACAGGTAAAACTATCCAAAACAGAGACCATGCAGGGTGGATAACTTGGGCAAACAGGGTAATCCAAAAAACAGGTAAAAGGGTAAATTCACGAAACAGAAAACCAAAAGAGCGCTCAGAAATGCAGTGTGACAACATACAAGACTTTGCAATAAGTGACTGAATAAACAGGGCTTATTGGCAGAGTTAAGAAGTGTATGACACACAGGTGGAAGTTATCAAACAATAATTATTCCGGGCAATGGGTTATGGGAAATGCAGTCCATGATGATATAACAAAGACGGAAGGAGTGCCCTCTGGTGGCTATAGGAACTCCGGCTGGCAGGCGTGACGATATGACTTTCAGCCTAACACAATCGGAGTTATACTAAAAAATATCCTGGCTCTTCCAAGCTTTATAATGGGAGTGAATGGTACCTTAGATTTTGAAGCCCAAAAAAGCGCATTTATCCATCATAAATGTAATCCATATGGCTCCATGGGGTTAATAAAGCCCTTCTGAAGTGAAGCGATGCGTTTTTATAAGAAAAATATCCATATTTATAACTTTATAAATTAGAATCACTGGCTTCCATACGTGAGTCTTGTTCCGGCGGAAGAGTGACCTTTGACCGGATGCATGACGTTGACGTACATTGATGAACGCAGAAGCGCAGAGGATTGAGTTAGAAGTCTAAAACGAGAATATTTAAAGAGAAATGTCGGAGAAGCTTGAGTTTGTTCCTCAGCCCTGTTTGTTTGAACCACGAGAGGCGTCTAAGCTTGCCTACCTTACCTGACCTGCACGGCCGTTATCGGAAGCCATGAGAAAAGACAATGAACAGAACAAAACTCAGGGTACGTTTACACGACAACGATATGCTTAAAACGGATACGTTTTTCCTTTGAATTTTCCACGTACAGATGACACCTTTGTCAAAACGATCCCCATTCACACGGATCCGTGAAAACGACTAAAACCCCTGTTCTGTATTCTGTATTCTGCTGCCAGGCCAGTAGATGGCGATGAAACACTATAGACTGAACACGTAATATGCATGTGCATGACGTCATCGTCTTCAGAGATTCGCGTTTTTGTTGTTTACAAGGAGACCGTTTTCAAAAACAAAAGTTTGCATTTTCAGGCTACCAAATCACGTTGTCGTGTAAATGAATGGGCAAAACGCATAAAAAGTTTTACGTTTTTAATTGAAAACGGTGTTGTGTAAATGCTGCGTTCACACCGAACGCGAATTGAGCGTCTGGAGCGAGTGATTTCCATGTTAAGTCAGTGTAAAGACGCGTTGACACGCGTCCATAAAAACCATAGATGCATTTAGTGCGGCGCGATGGACGCGATTTCGGCACATTCACGCGTCCAGTTCGCGCGAAAGAGGCGAATTGAGGGTCTGGCGCGAGTGATTTTATTTGGTGCTTTTTGTGCATTCACGTGTTTGAAGTGAATTCGTGTCTGACGCCCAAATTGAAAAATCTGAACTTTGGCGTGTGTTCGCGCTGCGTTAACCAATCAGGTGCCTGCTTGCTGCTGTCATGTGGTGAAGTAAAAACAAAGCAAATCTTTTATCACATAAAAACTTGATTTCAATATATGAGACATACTCATTTTGTATTGAATGCTATTTATTCAGTATCTAAATCTAGATTATATGAAACATTATTATTCTAATGTAAAGACAACCAACATACTTTAGTGTATAAGTTCGTGTCTGGACAGTGTTGTGTGAGAGAAAAAAATCACAGGACAGGTTTTGGAGGCTGGCTCCATTTATCATCAAAACAAAAATTAATGACATATTATTTTACAGTAATAACCTGAACAAATAAATGGCACAGACCAATAGAATTATTCAGGACATCAAAGAATGACATTGTTCAGCTATGTTAACTATGAAATGTGACACTGAACACTTGCAGTCATAAATTTCTGAATGAGATGAAGTAAAACTCAAAATTTGGGATTGTTTATGTTATATTAATAAAAGTAATAATGTATGATTTTATCATTTTACCTTACTAACGTGGAAAACCTGCCATTTGAAAAAGTTAATGACTCAAGGTCTAAACTTAATAAATGTGCATGTTGTGGTGGACAAGCACTTTCCCTTCCCACAAGAAGCGAATTTTGCCTCAAACGCGCATCTATTTCGCTTCAAACGCTCGCTTTGGACGCGCGAGTGGATTCAGAATGTTCAAGCGTCCAACTAGACGCGATAGAAGCGAATTTGACGCTCAATTCGGTGTGAACGCAGCATTAGGCTTAAATACCCAGAACCAAACCAATTAACGAAATGAATCACAGGTGCAAACACTAATCAAACAATGAGTAATCAAGAAGACTAGCCAGAAGTGTGAAATAGGAACAAAGGTAACGGAAAACCAAACTCACAGCTCAGAGCAAAACCAACTCACAGTAAAACTCAAACACACAAAAAAGACAAAACCTTGACAGTATTATTTCGATAATAAGTACTAAGTATTAAGGGCTACCAGTTGAGCTACAGAAAGCAGAAAAGAAACAATGAAGAAACATGTTTCTTATGGCTCAATGGGGCTATAATTTCCTCACATGGATTGTAGGGGGTGAGTCTGGTGTCTTTACTGGCTGGGAGATTATTCCTATTTGGTTGCGGGAAAGAACAACGAATAAACATCTATCAAGGGCATTAGTAACTGCACAGATCTGAACTTCCTTGAAATTCTAATCAATACAGCAAGTATAAGCAGCTCATCCTCATTTAAAAAGTCAATTAAGCCCCCTTAATGATTCAAGAGGGAAACAATTTCATGCAGATGCCTGCAGATGAACGATTGCTTGCGGCATTCATAGCTCACTGAAAACACACACATTCATTTGAGATGAACTGGTAGCACATTCATTACACTACTAACACACTGTCTGCAGGATAAATTCTGTGTGCAGACACAGTTAGAGGCAACTAATATATCTTTACTCATAAACTATTACAGTCATCAGACCAGGGGAAGAGAAAATGTTTTTCAGTTTCAGAGGAGAAATCAACATATTGATGTTGCACATCAGCAGGATTTCGGGAACAGATCCAATTTTCACAATAAACGTCATTTCTATACTGAGGGGAAATGTGCTGTCTGAATAATTACATCATAGGAGGCGGGCTTAGTGAGTTGGCAGGACTGTGCTGCCACCTTTTGGTGACATTGGGTATTCTAAACAAAGGTCAGTCTGGTTCCATGGTTATCAAACAGTTGGATATATCAGAATCTGGAATATAAAATAGTGATCTCAGTCCTGGAAATTATTAAATCTTAAAAACAATATATATAGTTTCTATATGGTTTTTTTATGGTTCCTATAATATTTAATCAGAATGTTACATTGCTCTAAACTAAAAACACGGTGGAGGATTAAAATATATCATGTTATTTATCATGCCTGACCAATTGGAGGCTAATTGCCATTTATCTATTTCAGAGAAGTGTGTCTCTCCTTGCTAACTTTCAATATTAAAATAACTAAATAATGAAAATGATTTTCATGATTTTTTTTTTCTTTCTAGCATTATATTAGGTAACTAACCAGTTTTTTTTCCAACACCAGGCTTAAATAATGAGTCTAAGTCTTTGTTATTATCATTAACCCTTAAATGCATGAATCATTATTACATATTCGGGTCTTTCTTTATCGGATCTATATCTAACACGGATGGATCTCTACCTGTCACGATAATATAAAACTCTCCTGATATTAGAGTAACAATTACAGAAGAATAAAATAAAGCATATTTTGTTACCTTTTGGAGCTTGGAAGGGTTCAGTTTGAGCAGATGTTTTATACCATCATCACTGTCCTCGTCAGAGCTCATTTCCCATTCAAGAACCCATGGCTTATATTCGCCATCTCAAACATATTATCAAAACTATCATTTTCAAAATATTCAAAATCAATATTTTGATCGCTGACTAGGGGTGTAACAATATATCGTGTCACACTATATCGCAATACAAAAATGCATACAATATGTATCGTGGACAGTGACAATATGTATCGTGAATAGTTCACCCAAAATAAAAATTACTAAGTTTTCAGAGTTTTAGTGTCAGTACTACATTAAAATATTATATATAATGTTGAATATAATGTATAATAATGCAATAGGGGAATATCTGTGTAAAAAAGTGGCCTACATTATTTTAAATGCATCTAGTCAGTGACAGAGAAACATATTCACCTAAAATAATTCTGTATTTTCAGCTTCAGAATCATGAATATTGTTATTCTGGTGTCTCTATTGTCCTGTGCTTTGGGCTTCCAGCACCAAGTCCAATAATATTCATTTATATAATCTAATATCTAATTTAGCAGTTTTACCAACAGTACATTTTTTGTTAACCTTTTATCATATGTCTTGGAGTATCGCAATAATATCGTATCGTGAGTTCAGTATTGTGATATGTATCGAATCGTGACATGAGGGCATCGTTACACCCCTATCGCTGACAGCTTATTCACCAGATCCACCATCAAGTGACAGTGACACTAATATTTGATTGCGTTCAGTACTTGCTCTGCAGTGAATCACTGAACCATTTCAAGTTTTGCTGATGATACGTCCTATTCTTTTGTTTTCTGCCTGCGGTAACTATTTGTGAAACGTCACTTCATCAATGTGTATCAGACATTGCTACCTTATAGAATAAAGGGGAATTGCACTTATTCAATCATCAAAGATTCAATTATTGTTGTGCAGAAAAATACTTACACTGCTACACACCTCGGCTCGTTAGCGACCCTATACAATTTTTACAAAACTGAATGGGAAAACAGGCATCTTTTTTATTTTTTTATTTATCTTATTATATTGTTTATAATGAATTGATTGAGGTTTCACAGACAAGGCTTAAGCTGTTTTAAGCTGTAATTTTTCCAAAGTGTTGAATATAAAACCATGTTCACTAGAATCGAAGGCTTTGTAAAAGTCCAGAAAAAGCATATAGACTAAATATCATCCCTAACTCTGAATAGTTAACAGATCAGAACCAACCAAATATTGTTTGAAATCTGTCTGTTTAATAATTTTTTTTTTTTTAAAAAAAAGCTTGATTGTGTTTAATCTATTATGTCCTCTAAAATAGTTTTTAAACAGTTACAACTTTGCGTTAAAGTAGAAGGAAGAAACCCACAACACTAATACTTTCATAAATTTCTTCGAATTAATAAAAGGGACCAAATCTTTTGCAAATATTTGTTAAAATTAGGCTATTCTCTTATTTTGTCCACTAGACTAGACAGCACGTAAGAGCAGTGACGTGGCGTGTCCCTTATGTCTGCCTAAGGAAGGTAACCGTCCTTCTGTGAAATTCTCGCGCATGCGCATCGTTGCTATTATTTTTCTGCGTATGTGAATCTCGCGAGAGGTTCACGTTGGACCGTTACCTTCCAAGAACATCTCTCATTTGCGTGCGTCGCGTCGCGTTTAAGCACGTCACGGCCGTGGCAGTGCTTTGAGTGAGTGAATGAGGGGCTTGAGTCCTAGAATGAAAGCGCTTCTGAACCGCTTTCACACATTCAGCCACAGAAAGCAGTGGAGTTATATTTCTGCTGATGCAGACACCTAAACGGTTTCTCCAGAATTATTTGCGTCTAAATGAGTTCAACTATGGCGACGCGACTCTCTGACTTGTTCGGAAACAGCCGGATAATTGCAGGACTGCTGGCTAACTTATTGTCTTCAATCTGCATAGTGTTCATCAACAAATGGATCTATGTGCACTATGGTTTTCCCAACATGACCATGACTCTCATTCATTTCGTAGTGACATGGCTGGGGCTGTATATTTGCCAGAAGATGGATATATTCTCCCCCAAGAGTCTCAGACCTTCTAAAATCATCCTGCTAGCTCTGAGTTTCTGTGGTTTTGTTGTTTTCACGAATCTGTCTCTCCAAAGCAACACTATAGGAACATATCAGCTGGCCAAGACCATGACAACACCCGTGATTATAGCCATCCAGACCATGTACTACAGAAAGACATTTTCCACAAAGATTAAACTGACTCTAGTAAGTGGGTTTTCAATTATGCGACTGGTATAGTCTAAGAAGTCATTCAAACGTTTTACTTAACTTATCAGTAGTTCATGTGTTCATCAAATCTGATGTGTTAAAAATCTGGAAATAAATAAAACAAAAATCACTATCAGGCCACACTGTAAATGCAAAAATATGCATATATATGCTTGTAATAATGAGTGTTATTATAACTGTCACATATTTCATCAATTGTATAGCATGTACATACATCAGTTTGAACTATGCTCAGGCTAAATGCTGATAAAAGCAAGTCATGATTATATGCAGATTTGTTTATGCAGGGTAATGGGTCACATAACAGCTGTGATCTGCTTTCACACCACCTTTCACACACCTAATTTATTGATTGTGTGTGTGTGTTAAAGGTGCCAATCACTTTAGGGGTCATACTGAACTCTTACTATGATGTGAGGTTCAATCTTCTGGGGATGATCTTTGCCACACTGGGGGTCTTTGTAACCTCACTGTATCAAGTGGTAAGTATTATGGAAATCTCACTTGGTATCCTTATGGAAAAGTCATATCCCTTCATTCCATGAATCAGGAGTCAGACTATTGGCCAACCCAGAGACCTCCAATATAGAAATTCTGGTATTTATAATAACTTTAATTGATTGTTTTAATATTATTATTATTATTATTAAACTAAATTATTATTAATAGTATTAATGGTTATTATTATTTTTGATATTGAGGATACATTAAATTGATCAAAAGTGACAGTAAGACATGATGTTGCAAAAGATTTCTATTTCAGATAATTGTTCTTTTGAACTTTAACTCATCAAGTTTCACAGTTTACTCATCACAGTGTCCACAAAAGAATATGAAGCAGCACAACTGTTTTCAACATTGATAATAATAAGAAATGTTTCTTGAGCAGCAAATCAGCATATCAGAATGTTTTCTGAAGGATCATGTGACACTGAAGAATGGAGTAATGATGTTGAATATTCAGCTTCGCATCACAGGAATAAATTACATTTTAATAACATAGTTATAGTAATATAGTAATAATGTCACACTATTGCTGTTTTTATGGTATTTTTGAATAAATAAATGCACCCTTGGTGAGCAGAAGAGACTTATTTCAAAAACATTTTTAAAAACGAACCGACCCCAAACCGAATCAACCAAATATTCTTAGTGTTTTTTTTTTAAATAAACATATAAAAAAAAGTAGCTATAGAACAAATCTACCCCTATTATACTAAATAAATTATATATATTTTAAAGAAAGTACTTTCATGGATACCCAGTAAAATTCCTGACCATAAAAACATTATTTCCCTCATTAATTATTCAGATATTTTGATTATGCTGTATTTAATTGACTAATTACTTGTTTCTCTTAATATAGTGGGTCGGTGCCAAACAGCATGAGCTGCAGGTGAACTCTATGCAGTTACTGTATTATCAGGCACCCATTTCGTCTGCATTTCTCCTGGTCCTGGTGCCGTTCTTCGAACCCCTGAGCGGAGAGGGCGGCATCTTTGGCCCCTGGTCATTTCAGGCCCTGGTAAGAGAATGAGTTCTCTCACTGGCTCACACACTCCCTCTGCAACTATCCAAAGGAATTTCCTTCTTACACAAACACACAGTCACAGAGAAAGCCTTGTGCCCAGATTTCTTGGAAAAAAAGATAAAAATTCTTAAAGTTTTACTCCCCTATATTGGGTAAAAATTTCACAAAGCTCAATTTAAGATAATTATTAAGATCAATTGCAATTTCAAATAGTTGATTCTTGATTTTTTTTCTCCCCTTCATCAAGGTTATGGTTCTGCTGTCTGGTGTTATAGCCTTTCTGGTTAATCTGTCCATTTACTGGATCATTGGAAACACGTCTCCTGTTACGTATCCTTTCTGCTACTTCTCTAAAATACCAACAGCTGTGGCTATTTCCTTCTCTTCTATTCATAGTGCAAAACACACCCTATAGACAAATATCTGTAAACAGTGCTCTATAACATTACTTGTCTGTTAATTGTCAGGTTAGGCCTATAATGCAAGCACATGTTTGCTTACAGAACCTGGGCAAATAGTTAAAGCATAGTTACACACTTGTTTAATAATGAAAGAGGAAGCTGTAAATCGAGGCACTTTTTTGTAGCCTTGAGCCATACTAGAAACATTTCCTAGTTTTGAATGCACCCATTGAAAGTGAGTTTATGAGTGAGACCTCTCAAAGAAAGCAGCAGAGGGAGCACTTGACTATCTTGTGTTTATTAGGTAAGTGTTCTGTCAACAAAGGGATTTCAAGCTGCTGCTTTTCTTTTTAAAGCCAAGGATCTGGAATTATAATTTATATACATTTCTATTGTATAGAATTTATATAAAATGTTAATTTATAAATAATTTTACAAATATAATTTATAAAAGTATACTATTGACTAACTATTAACTACGACTTTTGCCTCAATAAACTCCTAATTACTGCTTATTAATAGTTAGTAAGGTAGTTTTGGTAGGAATATGGTATGTAGAATATGATCATGCAGAATAAGGCATTAATATGTGCTTTATAAGTACTAATAAACAGCCCATATCCTAGTGATATGCATGCTAATAAGCAACTAGTTAATAGTGAGAATTGGGCCCTAAACTAAAGTGTTACCATTTATGTATAGGTTTATTTAACACTGATATTTATGTCCAAAAATCAGTATTTTTAATTTTTTTTTAAAACCTGTTATTTTTGTTTTTAAAACCTGTTAATTGATTATACTTATGTTACACATTTTTACATTCAAAAGACTGATATAGCCATAAATAAATATTAAAAATAACATCTGTTATTTTATTAACAGATTATACTTATTTTTAACAGATTTATTAACTTTTTTACATATATTCACAAGACTGATAAAACCATAAATCAATATTAAAAATAGCATCTGTTTTTATTAACCGTTGTTTTTCTTTCTTATTTTGAACAGATTTATTAACGTTTACATATTCACAAGACTGATATAGCCATAAATCAATATTAAAAATAACATCTGTTATTTTATTAACACATTTAACTTATTTTGAACAGATTTATTAACATTTTTACATGTTCACAAGACTGATATAGCCATATATCAATATTAAAAATAGCATCTGTTTTTATTAGCTGTTTTTTCTTATTTTGAACCGATTAACATTTACACATTCACAACTGATATATCCATAAATCAATATTAACAGATTTGACTAATTTTGAACATACTTTTTTTCACAAAACATAAATAAATTAATAAATTATATAAATTAATAGTAAAAATAACAGTAACACTTTACATTAAGGTCTCATTTGTTAACATTAGTTAATGCATTACAAACATGAACTAACAATGAGAAATATTTTTAGAGCATTTGTTAACTTTTAATATTAATTCAAAATGTTCAAGTTCACGTTTGCTCACAGTGCTAACTAATGTTAACAGATACAACTTTTAATCTTAAAAAGCTATTAGTAAATGCCAAGAATAACACAACAAATGTTGTAGAAGTATTGTTCATTCTTAGTTTATTTTATCTAATGTAATTAGTGAATGTTAACTAATGAAACTTTATTGTAAAGTGTTACCAAAATAACATACTATGTACTTATCATAGCAATTACAATAACTGTAACTCAAGTGACTCAAGTCTGTGACTCAAGTGACTCAAGTCTGTGACTCAAGTGACTCAAGTCTGTGACTCAAGTCTGTGACTCAAGTGACTCAAGTCTGTGACTCAAGTGACTCAAGTCTGTGACTCAAGTCTGTAACTCAAGTGACTCAAGTCTGTGACTCAAGTGACTCAAGTCTGTGACTCAAGTCTATGACTCAAGTCTGTAACTCAAGTGACTCAAGTCTGTGACTCAAGTCTGTGACTCAAGTGACTCAAGTCTGTGACTCAGGTGACTCAAGTCTGTGACTCAAGTGACTCAAGTTTGTGACTCAGGTGACTCAAGTCTGTGACTCAGGTGACTCAAGTCTGAGACTCAAGTGACTCAAGTCTGTAACTCAAGTGACTCAAGTCTGTAACTCAAGTCTGTAACTCAAGTGACTCAAGTCTGTAACTCAAGTGACTCAAGTCAGTGACTCAAGTCAGTGACTCAAGTCTGTGACTCAAGTCTGTGACTCAAGTCTGTGACTCAAGTGACTCAAGTCTGTGACTCAAGTCTGTGACTCAAGTCTGTGACTCAAATGACTCAAGTCTGTAACTCAAGTGACTCAAGTCAGTGACTCAAGTCTGTGACTCAAGTCTGTAACTCAAGTGACTCAAGTCTATAACTCAAGTGACTCAAGTCTGTAACTCAAGTGACTCAAGTCTGTAACTGAAGTGACTCAAGTCTGTAACTGAAGTGACTCAAGTCTATAACTCAAGTGACTCAAGTCTGTAACTCAAGTGACTCAAGTCTATAACTCAAGTGACTCAAGTCTATAACTCAAGTGACTCAAGTCTGTGATTCAAGTCTGTGACTCAAGTCTGTGACTCAAATGACTCAAGTCTGTGACTCAAATGACTCAAGTCTGTAACTCAAGTGACTCAAGTCTGTAACTCAAGTGACTCAAGTCTGTAACTCAAGTGACTCAAGTCTGTGACTCAAGTGACTCAAGTCTGTGACTCAAGTGCAAGTCATAAGCCTCAAGAGATCTCAAAAGTCATTGTCAAACAAGATCCCTTAACATTTGTCTTCAAAGCTACAACATGTTTGGACACTTCAAGTTCTGCATCACATTACTGGGTGGGTATGTTCTGTTCCAGGACCCCTTGTCCTTAAACCAAGGTCTGGGCATCCTCTGCACCCTCACTGGCATCCTGGCATACACCCATTTCAAACTGGCAGAGCAGGAGGAGGGCAAAAGCAAGCTCACACAGAGACCATAGGCCTGATGTGCCAAAATTCAATATTTGCAAAATAAACATGCAGAACGTTTGAGAGAAAAACTCTGAATGTTGAAGCATTTCCTTTTTTATTTTGTATGTTTTACTTAATGATGTATTTTCAAATGGTCTGTACAACAATAAAACTTTTTATAGAATGTTACAGATAACTTTTTTTTGGGTCACATTTTTCAAGGATGGAATGTTATCTTGTATTGAGTCTAGGCACAACTTTGAGGACAAGGGTCACTGCCTACTTGGCAAAAAGACGTGAGTATTTTGCTGTCTATGAAATGGAATGTCAATAATTTGTTCAGTTCATGTTGAGGGTTTTTCAACATGCTTTTCTCTTTTGCAACTTAAACATTAATCACATTCCAAAGTCCTGTCTCCAATCTAGATGTTTTGCTGCTTTTTGCGTGAATATTAGACTCATCCCAGTTTCGAAAAGGATATGGTAAACCAAAATGCTGAAAATATAGGGATAGTTCACCCAAAAATGACCTACTTTCAAACAAAGAAGAGATTTTGAGAGATTTATCGAGTGTTTTCAATCATACACAAGTCGGTGGGCTTCAATATATCTTTTTGTGTTCCACAGAAGAAATACATTTGTAACAACATACGGGGGAGTAAATGATGACAGAAATTTCACTTTTTGTTTAACTATCCCTTCAAGTGGAAAGAAGTTTGTTTGTGCCTTAGTAAAGGATCAATGTTTTATGAGAACTGAAACCTGGATCATATGTTTGACACTGTAAATGCCTTACACTTTAATCTTTAGGATTTGTCTTTATCCTTACTACCATTAATTAAGTTATTTGCTTTTTTGATGACTTCAGTGGTCCATGGAATTTCCTCATTATTACAGACGTACAAGCCCAAACATGTTGAGTGTAAAGGGAAATGTTGCACTAAAATAACCTCTTGAGTCATTCTGCTTGGGCCCTAAAGATCAGATCCTGTCACAGGGACTGTACAAGACATGTTTCCAAAGCATTTGTCCCGTTTATACAGCACTGATTTCACTCAGCAAACAATAGCTCCCCTAACTAGCAAGTTTCTGTGTAGTTGGCTAACTAATGGTCTACCATTCACAATAATGTGTACAAGGGTCATGTTACGACAACAGTCATCATTACTCAACAAGAAATCAAAACAACTGATGAAAGGGGTTTCAGTTAACACAATAGAACCATGCAAAATAGTTCATTAATCAAAGGAGGAAATCATTATCTAGTGGTTTGATTAGAGATGCGTTTAGCCTAATATTATCAAGTGATCATAAATAAACACCATCACTAACTAACTACCTAATAATATGAAAATAAGTGATAATGTATCATATAACAATTAAAACATGGACTAAACTGAAGAGCAAGAGCATTAGGTAAATTAAATTGTATATTTAATTCAAAATAATACAAGTATGTGAAAATATACTTTGAAGCATTCAAAAAGGCAGGATAGAGCTCATAAAATATGATGATGAACTAGATTTTAAACCATTTAATAATGCAGATTAGCTAATGTACCTAACTGATTTTTGTCACCTAACTTTTATAAAATCAAGTATCTCAATGTTTTTACAAAATCTCAAAACAAAAATCTTTAAACAAACCATTGCCCTGAATCGTTTTCAATACATGTTTTAAATAGGCTACAACTTTTTAAATAGCAAACATGGGCAAGTAGAGGATAACATTCTACAACTAAATGTAATTAAAAAAAAAAAAAATGTTGGTAATACTTTTACTTTGTTGTCATATTCTCTTGTTAGCTTCACACATATTACCTGAAATATGCAGAACTCAGCTGCTAAAACTAAATTATATTAAAACAAGGAGACAAAAAAAAAAACTTTTTTACAACAACACATATAATGCCCAATCCTATGTTAACCTGAAAATATAAAAGCTATTTTACAATTTTAGCTACTTTAAACCCATAAAAAATAAAACAGCAAGAGCAGACAATAATTTTCATACTCGAGTGTCGTGTGATGTTTACACCCCGCGTTTAGTGCACGTGCTGGAACATTTCAAATTCAAACGATCGCCGATAGAGGGAGTTAGAGTTCGCGCCTCTCAACGGTCACCAGCAGGTAAGACATATTATTTAACACTTTCAGTGTAACAATTTTCGCACTTTCTCATATATGTATTACACCTATCAGGCTGCAAATACTGCTAAACGCTCCAGCTTAATATTTTAACTCGGCATGAAGCTTTAACATCCGTTTATTCGCCTGAAATCCTTTGCCTCAGTTAGCCAAGCGCTAGCTCTGTAAGCGCGGCCTACTGCAGCCTCGGGTTTTCCTGAGTGTCCACAGCGGGAAACAGACATCCGAGAGAGCGTGCATTTGTGGCGCTGTAACAATAACGACAGCGTAGTTCTTTCTTGTCGCTCAAATATGCAACACTCCACATTCGGTGAGAAGCATTTTATGTTGATTATTTAAGACTATTATCACTAATCTGCTTGTAAAGAAATTACGAAATGTGTAAAAGTAACGTAAGTTACGTAAACAACGGCTTGCATGACGTTTATGCTGGATAAGTCAAGTCGCCTCTATTTACATAGCGCTTTATACTATAAATATGGTTTCAAAGCAGTTTCACGGTGATAAACGGGAACATAACGATCGCGATCTGTCACACTGAAACCTGACGCGTCAAAAAGCGCGCAATACTAATCGTTTAATCTGATCGATCATACGTAAAACAACATTTACACGTCGATCGCAATTGATGCTCCAGGTTTTACATTAATCATGTGCAGCTAATTTGAATGGAGGATATTCCCATGCACGCAGATGTCAGATATAAATCCAGAAGACAACACACTTGAGGTTGTTGTTGTGTTTTAGTGTGTAACGTTACTACTGTTTGCAGAGCATTTCAGATACATAAACAAAGCACTGTCGTATTCCAAAGACATTTGGAGCTTTACTCGCATGACAATCCATCCATCCGTAGAACTTGTAAATGATGAACTTTTGGTCTTTTTGGTTAGTTTATTTGGTTTATTATTTGACTGAGGCTCTAATAATCCGGGCTGGTCATCGCTTTGGTCCAAACACTTGTCACTGATAAGCTTGGGCGGGTGTAGTGTAGTAGCGAGTCGAGACTGGGACATGCCCGGACATGATCGCAGAGACAGAGACAGCTCAGCAAAGATCGTCTTCCACCACTAGGAGTGGGAAGCCAGTCACGCTTTGACTTGTCATGCCCGAACCCGCCCAGGACATGATGATCGGCGCGGTGGATTCTAGCCCTGACATGTCTCTCTGCGTCTATTTAAACCATAGACTGGCTCTCAGCCGGCTCCCACTCTTCACTAACCCAGAGCTCAAGCACTTTATGTACAGCTAACAGAGTATATATAGAAGATTATTAGGTAGAATATCCAATTTACCTCCATTTGCACAGGTAACGTTAATGTTCTTTCTGAAGTTTTTATGTGTGCTGATTTGCTTCATGTAACAACTGTTTACTTGTTTTACAGATCACTACAAATATGGCAACAGAGAGTTGTTTAAGCAGTTCTCAGATCAACAAGGTCGACAATGAAAAACTGGTAAATGCAGTGTTCTTTTGAGTATTCACATGTGTTTTTATGCCTTGAAATGACTGAGTCTTATTTATTGTAACTTCCTTAGGTAAGACCAAAGGTGCAGTTAAAAAGGCTGTTAGAGGATGCAGGTGCAGATAAAGATGTTTTCACTATGAAGGAGGTGAGGAGTTGTAACATCTGTTGACAACAGTTTTTAGCCTAGTCCATTCAAACTTTTAAACATTAGTATACACGCCATGCTTTATGGTGTTATTATATCTAATTGGAATTATGCTAGTTATTTTAGTAGCTGAACCTTGCCGTATGTTTTGTGTGAATAGTCTTTCATATAAGCACTTATTTGAGAGTTTCTGAAATGAGTTTGGTCATATGGCAGTGGTGTTTGAAATTGCTAGCTATAATAATCCTTCTCCAGTTTCATGTTGCTGCTGCTCATTTGTGTGTATGGTTAAACCTGCGTATCATTTGTAAATATTCTAGAGCAGTGGGTGGTGAATTATATTTAGTCACTGCCTTTTTTCAGTGAGATATTCATTCTTGGTGTTTGCAAGACAAGAAAGTTCTTTTTTTTTATTTTTATTTTTTCATATTGCTCATTCTTTGGTTTAGGGATTTGAACAAACCCCAAACCCAGAGTATTAAGCTTCAAGTTGTGTTACAGATGAACAATAATTCACAAAAGGGATTTATCAGACTAAAAGAAGTCTTAGGTTTTTGATTATAGGATGATAGAATGTTCAAAAAATCCCTTTTGCATTAAAGGAAAGACCCGAGTAATGCCTAGAGGGATTTTTTGAGTCAATCTGGTAAGAAACCATTCTGAACACCTTAGCAAATATATATAAAATGGCAATAGGTTTTGCATAGACGATTAAAACTACAAAATTTAATTTCTGTCTTTCATTGGTAGTGTGCACTGTGCAGTAACATAGATAATTGGATAATATGCGTACTTATGAAATGTTAAGTTGTTTGATATATTTACATCCGTTGTCAACTTTTTAGCGTGAAGTCATGAGTCATCTTTTTTTTTTTTTTTATGAGTGGAACTATGTCTGACTAACAGGACTGTATTACTCATCTGTATTTAAATACCAGCCACATCTTTGCCATCCTTTCTCTCAACACACTTGTTTCAGGAAATTGTTTCCTTGTGGATCTCTAAACGGTAGTCTTTTGTTTATGTGTTTGTTTAGGTTATGTTTTATTTGGGGAAGTATATCATGAGCAAGGAGTTATATGACAAGCAGCAGCAACACATCGTTCACTGCGGAGAGGATGCTCTCGGTGCTGTTCTCGGAGTGAAAAGTTTCTCAGTCAAAGAGCCACGGTGCGTATTGACCCTAACTTCACTTAGACAGAAACAGCTGCAGCAATAATGAATGACCCCTGAGAATATCAGGGTGGGGCTTTAAAGCAACAGGTGGCAGCGTCTGGGATATTTAACCTACTAGCTCTGAATGAATCTGCGATCACCTGTTTAAGATTTTAAATAGCTGCAAAATATATTTGATTAGTCACAGTAGATGACCAAAGAGATATATATGTATGTATTAAAATAGCATTTTTGATTGTAGGATGATAGAATGTTCAAAAAATCCCTTTTGCTTTAAAGGAAAGACCGAGTAATGCCTAGAGACTTTAGGGAGGGATTTTCCTCATATTTTTTTTTTAAGAACTGAAAGTGAAATTTGCTATATGAAAGTTTTACTTGTTAATTTTACCTTGTTTTTTTTTCCAGAGCCCTCTTTGCAATGATCAATAGAAACCTTGTGACAGTGAAAAATCCAGGTACTATGACCGTTAAACCTTTTGTTTTATCTCCTCTGTTCCATCTTTAATATTATTGTTTTGCTCGAACAAATGTTCTTATCTTTTTTTCTTCTTCCTTGTTTCCTTTTACAGAAACTCAGTCTACCTTCTCTGAACCCAGGAGTCAAAGTGAACCAGATCGAGGGCCTGGGGTAAACGTTTTTTTAATGCTCAACACACTTAGAACCTCAGAGTATTGACCCATTCCACAGAGTTGCCCTGGTAGTGCTGCGTTTGTGCTTGAATGGGTTTTATAGAGCTCCTGCTGTGTTTGAGATTGAAGCATGACTGAAACCCAACTCTCTGTTTCAGGATACGGATTCAGACTCTCGCTCATCTACCTCACAACAGCAGCGCAGGAGGAGGAGGAGCAGTGATCCTGGTAAGCGCACACACCACAGAGCAAAACACACACACACACACACACACACCAGCTGTGTCCTGTTGGGTGTGTATGAAAGCACATGCTTGATCAGCTGGGTCTGATGGGATTTCAGATAGAGTTGTATCTTCACATTCAGCTGTCACTTAACAAATGTTTTGAGTAGAGCTTAACGGTCAGTTTTCTTTCCAGTATCGGCATATTTCCTGTTTGAACGGGAAGGGCTTGTCCCTTTCTTTTATTTTTGCTAGCCAGTTGCCTTGGATGAAATTTTGCATTGAATGACTGTTAAATAAAATAGCTGTTTTTAGATTTCATGATTGCCAGCTTGTTTATTTTTTCATGGGAGTTTTGTGAAAGGTTGAGGCAACTCCTTTCTTTAAGGACTGTTTGCTTTCTTGCCCTATATAAGTATATCCAATTTACATTATAACAGCCTCAGCCGCTGAGCAGGGAAGACAACCCTCATAATGGATCATTTTGTGCTGTTCCTTCAGTCCTGACAGAGGACTGTGTGTGGCATGTGGGTAAACATGTGGTAGCATAGTGACTGCTCTCTCTCTGACTGTGAACCTCTCAAAAGGACACTGAGATCTGGAGGCTGTGCAGAATGTGCTCAGATGACTGCTGCTCTTCAATGGCCCATTTTAAAACCCCAACTATGCACACAAAGGCAGTTTGTTGAGCAAGCAGCACCAGATGCACCATTAAAACAGGATTATTGCTCTGAGCATTGCTCCTGCATGGCCCATAAGTTGAGTCCATAGAAAAGGACCATCAGCAAATTAACTGATTTACACTAATGCAATAAGCAGTATACACTCAAACTTGTGTTTTTTGTAAACGTACAGAAAAATGTTTGGAAAGCCTAAGAAGCAGCGTGTTCTTGTTTACCTACAGAGCAATTATATGTGAAAACCATCATAAGGGCACGTGTCCAAAAACAGCTTGGTGCTTAACTCAGTTTTTGTGGTTTCAATAGAGAGTTCTTCAGCCGAAGACGAGCTTAGAGATCGCAGGAAAAGGCACAAGTCAGACAGCTTCTCCCTGACATTTGATGACAGCCTGTCTTGGTGTGTGATCGGCGGCCTGCACCGGGAGAGGAGGAACAGCGAGTCTTCGGACGCACACAGCAACTCTGTGAGTAGCACCTTTAAACGGTCCTTCACATAGTTTTGTTTTACCAGCGGTTACATTAACTTCTTTGTGCTGTCATGTGGCCCTCTCTAACCAGTGTTTTGTTTCTTCAACAGGAAGTAGGTATCTCTCACAGTGAAGGCAGTGATGAAAGCGAGGACTCGGACTCTGATAATTTCAGTGTGGAGTTCGAGGTGGAGTCCATCAACTCCGATGCCTACAGTGAGAACGATGAGGATTCGGTGCCGGGAGACAACGAGGTTTCAACTCAACTCCTGCTCTATTGAGAGAGATATTAACAAACATCCGGATACATTTGAAAACCGCGTTTTCAAAATGCTCTCCGTCCGCACTAGCGTCTTCAAGCATTTTCCACAAAGTTCAATGTTCAAATCTTCTTACTGCACGTTAAATGTAATAAAAGCTCACTGAGATAACTCGTAATTATTCTTGCACATTCATTTTATTAGCGAAAAAAGCATTTTCAAATTTATCCACTTAGGAGAGTGTCTTTAACAAAACTTGGTTTTCACAGGATAAAAAAGTCGCCTGATTGTGGATGGAAAGCCAAAATGTAGAGATTTTTTTAAAATTTTTTAATGTATCTGGATTAGTGTAGAAGTAGGGTGTTCATTCCTTCCCCTGGAGGACCACTGTCCTGCAGATTTCAGCTCCAACCCCAATTAAACCCACCTGAAGTAACTAATCAAGGTCATTCTATGCATACTTCCTAGCTGGTGTGTTGAGGCAAGCTGGAGCTAAACTCTGCAGGACAGTGGCCCTCCAGGACTGAGTTTTTGGATACTCCTGACGTACCCTAATCTGTTTAACAGTCCTTAACTCACTGCAATTTTCTTTTGCTCATTCAGGTGTATGAAGTCACAATCATCGCTGAGGATGAAGACTCGTTTGATGAGGATACTGAGATAACTGAGGCAGTATGTAGCAATTTACTTCAATAATGAAAGTAGAACTGGACTTTATCCAGATGAACTGATAAACTGAATTTATCTATCATGATTAGATTGCATCATGAAAAGTGGGTGTTGCATACTATTGTGGTGCCATTTGGATCAAAGGTTGGGGGTTAAAAATAGAGGCTTTTGTGAGTCTGCCAAAAAAGAAAGTTGTTTCAGAGAAGCATCTAGTTATGACATTTTATTTATGATTATGAAGACAGACATTTTTCCCTTCTTATGAACTTTGTGCACTAATGAATTGTGCGTAATACGACCAGGAATGTGTATTAATAACTTACATTTTGATTTCATGTTGACCATATTTTAAACTTTTATAGCATTTCATTTTAAAGTTTCTTGCACCAAAACCAGTGTTTCATGTCCATTTCCACCCTTTCGCTGACCCTTGGATTTAACAGGCTTTTGTATTTCAAAAAAGCAAGAAAAATGTGCATGTGCATAGTAGAAATGAAAAATCTGTACTTAATGCCAACTATGTGTTCTCTCAGGACTACTGGAAGTGTGCTGAATGTAACGTGCTCAACCCTCCTCTTCCTCGGCATTGCAAAAGCTGCTGGAATGTCCGACCCGGTTGGCTTCCAGAATCAGATTCCAACAATGAAAACCCCTCCACTAACACTCAAACCAGCACTGAAGTCACCAGCATCACCACATCAACCATCTTGGCCTCGGAAGACAAAATGCTTCCTTCCAAACCCTCAAGCCCTCTTCCAGAGACGGACGAAGGAGTGGACGTCCCCGACGGCAAGTGCTTGCAATCTCCCGTCTCCGCCGCCGCCAAAGAAGCAGTTCCCTCATCTGCCACCCCTGGCTCCCTGACTGACTCTCAGACCTCGTCATCGCAGCCCTCCACCTCCTCTGGTGTGGGCAGCAGCCAGGAAGAGACCCCTGAGCTAGAGCGCTTCAACAGCCTGGAGGCCTGCCTGCCCGCCACATGCCTCGAGCCCTGCGTCATCTGTCAGAGTCGCCCCAAGAATGGCTGCATTGTCCACGGAAGGACTGGACACCTTATGGCGTGTTACACTTGCGCCAAGAAATTAAAGAACCGGAACAAGTTGTGTCCGGTGTGCCGAGAGCCCATTCAGTCCGTGGTGTTGACCTACGTGAGCTGAGGCACTGCAGATATACCTCCACTCCTCTACTTTCCTCACATGAAGTCTGGGAGGGCTCATATGTTGCCTTGCCTTGTATTATAGTTCTTGTTCAAATTTCTTAATGATTAATGAATTTTATTTATGACTCAACAAGCGAGGTTCTCACTTACATGCTGGTTAGAAAATACACACATTTATGTTTTAAGGGTCGAGTTTAAGGGCTTAGAATTAAAACAACTACTTGTGGACTTGCAGTGATGCTGTATGCATTATATCATCTACTAGAAATGTTTGTAATAATTTAATTTATGTACATGCTGATGTATAAGTTTCTCTGATGTTAATTTGAGTTCTTTGCTGCACTGAAAGGTGTTCCCGAGTTCCTGAGTTCTTGAGACACACCCCATTTAAATTGTTGCTCCTCTTGAAGGAAATGCTCCCCAGCATTGTTTTCTGCTGCAAAGACTGTCTTATTTTCTCTGCGTGAGGTATAATAAATGATTATTTTGAGGCTCTTACACATTTACAGTACAGGTGATTGCTCTTTTGAATGGTGTGTAATGGTTTTCAGCCAGTGGGTCAGTGGTTCAGGTGGCTGGAGTCAGTTGCCTGTGCTGTTTGTTGGGTCGTACACAGCGGTCACCCAGAGAGAGCTTTGGTTTATAGGGACCCACTTTTCACTCAATATCAGCAAACAAGTTCTGACTTGTTTCTCTCTCATAGCAACTTGGCACAAACTTCCGCCTCCTTACATTTACAAAAGGCTTTACAATGGGAATCTATTGTGTTGCAGCATGAACAAGTGAATCGTTTGCATTCTCTATGGTTGTGTGTTTACTTTGTTAAATAATCCTTCCACCACCTATTTAACAATGTTCTGTTTAAAATTTGCTTTAAAAATCATTTTTTTGAAGTTGCACAACACAAGTTCATTGACATGGTAAGATGCTTATTTCAAAAGGACAAAAATGTTCAAAAAGACTTGTCCAGTTCTGTTTCTGCAAGTTATTCGAGTATAAATGTCACCTAATGTGAAGTTGTTTCAGTTGAAACGTGCAAAATAGAAGCGACTTGCCAAATGAACCTGAAAGGTTTACACTAATAGTTATTCTCTTTTCTAACAGCCGGATGTTCTACAAATGAAGTGCTATCAGAAGTTTTCAGACTTGAGGTACGTAATTTCACTCTCTGCTCTCTCTTCTACACTCGCACAACATGAACAATTACAATCACACTAAGACTTGGTAAAAATAACCAAAATCACTGGCGTCTGTTAAAGAGCAATGGATGAAATAAGTTTAATAATCATAAAATAAACAGTATTATATGCATTTTGTTCTTTGACAGCTGACCCATGTTTGATCCCTGTTTTACTGTTTTTATGATAGCTACTTAATGAATTCTATATACTTCTATACCTTTTAATTCACCAAAGTCTTGCCATACATTTCCTATACCCATGTGACCTGATGGATGTGCTTTACCAAAAAATAAATTTCAAATTCTCTAATAAAAGTTAATGAAAAGTTTCATATGTGCCCAGAATCTCATCTCATGCCCGATAATGTTGTACCCCGAGTTCGATTCCCTGAATAAATTATTTATTTCACATTTCATTGCACTTTAAAGCATGTAATTAAAATCTTTAAGAGAAATTAGGTTTTTCTAATGAACGTATTTAATTTGAGGGGTTTTGAAATATGCCTCACTGTGTCCAATTATGCACTTGAAA
Organism: Abramis brama; assembly: GCF_963993115.1. Taxonomy (NCBI): domain Eukaryota; kingdom Metazoa; phylum Chordata; class Actinopteri; order Cypriniformes; family Leuciscidae; genus Abramis; species Abramis brama. The sequence goes on along the minus strand of NC_139966.1, from coordinate 40,064,438 downwards.
GAAAATGTTACAGTGACAGAATAAAATAGATACTGACTTACTGACCATATTTGTTTTGCATTGACTTGAAAAGGTGGGAGTTTGGGGTCATACAAGCTATAAATATTAGCCGTTATTACTTGAAGTATCTTTGCAGGAGCATATATTATTTGACGTGTGCAATCTGACAACTATCAAATTTTACATAAACTGCTTTTGCCTTTATCTTGTTGCCAAGCCTTTCATCTGACAGTTCTGACTGATCAACAGCCGAGAGCAACCTGCACTCATCTGAAATGCTTTTAAACTTGAATAAGGCTACACAATTGGACCTGTTATCTGATATGCAACACAACTACGGATATATAGAGTTCATCCAGAAAGTATTCAAACCCCTTAATGTTTTCTCCACATTTTATATTGCAGTTAAAATGTGACATTTTCCACATATTTCAAATGTTCTGTCCCCAGTCGAAAACAGGCTATAAATAATAGTAATGATGTTTGTTTGTTTGTTTAATGTAAAAACGTCTTATGGAAAGTCCTCATAAAACACAAGTGTGTGTGTGTGTGTGTGTGTGTGTGTCATCATCCTGTAACCTCTGGGCAGATTCAGTGCCATTTCATCTATTAAAAAATCTGCTCAATGAATTTTTAGAACACTTTTAGCTTACTGGGAATTCTTTATAAAATAATAAAAACACTGGCGGCCATATGCCACTCATATTTTTCACCATGCTTGTAGGTCCATAGCACGACAAAGCATTTCTCTCGAAGCAATGCAAATGAATCTTTCATGTGATGTGTGCTCATATCTTGTGACACACGCGGATGCTGTCAGTCTGCCAGCTTTTTCTTCCCAACAAATTTGTCATTCACATCACAGAGACGCTACATTTTAAATAACTCCATTTCCCAGTTATGAAGATACAAAGTGAAAAACCAAAAACAACTTTAAATCCTCCAGGTTTCATAATCTTTAATAGCCTATTCTTTACCGCAGTCGCTGAGGTAATGCTACGTGTCACACACCAGCGTCGTTTCCGCTCATTTGTAACAGTTGTGAGTTGCAGAAATATGCTCTTAAAGTAAAGGTTTGAAACATAAATAAAGGGTTTACACAGCAATGCCATAGAAGAAACCATTTTTGGTTGCCAAAAGAACTTTTCAATGAACATTTCTTAAAAGAAACCCCAATGGGTGTGCAGAACATTCCTAATCTGACGAACCTTTTGGGCAGTGGGAAGGTTCTGTTGATGTAACAGGTTCTTCATGGAACTAGTAATACCATTAAAGAACCTCTATTATTCAGGGTGTACGCGAACGATGTAAATTAAACTGCAGCATATGACGTGTTAGTTTTATTCTGTATGAGACGCAGGACTTGACATAGATGAAGCGAACTATCGCTCTGAGATGTGGCGAGTTCTAGAGCGCTACCGCTAGAGGGCACTGTGACACTGCATTCTCATACAGCAGATATTATATTCTCATTAGTAGTCCACCCTGCCACAATAATTTGTGCCTCCTATTTGAATGCATTAGTATAATAAATAAGTAATTTAAACAAATTTTCACATGGCAATTGAAGAGTTTTTATTATTATTTTTATACATTATTTATCAACCAGTAGCATTGATAGTTACCTTATCATTAAAGACATATAGCTCCGTTTCGACTATTTCATTAAAAAGGCTGAACCTTGGTATGTAAGTAAAGCAGTTCAAAGGAAAAAGTAACAAATTATGTATTGATGGCACGTGAGTGTGTACATGGATGTATAATGAAACTACTATTAATTTATAATGAGATCTGTGATGTTTTTCCCCCTTTCCCAAACGTGTGCGTGTGTGTGTGTGTTAGAGAGAGAGAGAGAGAGAGAAAGAAAGAAAGAAAGAAGGAGTGTGTGTGTGTGTGTGTGCGTGTGTGTGTGAAATGAAACGAAATGTCTAATCTCCCTGTTCCTTGAAACATATTGGAAACCCAAATCCATAATCCTCATAAATAAAACCAACAGTAGTAGAAAATAGGGAAGTTGCTTTTCTTATGTCTGTATATTCAAAACCTAATTTCACATTTATAACTCATGTTTGCATAATTTAAACTAGTGTACAATCCATTATATTCTGCCGCAAGGATAATGATAAAATACACAGTTAGGCTATATATTATACACAGCCGAAAAATAAAATGCAGCAGTCATCGGACTGAAATAAAAGCATTCGTTGCTGAAATAAAGAAAAACAGACAGACATTCTTTATTTATCCCTGGAGGAAAATTCATGGCATTTGTCATAGGAAAAAAATGGGAAAACCCAAAAAAATCAACAGAAAAATGGCCGTGTATGCTGAACATTCTCTTGCTTGACAGCCGCGCTACACGTGCCACTGAGCATCTAAATCCGCATTTGTCTATCGCATTCTTGCAGAAGGTTGGGATGAACGTCCTGGCCACGAGCAGGCCGAGGGTTCTGGTACGGTCACACGAGTACAAGCGGATCCTGGACAGCTATTTGTCCTGTTTGTCAGCTAAAGCGTTTGTTACAGTCAGGGCACAGTGAAGCTGTTTATATGCTGGTGTCTGGAAACACTGACATGTGACGTGCCAGCCTGCAGCATGCCAACAGCTCACATCATTTGCTTATCAGTTTACTGTGCCCGTTATGTTTTTTTTTTTCTTCTACAGTTTACTTTTTATATAAGGCAATTTCAGCTCAACTGATTTTGTTGTACACAAGCGATCACTATCTTATTTTCATTCCAGAAAATATTTCTTCTCTCTCAGTATAAATTATGTGTAATGGTTACTCATTGATACCCTTTTTTGTATGCTGTCTTTATGACTATATCTACAGTTATGTATATTCCATAACCATATTAGGAGTTTATATGAAAGAGTTGTGTCAGGTGAGATGAGGCATCCTCAAAAATATCACTGTAAAAAAATAATTTCACGATTTGTTATCTCAACTTTTTGTCTTTTGTCAAATCAACTTAGATAATTAATGTATAGTTCAGATAACACAATATTTTGAGTTTCTATTTACAAAACCAATCTCATTTGTTGTATTAACTCATTTTTTTTATTTCAATGAACTCAAAGTTCAGAACTCAAAATACTTTAAGTTAAACCAACTTTTTTAGTGTAGAAAACAGTAAAAAATAAAATAATAATAATGTATAAATAAAAAATTAAAATAAAAAATATAAATAAATAAATAAAACTGCTAATTGAGAGAGAAAAGTCACAATATAATGAAGTAGCAACAGATATTTTCTTTCATTTGTTTCATACATACGACTGAGATGGAATAATGAAAAGTGGGAAAAAAGTAAGGCGGGAACTTGGTTCTATCCATTGGTTGTTGATTGGATGGAGGTGAAATGATTGGAGAAGTTCGGCATAATTAATCAGAAAAAAATTTCAATTCAAAATTGTGTGGTGAAATAAACACAAATATGAAACATGCGTGCAGGTGAATCATTCACAATAAGATCAACAACATGCACTTAGAAAATAGATGATTTCATGGCATATTTAAAATAAGAAATAATCGCAAATATGGGAAATAATATTGTAATTGCGAGATATAAAGTAGCAATTACGAGAAACAAAGTTGCATTTGTGAGATACAAAGTCACACTGTGCAATGCAAAGACAAAAATGGAAATAAAGTCTTTAAAAATTTAGTGTATAAATCACACTATCTAAAAGCGACACCAGTGTTTAAAGTTTCAGAAGGTTGCACCATCTCTTTGGTTTCCCATTTTGTTCTCGTTCAGCTCCTAAAGCATGACATAAATGCATAAATATTTAAGAAACGTTATAGGAAAAAAAATGCAGGAACAGGATTTCAAAGTAATAGCAATGATAATAGTGATGCTCGTCTTAAACACAATTAGCCTTAGTTAGCAGAGCTCTGCATGAAAACAGCCTCACAATTTCATGGCTGGACTGTTCTACAGAACTAGTACACTGTAAGTAAAGCTCAGGGTGTTAAAGTTGAGAGGCATCTTTCATCCCAACATTCAATGTGTTACTGCTATCAAGGCAGCAAAATGGGGTCTCTCATGATTCTGTGTCATTCTCATTTCATCTTTGTTCCCTCACTTGGCAAACTTTCCGCTTTTTCTTTTATCTGTTTTGACAGTTACCCCGTAACAGGATGAAAGGACTGAAAACAAATTGTCTCCGCATCCATTTCTTGTTTATTTACGTACATCAGCAAGCTGACAGTTAATTTTCCAGAGCAGAAGCTGTTTGCATAAACATATTGATATTGCAACAAGGCAATTAAAGGGCACGTCCAAACTTCATCGTCTTCTGATTAGTGCAGCAAAAGCCAAATAAATTCACTCTTTATAGATAGATAGATAGATAGATAGATAGATAGATAGATAGATAGATAGATAGATAGAACGAAAGAACAACAGATGGATGGATGGAATAACAGAAATACAGATGGATGGATGAATGGATGGATGGATAGATGGAACGAAAGAACAACAGATGGATGGATGGAATAACAGAAATACAGGTGGATGGATGGATGGATGGATGGATGGACAGACACAGATAGATGGATGGATGGATGGATGGATGGATGGATGGAGCAAAAGAACAACATATGGATGGAATAACAGAAATATGGATGGATGGAATAACAAATACGAATGGATGGATGGAATAACAGAAATACGGTGGATGGATGGATGGATGGATGGACAGACACAGATAGATAGATAGATAGATAGATAGATAGATAGATAGATAGATAGATAGATAGAATTACAGAATGATGGATGCATGGAACAAAATAACGGATGGATGGTAGAACAGAAATATGGGTGGATGGATGGATGGATGGACACAGATAGATAGATAGATAGATAGATAGATAGATAGATAGATAGATAGATAGATATATAGATAGATAGATAGATAGATAGATAGATAGATAGATAGAGCTGGATGATGGATGGATGGATAGACAGACAGAGCTAGATATAGACAGACAGACAGACAGACAAAGAGACAGACAGAGAGACAGACAGACATTGAGACAGACAGAGATAGATAGATAGATAGATAGATAGATAGATAGATAGATAGATAGATAGATAGATAGATAGATAGATAGATAGATAGATAGATAGAAATACAAAATGATGGATAGATGGATGAATGGACAGCACAATGGATAGACAGTTAGACAGAACAATGTAAAGATGGTTAATGGTATTTTTATTTATGCTTGTTTTTCCCCCTACAGTTCCCTTACTGCAGCAGATCAGTCCAGACCTGTGACCCTCCATTAGAGAACATCTGCTGGATCATGTTCTGATTCACAACTCCCTCATGGTTTTGCACTTAGAGCACATGATTTATTGAATAAGAGGGACGATAAATCATTAAACCAAGGCTGCTTTACATATGCTTGCTCAGTGTTCTGAAGAATAGCAGATGTGTGGATAACATAGCCTGTCCAATACAGATTAAGCAACCAGTTCAAATCTGCTCTCTCCACTACACGCTTCCCTTCTGAAATATCACATTCGAGTTAGTGGAGGCTTTAGTTCTTCTGAAGAGTAAATCAATTTCCTGCGTGCAGCCCGTTGGACTCACCTGCTTTAATTCGCATTTGACTATGATGCTCAGCACAACAGATGCTTCAGCAGCCTGCTGACATATACTGTACGAGGGATCTAAAAGGCTTGTAAGGACTTAGACCATCAAAGGTTGCTAAAGCATAAAAAGAAACAAACAGGAGTAGTGGGCAGAACAAAGAACTTTACAATTAAATCACAAATAAAGCTCTCAACCTCTCAATCAAATTTTCCATATTCTTAGTGCAAAAACTATTTGTCTCATTCACTAATAATTGCATTGGTTATTTGTATTTATATGCACAGGAGAACTTCTCACCAAAAAAAATCAGCCTAATTCACATGAATTTGTTCTTAACCTTGTTATAAAATGAATACATTTGTATTCTAAATGAGCGACTACATGGCCAATGTTGGATAAAAAATGCCCAATCCACCTTCCTCTCAGCAAACAAGCCTCTCTCAAGACAAGCTGTAGTCTGAAATCATCAAGCAACGACAAGTGTCCTTGATAATAGACCTCATATTAACATTTATAAATTTCACATGGTAAGGGATTGAGACTGAGTACTCCATTTTAAAGATCGAAGCGCATGGTCTAAAGTGCACTTAGGGTGTGTCTAAATCCACTTTTATAGTTTAACGATGGGAAAAATGGTCGGCTTGCCCGGCGCAAGGTCTAAAAGGGTTGTCCCTATTCTCTTAATGAGTAATGGGTGTGTTTTGGGATTTACGTGCGTTGTGGACCCGCCTATAGGTGCACATTACTAACGCGATCTTTCAATAACTACAAAAAAATACTGCGCCATTGACTTTAGACCAGGTTTTTGTTGGTCAATGGCAGTCTATTTCAGTTGCCTCAAAATAGCAACACAGCAAAAATGCGCCTGAACACACCTCGTTTTTTGACCAGCACGCCCATGGACGCACAAATGGGCGCAAATGCATTTGCTATTTAAACAACGTGGCGCAGGACGTGAAAAAGATAACTGCGTCGGGCTGAAACTAGCAAAAAACACTCGTGTCTCGCCTGCTGCTGTATTGTGCCGGGTGTATGATAGGGCCCTTAATGTTTATTGATCATTATTCAAAAATATTTGACTTCAGGATACTTTAAATGGCCAATCAGAATCAAGTATTCCAGAGAGCCAAGCTAACGTCATGCCAATTGTCATGCACGGTCCAGTTTTGAACTTGATGTCCACTCCAATTTATGGCTCCTTGACTTGTTCTTTTATCCCAATATTCTGTCGGAGTGGAATTAAAATTCTTTGCCTTTTTATAGTCCCACATGTAATAGGGTCATTCAGAAATGTGGAATGCATTTTTATGTCAGTTCTTGTGTACGGACAATTTTATGTCCGTTTATGTCCATGTTTTAGTTGTAGGCTCGGCATATGCCTGGTTGGAGAGATAATGGTAATTGACAGTAACTGGAGCACTCTGTCATTTGGACGTGAGTCCCTCTTGTGAATTGTGAAAAACTTGGAAAGTTGTGCTCTCTTTCATTTGTTCTCGGTAAGGACGGAATTACAATGGACCGAAAAACCATCAATGTGTGACTTTAAAAGGTTGGGAATATACAGAAACGCCTGGGAGGAAAACCAGATAAGCAGTCCTCAAATGGACAGACTTTCCCGGTCTCTAATTTCCTGTCTTTTCTTGCTTCTCATTAGATGAAGAGTTTGTCAACGCGATATCGCCCTCGAGTGCACGGGAAGGGCAGAGTGGAAACGCCTGTCAAATCAAAGTTAGGAGATTGGACAGCCATTAATTTACCTTGGGCTGCTCTTGTATGCTTCACTTTGAAGTGTATAAACAACACCCTGGAGTTACAAGACTGAAAAATGTCCTTGCAGTAGCTATGGTGTATGACATCCTGAGGGGAAGACCGAAGTGATGGAGGCACTCCTTTGATTCCCAAAACTGTTTTTCACTTGCACGCATTCTCTTTCATCAATGACTTTAAAGAAAGCGCGGGCTCAGAACAATGCGCTGGCTCGGTTTGCTTCAGCTAAAATTTGTCTCATGCTCTCTCTCCTTTTAGACATTTTTTTGTAGCTCTTTCTGTATCCAATAGGGCGTTTTAAGCCCCAGTCTGAGCAGATGGCATGTGAAGCCATTTGTCGAGTTTTATGTGTCTGTAGTCTTGGCAATCAGACTCTATGGATGTTTGTGGAGCCGAGGCACTTTGTTAGCGTGATGCATGTCGGTCCGGCTGTGATGTGAAGGTCAGGCTCCTGTCTGCATCCCATCTCATTTGCAGCTTCATCACAACACTGATTTTCAAGCTATCAAACCTCATGTCCCATTTTGCTGCAGTCTTGTTAGGGCAGGGGCAGGCAAGTTTGGTCCTAGAGAGCCGCTGTCCTGCAGAGTTTGGCTCCAACCCTGAATAAAACCCTCACATGCCTGTAGCCTTAGTAATCCTGAAGACATTGATTAGCTTGTTCAGGTGTGTTTGATTAGAGTTGGAGCTAAACTGTGCAGGACAGCGGCTCTCTAGGATCAAACTTGCCGGTCTTGGTTAGGGTTAGCCTAATTTTTTTTTTTTTTTTTTACTTGATCTGAAGGCAATGTTCCACAACAGTAAAACAAACTAGATTTTTACTGATCTAGTTTTGATCTGGTCAGGATTTGGACTTGTGGTCGAATCTGTTCTTTTTCTGGTCTTGGTTTTCTAATGGAACAGTGCTGATTTGCACATACTGTATGATCCACACCAGTGTGTGTGTGCTGTGGAGGTTTGCGTAACACTGGTGTGAAACCAAAGCTCCATTAAAGATTATAGTTACACTTTCTGAATCATTCAGACCTTTTCACAGCCTTGAGTCCTACAACACTGCAGGGTGGTTTGGGATGCATTTTTTAGTACTTGGGTTCAAATCTCAAACCCGAGTATCAGCAACAGTACCAGTGTCAATAAAATTATCTATTTTGAAATTAATTAAATTATATTAGTCAATGAAATGATCTAATTATCAGATATATTAATTTATTCAAAAGTACATTAAAATGAAATTAATACATACAATACACACTTTCTATGATGGGCATGTTTTCATTTCTGAATTCAAATATTTTTTGGTTGTTTTTGGGTGTATTAATAGTCATTAATAATAATAATGAACATTAGAAAGGATCATATCTCTTTTTATTTTTGGGTTGGCTGGGGCATAAACAAAAAAAATGTCAGTGTGTTACAACTGACCTGATATAAAAAAAAAAAAAAAAAAAATATATATATATATATATATATATATATATATATATATATTTTTTTTTTTGTATTATTTATACAAATGTTAACGACACTGATTCACTGCTTATTAATATTTAAGTTAAGCTTTTATTCCCAAAATCACAGTCAGGTGGTTCAATCAACATGTAAAAAAAAAAAATCTCTCTCTCTCTCTCTCTCTATATATATATATATAATAATTAGTATATATATATATATATATATATATATACACAGAGAGAAGGGGGTAGAATCGGAAAGGACCACCAGTCGGGATTCAAACTCGGAATATTTTTCAGAGTGCTGCCCACAAGGCTATCGGATCTAACATCTAGAACCTTATTTTTCATTGACCCAACGGCAATGCTTCTGTTAGCAGGAACCACTAATTAACACACACTAATTAGTAAACGTATAAATTCATTCATCTTGCCACTTCAACTGATAGGAAACATGGTGTTAGCACACACACAGAGCTTAGTGCCTCAGAGCAGAGTAGATTCTCAGTGATGGAGCAAAGTGCACTGTTTATCTGTGTACATTCCCACTGCTATTTCACAGTGCTCTTTAGAAAGCATTTCACCTTATGTTAGTGATCTAAATCTCACCGTGAGTTAAAGAGATCTGATCTAGGAACAGAAGCACAGGCTCAAAAGCATCCTTGTGAGCCACTTAGTCACAGCAGGACTTCATAATCATTAGTCATGGCGAATCCAACGAGACAATTGTTTACAGATCAACAGAAGAACGACACTTAGCTAAGAGGCAGCTCTTTCCTCGTTCCAATTACCTCGCAGCTAGAACAGCTCTTGGTACAAGCTCCAAACAAGAGAGCCTCAGAAGATCTAGACGAGTTGTGAAAGTAGTTGTCAGCCCTGGAAGGGCATCTAGGCAATGTTTAACAAGCATGCCATCACCTGAAGTCAATGCATTTCATTGCAGGAAAGTGGGATTGGTCTATGAGTCCACCCCCCGCTTGTCTGAAGAGGAAAACATCTAAATTACCTTGACCGGAGCACTTCACCAAAGAGCACCCCAATAATTCACCTAGATCCCAAAGCACAACAATCCACGATGAGATATTTACCTATTCAACCTTAGTCGCTGTCGCGCACAATAAACGCCCCTCTGGGGAAATAACACTGAATATGTGCCTACGCTCCATTCTTCTTCAGACATCCTTGACAGATCAAATACAAGGGCAGATCTTTCACTCTTGCAAAGTTAGCATCCAAAACACTTTCGAAGAACAACTTGCAGGCGGAATATCAATGGAGATTTTTGTTGTTTGCAATTCTAACCTCAGTTCAAATCCTCTGGGTCGGCCTACCGTATTTTCCCTGCATTTTTTTGACGGACAGCGTGTTTGGTGCGAGCCAATTTGTGTTTGACTAGTAGTTGACGGTTTGTCATATAAAGTTTCTTGTGTAGCCCATTGTGGCCTTGTTGCTAGAACTGCCGTGGACCCAAGGATCACTCAAATTAGCTCCTGTGGCACCCGGTGCGAAATCCCAGACCGCCTCTACCTAAGACTGACTGATACGTGATAGCTAAATTGGGTTGTCTGTCAAGCTGATATCCACAATTACTCTCAGGTCTCAGGACACAAAAAGCATTCAGTATGTGAAACAGAAGTTGCCGAATGCAGGAAAAGTTTGCTGAAGACTCTCAAACAGTTTCAGAAGCTCTGTTCAGGAATAGCATCTGCCTAATTGCAGCAATTATCAAGATGTCACATTGCTTTGTCCCTGATTTCACTGTGCTCCCTCCTTTAAATTGTAAGATGAAGTTCTCGAAGTGTTAATGTGTAATTATTAGTGTTACCTGCTAAAGCAGGACGTTGAACAAACACTTTGGACCATTACTTATAAATTAGATGCAAATGAGTCCTTAAGATTGTTGTGAAGAGGTGTGATATTACTTTTGCGCTAGGGTATTAGAGATATGATTTTCACACGAATGAAATCAGCACTGGCGCCCCCCAAGGGTGTGTTCTCTCCCCACTGCTCTTCACCCTGTACACTAATGACTGCACTTCTAAAGACCCCTCTGTCAAGCTCCTGAAATTTGCTGACGACACCGCTGTCATCGGTCTCATCCAAAAAACGGTGATGAGTCTGCTTACAGACTGGCTGTCTGGTGCAGTTATAACAACCTTGCGCTGAACACGCTCAAAAAACAGTGGAGGTGATAGTGGACTTCAGGAGGAACAGCCCATCATGAACAGCACTGTGGAAACAGTGGAGTCATTCAGGTTCCTGGGCATTACCATCCCTCAGGACTTGAAGTGGGACAATCACATTGACTCCATTGTGAAAAAGGCCCAGCAGAGACTGTACTTCCTTCGCCAGCTGAGGAAGTTCAACCTGCCACATTAGCTGCTGATTCAGTTCTACTCAACCGTCACTGAGTCTGTTTTATGCACTTCCATCACTGTCTGATTAGTTCAGCTACCAAATCAGACATCAAGAGACTACAGCGGACAGTCCGGACTGCGAAGAGGATTATTGGTGCCCACCCTGCCAACCCTTCAGGACCTGTACTCTTCCAGAGTGAGGAGGAGAGCAGGTAAAATCAGGAACATGAAGAACAGAAGAGGAAGAGGAACATGAAGAGGAACATGAAGAAGCGCGCAGAGTTGATGTTGTGATTAAAAAAATGACTTAGAAAATTTGAATGATGTCTTGGACGAGTAGAAGCAGTCATTATGGCCTGTAAAGATAGCAACAGAAGTTGTACGTGAGTCAGTTATATAAAGCGTCATACATAATATCTGTTCTAAAGTCAGCTCAATATTTAACAGGATCGATATCCTCCAACTGGATGGAACCAAAAGTCTAGTCCATTATACACTACATGATTTTCTGCCCAGATTTCTCCAACTGCCCAAAATCAAACATTCAGCGAACAGCATTGACTCGTCTAAACAGCACATTGGCTCAAAAGTCTGGGCAAAATCAATGTGTACAGTGCTGTTATTGAAACTAACACTAAAACTATTTAAAAAATATGAAATGTGATGTGATGTAAGAAACCTTAAGTCCCACTGTGGTAAAAGTCAATCTTTTAATGTTGTTTAAATGTCTATGTGACGTTTTTAATATGCTTTAAGACAAACCATGTACAAATTCATTAATCAACACCATTACTGGGTATTTTCTCTTTAAAACTGCAGTGAACCAAAGACAGCCTCAAATCGTGGTTTGAAATCACTGGTGTTTCTGACGTCATAAACTACCTTGTGACCAATCACGTCAACATGTGATCATCAAGTAGTGGGTCTCTGAGCTGGTGTGAGTGAGTGGAGGCGGGGCTAATTTTTGCATATTCATAGAACCACATATACTAAATGAGGCAAGGGTGTAGAGTTAAAGACATTTTTTCAAGGACATTTTTTTTTTTAATTTTGGTGATCAAAGATGAGTTTTAACGGATACAATTATTGACTACAATACTTTAAACGGCTTTAATTGAAAATCAGAACTGAAGTACAGGCATATGGGGAGCATGTGTAAGGCTGTGTAAGGCACCCATATCCAGCACTCGCCTAAAAACACGGGTTTATGTGCTTTAGAGAAAAAAAAAGTGATTTAGGCTATTAGGCTAATTTTGAGATGGCAGCCAATTTAGTTGACATAATGGACATAAGAACATTTTTCAAGACAAAGACTTCAAGCTGCAAAGATCTAAACAACAGCCCTTACCCATCCAAAGAGGCAAAGAGGCAGACGCGATTTTCTGCTTCCCATGTAGATTGTTTCAGTGCAGTTCTAGTGGTGCATACAGAGATCCTGCTTTTATTGCAAATGGAGTATGTGACTGGAAGAATATATTAGCAAAGTTACAGAAACACGCAGACGGAGCACCACATTGTCAGTGCAGTGATCAGTGGCACTGCTTTGAGCAAACCAAAGCTACTGGTTCCATCGCTGCACAGTTAAGTGATTCTAACAGGACCTCAGTGCAGAGCAATAGGGAATATGCAGCATCCATTGTTGACATATTGCTCTATATAGGAAAACAAGGACTTGCACTGAGAGGGCACGACGAGAGAGAAACTTCTGCAAATCGTGGGAACTTTTTGGAGCTGTGTGACTGGTATGCCAGACGTGACGACGCTTTCTGTGCTCAGCGACACAACATGGGCGTGTCGATGGAAAAACATAGCAGCTGTCAAGACTTCAATAAGAGCCCTGCTCTCCACTCTTTCCGAGCTCTCTGTTCCCCCTTATCGTAGGTTTGTTGAGGCATCCGGTCTCTTAAAGGGATAGTTCACTTTGAAATTAAATTTTGGTATGTTTTAGCTTACCTCAAGGGCATCCAAGATGTAGGTGTCTTTGTTTCCACAGTAGTTTCAATTTTGATATTTTTAGGTCAAACCGTTCTTGTCTGTCAGTCATAATGCAGGTCTATGGTCACCACCTCAAAGAGCATGCACAGAGAAGTTCAAATTAAACAATTCCCCATCGTAAGTACACATTGATGGCTTAAGACACGAAACGAGCAGTTTGTGTGAGAAAACGAACAGTATTTATATCGTTTTTACGGTACACAACCACGTCCAAGTGATCTGAGGGCGCGCGCGCTTCCTGGTGTGTGACGTGTGCGTGCATTCTGGCTTAGTCTGCGCAAGCGCTGGAAAGCGCCGGAAGTGATCTCTCGTGCGTGTACGTCACTTTACAAGAGGTAAAAACGATATAAATACTGTTCGTTTTCTCACACAAACCGCTCGTTTCGTGTCTTAGGCCATCAATGTGTACTTACGATGGGGAATTGTTTAATTTGAACTTCTCTGTGCATGCTCTTTGAGGTGGTGACCATAGACCTGCATTATGACTGACAGACAAGAACGGTTTGACCTAAAAATATCAAAATTGAAACTACTGCGGAAACAAAGACACCTACATCTTGGATGCCCTTGAGGTAAGCTAAAACATACCAAAATTGAATTTCAAAGTGAACTATCCCTTTAAGCCATCTCAAGAAGGCCACGTTCTGTGTGTGTCTTTTGGTGTTTTACCATGTTTTCAGTATGATCCATGTTGCACACAAGGCACTACAAAAGAAAGACACGACACTATCTCAGGCCTCAAGCGTCATGGAATCTACAATAAACGGCCTTGAGAACATGAGGACCACTGAAAAGTGGGACGAATTATGAATGGAGATTGAAGCATTCTGTAATTCACTTGACATTTCAGTCAGTGAAGATGAACGCGATCGCACGCATAAGCAAACTGTGAAAAGAACTGCTACGTTGGATTCCTCTGTTGTCACAAGTTCCCTTGGACAAAGAGAATACCAAACAAACATCACACAAAGCATGAAAGAGAAATGGGCCCAACAGCTCTACTTTCCTGTTTTGGATACCCTGTTGGGTGAGTGTCAGTCCCGGTTTTCCACCCAGACCATGGGAATAGCAAAGAGTGTGGATGCAGTGCTAAAATGTGACCCAGAAGGCGCGCAGTTTCTTTTAAATAAATATGCGACCACCCTCTCTATCAACCCTAAATTGGCATGTACTGAGATGAATTTACTGAAACTGAACTCACGTCACACATCTCCTGACTTCGTTAAGGAGGCACTCTCGACTGGATTTTATCCAAACTTCGAAAAACTTTTCAAGTTGGCTCTAACATTACCGGTGAAGACCGCAACACGCGAGAGATCTTTTTCAGCTATGCGACGCGTAAAGAATTGGATGCGTTCAGCAATGGGCCAGGAGAGACTTTCATCCTTGAGTCTGCTGCATATTGAGAGTGACATAACCACAAAACTAAACAACGAGGACATCATCAACGCATATGATGCCAGGTCTAAACTCAGGATTTTGCTGCATTAGGTAAGGCAGTGTTTATTTATATTGGCTGCCAGGCATACAGTACTGCTTGCTTTTTTGCTAAAATTAACAGTGTGTAAACGTATAGTCGCGTTAATAACAAATTAGTTAACGGAAGCATTTATACTAGGACGTTTAAGTTGTTGCTAGGCGACACGTTGGTTAAAACTACATGGTTATAGGTGGTAGGAAATCTATTTAAATGCATCAAGGGGAAGCACACATCTGGAGTTGGTTCACCCTCCGCCTATGAGTACAGAAATTACTAAACCTAAAACATAATAATAATAATAATATTTAAAAAATAAAATAAAATGAATTAAAATGACAAAAGCCCACAACAATTAACTGACACTTAAAAATTAAAATGGAAAATAAAAATATATAGATATAAAAGCTAATTCACAATATGAATAAATGCTATAATAGTATATAAATAATGTATACTAACATTAAGATTGGTGAAAGGACCCGAGTCATTCCTAGGCACTGGAAAATCACACACTTGGACTAGTAAAAAAAAAGAAAAATTCTAGGAACCCAACAGAACACATTAGAAACTGCCTAACAATTTGGAACTTTAAAATTAAAGATGCATAAAAAAATAATAGTAATAATAATAAAACGCCACATTTTTTTATCACTAGATTTCTCAACCCAGGCTCATTGGAAAAGCGTGCCTCTATCATATTGACTGCAGCTTCCAGCTATAGTGGCGGTAAAACACTAACAATTTTTTTTATATTTTTTTTACACAAAATATGATTACAGGGGCAGATTATCAATTATAAATAATAAAGACATATTTTCATGTGGTTCCTTGCACAATCCTATGTTTTGACCTCGAATCACTTTTACCATAGTGTAAACTAATACATTTGATGTTTGTATCACATAAGCAGCTCCATATGTATTTTTGCTTAGCTCACCAGGTGCATTGCACCTGCAAAGTAGAGCGCTCGGGTACGAGTCTCGGGAAACACGAGTCACAAGAAAACTGCTCAAATGCTTGTAGAAGTAATCTAAAATGGCATGGTTGCTTCAGCATACCCCACATTTGCGTTTGTTAACACTATCAGTTAGGTTTAGGCTTGGGTTTACTGTATATTTACTGTATGGACTGTACTGGATTTACTGTATATTACGTTCAAACGAGATAGAGCATTAACCTTTTAGGGCCACTCACCCGAAATTTATTTTCCAAACTGCTGCAATACATACAACAACCTAAAAATGTTTTTTTTTGCTGAATTCACATTTATCTGTTTCACATAAAACTGAATGAACTTTTAGCACCACTCACTGGACATTTCACTTGTGTTGCAAAAGAAGCAAATTAATATCATTTTGCAGAAATGTCGCAATAGGCACGATATTTCTGCATTTGGAAAGTAAGCACAAATGCATACATAAGCTATATGACTTTGTTTATGAGGAATTTATTAGGAAATGATTAGAAAAGTGCTTAAGGAAAATCTGTTAAAAAAAGTAAGTTAATCAGGCTTCATTACAAAGGCATGCGCCTGTACATTAAAATGGACATTGTAGTGGTCTACTTTATGGAATATAAAAAGTCATTACTGCTAAGAAAACATTTCCCCTCTAACTCAAGCTGACTTCCAGTTAATGACGTGTTACATTATATGGGTTGCTCACATTTGGCTAGCAGATGTTTTTGCTGTAAGGCTAGAAAAATGAAATGAACACAGAATGAGACTATAATTCCACACACAATCAATCTTCATTTTTATGCATCTTCATACAAATGATGTGACATTATTAAACCCAGAAAACATTACCACCATCATGAACATTGATTTAATCTTCATAACACAGAAGTTATTGGACATTGAGCCCTCATTTGACCAAAGATGAAAGACGATCCGTTCAACGCTCCACATATTCATCATCCATCTTTAAAGGTTAGTCGGGGTCTATAATGTCACCAATCTGTCACCATTAAGTAGGCCTAAATCTGTCACATTAGGGTTGTTCCTGAAATGGCCAGAGTGGAATTTCTTTTTCCTTCTCCAGGCAGAGAGGATATTAAAAACTAAACAGGTTGAACGAACCGCCTAAGATCACAATGAATCATGCAAACAAAATGCAGCCTAAAGTGTTCACGGTTCATTTTACCCCTGCTTAAAGATTGTTCCCATCATGCAACGGAAAATGTGGATGCATTAACGCAACAGTGATAAAACATATGCTACACATCATAGATAATGAACCCGCGTTTTTTTCCCCATCCTTATTCACGGTTTCAGCTACATTATATTGATTACCCAGTATTATGAATTCAAACAGGACATCTAATTTAAAGCCAGACCCAAATGAGACCACTCATGTATATACAATGTATTTTCAACAAATAATCGAATATGAAATTTAATCTGTCCTGTATAGCTCCTGGCTGTTATTAAAATAACCTTCTCTGTGTTATTGTAATCCCTGTGGACCTTTTGTAAAGCATAAATTCAAAGCTCTTTTCAGCTGTGCAAGCTCTGATTAAAAAACCTGCGCCTAATATCATTTTTTTTTTTTTTTTTTTTTACTGTTTCATGTCTGAGCAGCCATTTAAGTACACGTGAAGCCAAGATTTTATAATAGATTTTAATGGAAACGTTCACCCGACTGTCTTCCATGGAACACAAAAGTAGAAGTTCTGAAGAATGTTCACGCTGCTTTTTTCTGTAAATTAAATGTGAATGCCATTGAAATGTGAATGCCATAAATGTAGTCTATAAGGCTTTTCACAGTTATAGCCATTCTAAACTCTGATTTTAACCCTTGCTAAAGGAACGTTTCACGCTCCCTTCGCGTTTCGGTGCTAAACTTGTACGGCTAGAACCAACTGAGTCCTTCATATTTACGTGCTTTGGACAGACATGGAAGCATTGTGCGTTAAATTTAAACTTTCAGCATTTGAGGGGAAAAATGTAACATAGAAAACGTCAGAAAACGAAGAAGTGGAGAAGAGACCATTTCATTCTTACCTTTAGTGTTCGAAAGGTCCGTTCATGATAAACTTGATAGTACAGTCAGCAATATATAATATGAGGATGTGCAATCCTAGAGTCTTTAAGTAAACATATTGTTATCGTGTGCTGAATTCGTCCAATCAGTGACACTGTTGAGGCAAATATGCAAATAATGATGTTAGGTTTAGGGTTTAAGAATGTACAGTGTGAAATGTCAGCTTATGAATACCCATAGTATGAGCAGTGTGAAACTTTAGTGGATTCTGTTTAGCCGGGGTTTACAATGACCCTATTTTAAGTGTGAAAAGCCCTTATTTGGCTAGTGAGGCACATTCCAAGCTGTCTGAACATTTACAATAGCTCTGTGAAAGGGGACAGATTTTTTCCCTTTTCTCAGAAATTGTTATTTGCTGAATATCTCATCTAAATCTTTTCTAAATCGTCTCTGTGTAACTTTAAAAAACGTAGACCCTACTAAGACCGTACTATAAGACACTTGTGATAAAGAAGTATACTTTAGCACACTTATAAAAATAGTACTTATTACAGAAATGCTATTCATGCTTAAATACAAATGAAATGTAATGTTTTCAGACACTGAATTCACTATAAAAAATATGATCAATAAGATATGACATGTTTTTACATTGCTTTAACTCATCAAATATTCAACTTTTTTTTATAAGTTATACAAGATTCAACTTTTTTTAAGTCAGTTTAATGTAAATTAAGTTGAAATGAATTAAACATCCAAGTTAATTCTACTTTACAGTGTTTCAAATTAATTAAAATGTATTAGTTTCTATGTATATGAAATGAAATCAGCAGAAGTATTTATGGTAAACTAAAGTTTCTATTGAAAGTATGGAGTGTATTGATATATGTAATATCAAATAACATACTGCAGTTAAAATTATAATCAAGAACTTCACATGTGCTTTGTTAGTCAACACAAAATAAGTGTTTCATTAAGGCATGAGAAAATTTTTAAAACAATGATTTAAAATGTACAACATTTAATTTGACATTACTAGACAGAGCATTTTTAAAAAGTGAACTTGCAGTAAAAGTGTTACGATTATTATGAATGTGTACTATCTTTGAGTACACTTAAGTGGTATTTTATATCATTAATATTTGTATTATCTGCACATATATTAAGTTCACATTCAAAATTAAGCACACTTCTTTATCACAATGCCATTTTAATGTAAAATCTGCTGTCTAATACTTGTAATTGTCACAGGTCCTGGTGGCAGCAGCAAAAAAAACACACAAAAAAACAGGATCTATATGCAGTGCTCTATTAAATCACAAACTCAAACTAACAGAAATACTCAGAATTCTATAACAAGGAACAGAACAACGTCTAACTAGCCAGGATTAAACAGGCTTAAAGACACAGGCAAACAAGAGGAACTAATGAGACTAATTAACAAGAAAAACCTGAACTGAGGACTCTAATCAAATCTGAAACCATAGAAACAAACTGACGGGACAGAAGAGAACTGAACCAATGAACAGATTAGAAGATAAACAAGGACATTCAAACATGAACAGAACAGAGAAACAGATCAAAAACAAGACAATAATTCCTGACAAAACTATTTCTTTAAATACAAACACGTTTCCATACACACACACACACACACACACACGCGACAAGTTTATACCGTGAATACCTTTTGGTTTAATTACTTGTCATACTGGGAAATTTCTCTATTGAATTTTGAGAGACTAATTGAGCTCCACTCAAGCAGAATGTCCTTTAGTTATAAATCAGGTAATAATTACCTCTGAGGTAACAGAGAATCCTTTTTTCAACACGTGAGGTAGCAAAAACCACAAAAGAGAAAAGGTAAACAAGAAATCCATCAGGCCTGTTGTGCTTCTCTTTATGGAATTAAGATGCTACAAGACATAAAAGATTAATAACCAGCGGCGGAGAGGCTTCTGTTCTCTGAAAACAGGCCACCGATTCCCAAACGCAAGTCAACCAAATGAAAATCCTTTTCAAAGCTCTCCCGCTTTGGGTACAACAAGCTTAAATCATTTTCTTTGAACTGGAAATAAACCAGTCACTGACAGACGTCACTATTAAAATCACTATTAACATTCCCATTCATCTCAATGACATTTGCTCAGCAGGAACACATGCGACTGCATGCTATCATCTTTGCCAGGGAAAGATTTAACAGAAAGTTTTAAGAGTCCTCAAAAAATTCTGTTTTTGTTTTTTTACAAATATAATGAATAATCCACAATGCCAGGTATTCATATTAAGAAGTAAATAGGCTCAACTCCAATATCACATTGACTTTAAATCAAAACTAAATAAATAATCTCCTCAAATGAGGCAGTCATTTCTCTTATGCCTTTAAATGATGTTAAATGTCAATCACTGCCATTTGTCCAGATCATTTTAATTTTTTTGCATCAAACTAAAACACGTGTTGTCTTTCACAGCTCTTAATATGCACGCTGATGTCTGTCAGGTACACTGAAGCTGCATTCTAATGAGAATCAAGATGCCACAGGCTAGACACTAGTGTGATGCATCTGGTAGGAAGGCAGATAACTGAGAGAATATTAAAAGAGTGGAACAAACAAGCTTATAGCCCCATACTGGCATAAAGAAGATGCTCAGGAAACTCAGAAAGGGGATCAGCTGTCCATGACATTTGCTCTGTCTCTTCAGCCGTGCATTCATCCGGAAAGCAGATTTTACCAGGGCGACCTTATGAAGCGTGGAGTGTTTCTTTTACATGCCGAGATTTGTCTATATTAGGATGTCTTTTTGCTCTCATAATCTAATTGGGATTCAAAATGATGCAGTGTCAGGGGAAAGTAATGCTGGTTGCATAGTGTTTAGGTATCAACTCTAATTTTGAGGTAGGAATCATTTTGAATAAATGCAAATTAACATAAAAATGCAGTGTTAATTCAAAGAGAAACTCGAACAATGTTAGAGGGAGAATGTGTCGACTTCAGTTGATTTTGATTTATGTCGCACCAGCTTTGAGAGTGATTCTCTGCTTTCCTCTCTAAGGAGCCATATTAATCATTAACCAGGAACCTGGCGAGAATCACTGGCGTTCATTTTTAACAACAAACTTGCAACATAGTTAAAGCATTTTCTTCAAAATGCTTCCACGGTAATTACTCACGCCTAATTAGAGGTACCATTAATAAAACTGCCCAAATTATGACTATTTTCTCCCACAAAGCACATAATTGATGAAGTATGCATAGTCATTAAGCATTTATTGCAGGCCAAGAGTAAATTAGTTATTCTTCTAATTAGAAAATGCATTGGGCTCATTAGAGCTCTGCGATGTTGAGGAGATTCCATGAAATCTGAATCTAGAGTCATACATCCAACCAAAGAGGTCAACATTAATTATATTTGTTAATGTAGAGATGGAATTCAAATAAGTTTCTAACTCTGTTCTCAAACCCATTGAGCTGCAATCCCAGAATGCATCGCGATGAGCATTTTTACTTAGAACTTTTATTTGAAAAAGTCAGTTGGCCATAGCTGTGGTTATGTGTCCTTTTGATGCAACCTCATCATTCACCACAACACGTTCTTTGACCTAAAGCAATTCCTTCTGATTTATAAATCATTGCTGAACTATGTGTGAACATAGTTGTCAAATCAAATCAACACAAAGCGAACACAATCAAATGCAGATTTTTGCCATTGTATTATTATTATTATTGATAGTACCATGATAGAAACTTAGGCTATGGCTCTGACTACCATTTTAATTCAAGTTTGACAGTACTCATACTTTAAAATAACTTTATGGTTTCATTACTGTTTACACCACTGGCTACAAGCTCAGTGGAAATCTAAGATGGCCGAAAAGTTGAAGGAACTTTACTTATATTTTATTGAACGTGGAAAGCTATCAATAACAATCGCTCAATCTAATGAAAATTGACAATTTTGTTATTTGTTAATGTTATTTTTGTTTATGCTTAGAGAATCACATCATTAGCTTAGCAACATGCTAACAGCAGACTCTTTTGGAATCAATTGCGTGCTCCACAAATAGAGATATTTTGTGGTTCATTCGCCTAAAATGTCCCAAATCAGCTCCTGCTGGAAAGTCTAGTTTAAAAGGATAGTTCACCCAAAAAGTACACCATCTTGGACCACCAACGACCCATTTAACAGCAGTTCATACTATCTTAAGGCTATCTGGATGGCTTTTGGACTGTTCTAAAACACAGCTACCACTTTAAGACAGATTTTCCAGTAGTATCATATCCTCTAATGGTTTGGTTCAGTAAGAAAGGTGGTGTGGAGCTCCACTGGTGTGCTTTCTTATTGGAGGACTATGATACGACTTTTACAGTATATCTGAGGGAACTATAAAGGGTCAAATCCTGGTTTGAGGATGTGTCAAAAAGACATAAGAGAAGGATATTGTTTCTGTCTCTGCACTACCCATTCCTTGATACAGGCTATATATCATATATTTGCTCACCTGCTTCACTGATAGGGTTTCAACCTTAGATCAGACAAACAGAACAATTTCCACTCAGCCAGCAGGGTCGTTTGTTTTTGACTGTGATAATGTATGTGGTTGTCAGTAGGGATGGCTGGGATGTTTTTGCTTTTGTAAACAGCAGATGTTGGTTATGAATTATGTTGAGGTTAATGACCCACGAGGAGGAGAACATTTCTCGGTCTGTTTGTTCTGGAGTGAAACTGGACACTGGGCAGACTTATTCGATTTTGAGGGATGAGATGCTGAATCGCAGCTCAATGAGTTATGTTTTGAAGATATGGGTGAATTTGGGTTGCCACATTACACCTCCTGGTTTTCAAACTAGTATCTAAAAAGCATCAACTTTAAACATTGATGTCCAAGGAGATATACAGTAGAATGCAGAACACAACATAAGTAAATCATGTTGCTGTTCAACTTCAATCCCTACAACCACAACCAGCTAAAAATATTTCTTACAGGGCATGAAATTATATTTTACATTATCTTTTTATATGAAATGCATTTATATAGTGTCAAATAAAAAATAGTTATTTTTTGTCAAGAACTATATATATTTTTTTTTTCAAAAATACTTTAAAATGCAATATACACCCCTTTTATGCCGAACATGTTTTTCATTTATTATTAGAGATCGCGATCTCAATTCAAACACCCACACAATCTCATTCCTAAATGACAACGATTTGGCCATGTCTATTAAAGCTTTGACAAAATCACACCGGAACATTCAGATCTGCATTTGCTCTGCCGCAGACCCAAAGAAAGCAGTTATAGGCTATTTAGAGATAAAACAACTTCACAAAGAATCTATTCAACCGGTATCATTATTATCGTGTTACAAATATACAAATTATCACAGAAGTACTGGGACAAATGTTTATAGTTTATATTGTGAGATGCAACCAACATGGAGAAAACAATACAAAACAGGAAATTATAATCATAGAAATGACCCTGTGATTTGGTCAATGTGACAAGGTCAATAATTCTCTTGAATTATCAGATAATTGGATCTTTTTATGACATGGCAAGGTTAGTTCAAATTGTAAACTGTCATGTGGTACTACTGTCCAAAAAACTTTTTTGAAAAATGTGTAAAAAAAACTTTTTACTTGCATGAAAAATGTTACAATATGACATCGCAACAAATACAATAATTACATTTGTACAAATTTAGCAGCTGTAAAGTTTAAATTGCATGTCTTGTACTGTAATCATGCATATCACATATGCAAGTGAGTGTTAAATTAACATTCTTACAATATAAATACATTAAAAAGATGTATTATGTTCCTAATAAAGATACCAGCAAAGTGGTGAGTATCTCTAAAGCTGACATGTCCTTGCATGTGGACTTATTTTGGACTCTGCACCCTTTTACACACATGCTTAAGCACACAGGCAAAGAAAGATCCTGAAAGGGATATTCAAATAAAACAACATCATATTAACCTCCTGACTAGTAGTTGCTCTAAAGACAGCCCTGTCATAGAAACTACTCGGGATTTCAAAGCGAAATGAACTACGACATGTTGAACATTTGGTGGATGGGTCCCCACGGCACTATAAGGCTATTCTAGAATAGATCTCAATTAGCTGCTTGGTTGCTTTTTTTCACGTGTCATTATCTGAGCCTATTATACTTGAAAATGAAACGGTGAAACCTGAGGGGAAGAGAGGAAGACGAGACAAATGTAGAGGTGGAGCAGCAAGTAACGCATGCCCTAAGAAGCGAATATGGAAATCAGTACAGCAATACCTGAAACATCAAGGAAGAACTTAACAGTGAAAGATACTCGCCCATAAATAGACTCCCTCACATACACCATTAACAAAACCTTCATGCATTTACATGTGCATAATAAATGTATTATTCCTTAAAGCTAAGAAGCATTATAGCTGCAGATATTGTAAGAGTATTTATGGTAACAAAAATAAAAGCCCTTGAAATAAACAACTTAAATTAAATGCATCCTTCCTCAACAAGGATGCGTTTATGTACTAAAAGTACAGTAAAAACAGCAATATTTGTAAAAATAAAATAACATTTTAAATAACTGTTCTCTATTTTATTATGTAATTTCTTCCTGTGATGGCAAAGCAAAATTTTTTAGCATCATTACTCCAGTCTTCATTATCACATGATCCTTCAGAAATCATTCTAATATGCTGATTTCTTGCTTAAGAAACAGTTGTTAGTTGAGCAAACAGTATTCTAATGGAACAGAATGCTGAATACTGACCCCAAAGTTTTCAACTATCTGCATAGGAATATGACTGAAATGACACACCAACACACCAGGTGATGTACAATCGCAATGGACATCCATAGTCTCTGAATACAATGTTAAAAGCAGATAAGTAAACCCAAGTAAACTCAGAGAAAATGTTATTGACCTTTTAAACATCGATCATCCATGAATATAAATTACATCGGTATTCAGGGACAGGCATTAGGGTGGTTTAGATAGTACCTATCTGACTGTTACCATTTTGTTTATTTAAACGGGGAAATACCCAAGTTAATGTTAGTAAATTATGGAGTGACGCAAGGGTCTGTTTTAGGCCCTCTGCTATTTTTCAATATACATATTATTATTAGAAAACATTTAATTAGTTTCCACTGTTATGCCGATGATACTCAGTTATATATTTTATCACGACCAGATGAAATCTGTAAATTATCCAAGTTTACAGAGCGTTAAAGATATAAAATATTGAATAACCCGTGGATGACCCTGCATCCTCAAAACAAACTATAGTTAGTCCAAAATGCAGCTGCTAGGCTTCTTACCAGGTTAAGAAAATATGATTATCCAACCCAAATTTGATCATCTCTACACTAGTTACCTGTGAAGTTCCGTATCAATTACAAAGTATTGCTACTGACCTATAAGGCCCTTAATGGTTTAGCTCCTGTATTTAACCAATCTTCTATCGCCCTACTATCCATCACACTCTTTAAGGTCACAAAACTTTAGACTTTTAGTACCTAGGATATCAAAGTCCACTAAAGGAGGGAGAGTATTTTCGAATTTGGATCCTAAACTCTGGAACAGTCTTCCTGATGATGTTCTGGGCTCTGAGACACTCTCCCTGCTTAAATCTAGATTAAAAGACACATCCAATTAGACAAGCATTCACATAATCCACCTCACAACATTGTACTCCAGTTATATCATATGAGATGCACATGACTTTCTTTTGCTTGAAATGTAATGAACAACAGCTACGCTAATTATTTTCCATTAACTTTTTGGTCCCTATAGACTAGTTTGGATCCAGCCTCTTATGAAGACTTCAGATGACCCAATCCCTGTGAAGACTTCAGATAACGCCAATTCTGAATCAACATGCACAACTGCCATTTTTTCTATATATTGCAGTCATTCTGATCACAACTTGTAATAATTGCTTTAATGAGATCATTGTTTCTGCCTAAATTAATATATGATATTAGCTAACTGCGTGATTTGTATAATCTTAGAACTGTACATTTTTGACATATGGACATTACTTGGACACAGTCACCTCTGATAACAGATTGCTCTAAATTTTAATGAAGAAACATGCATTTTTTCTGTAAAGCTGCTTTGAAACGATATGCATTGTGAAAAGCGCTACACAAATAAATGTGAATTTAATTTAATAAATACAGTAATCTTTAAAATTTAATAATCTTGATTTTTTTTTTTTTTGAGAGAGAGACATGAAGGTTGATTGTTGAGTCTCAATTGTTGTTGATTGTTATATTTGCATTATACATTATACATGTGAGATAAAGATTAAATTACACTAATTAAAATACACTAATTAAAGAAATTATGTCATTGCATTAAAAACTATACGAACTACAAATATTAATACTAACTAATCACTAACTTGGCTAATCCTTACTCTTTCTTCCATTGTAGTTTCTTCTGTTTGTGCATTAAACAGAAGCAAATCCAAAAAGCACTTATTTTAACGCACAGAAAAATAAATAAACATGTGAATAAATCCTTTCAGCATTAAAACTTTGATCTTTGTATTTATAATTAGTCTGAGGGTCTTGGTCTAAGAAGGCTTCCTGGAATCAGCTTGTGTATGCTTAGTCTTTCAGTCAATCCAGAGGATTAATGAAAAAATGTGAAGGCAATTGAAAGCAAAGAGAGAGAGAGAGAGAGAGAGAGTGAGCGCTACTGGGAGAGATACCGCGACTGCTCATCCATCTATGCAGACAGCTACAATAATTGCCCCAGCTCCTCAGCTTCGTCTTGTCACATTTGTGAAAAACATGCCCTAAACTTCAGGAAACACAAGCAATTTCCTTTAAACATTTCATTTTCCACAAATCACCTCACCAGCCCCAAGGCCTCTGTGCAGGGAATCTTTAATTCGGCATACAGCTCCTCATCAATAACTTTTCTTTTTCTCCGAATATTGCACAGATTGAATTGATTGCAGCCACCTTCCCCCATAGCACTCTGAGGAATTGCACTGAGTCCTGAAGACATTTACTCTAAATCAACCTCATAGTTGATGAATGCATTTAAAAGAGACATTCTGTAAATGCAAACTCTCTGTTAGTCAATGTTAACATCAAGCATTCTGTTGTTTTCCATATTAGCCTACTAAGAGAAAATTTTAGCCCCATCCCTAAATTTTCATCAGCTGACACTGATGTAAATAATGAGGCAAATGTCTTACATTTTCCAACTTTTATGTGCAACAGTGCATCAGAGAAAACAAGTATACTTCTCTGGCCCCCCAAAAATAGAAAAAATGGAGATCTCTTTAAAATCTCTACACAATAAGACAAAAAAATTAAAAGCTCTGTTCACGTCTCCTGATTTTTTTCTTTTTTTTCTCTCATGAGAAAAATACTCAAGCAATCTCACAATCTCTCCTTTTTAGAGTTTCTCAATGAGAATGTTTACATGCACACCAGTACGCTGATAACACACAGAAATCATCTTATTAAAATCATCCATTGTCCCGGTTTACATGCAAACCAATAACCCGGTAATGCAAATAAGCCACATTTAAAAGACTTTATTAATAAATCAGGTTTTTACTAAAGCCGTTTGATGACCATACTCCGATAAAGGAAAACGGGTTAATGCGTTTACATGATCACGTGCATTGTCAGTTTATTACAACTGGGTTAAGAATGTGCATGTAAATGCGCTCAATGTCTCAAAATGTTATAAACACCGCAGACAAATTTCGAGAGACTATTATATATTAACTCAAATATTTCTTATTAAATCCTCATCAAAATCAAATTATCTATAATAAATAAAAAGGCACACTGTAAAAAAAAATCTGTAGAAATTACAGTATTACTGGCAGCTGCTTGCCAGTAACTTACTGTAGATTTAAATTGATGTTATTTACTGGCAACAGTTTATTTAAAGTTAAATGAACATTAAACATTAACAAGTCTTTATCTTTACAGAATAAAACTAAAACGACAGCCTCATGCAAAGCATTCTGGGAACCAAAATCTGAAGGAAAAAAAAAAACAGAAAAAGGTTGATGAAGATTTCTGGTTCCCAGAATGCTTTGCAATAGATTATTTTATAGTTTTATTCTGTAAAGACAAAGACTTGTTAATGTTTAATGTTCATTTAACTTTGAACAAACTGTTGCCAGTAAATAACATCAATTTAAATCTACAGTAAGTTACTGGCAAACAGCTGCATAACCACAGCAATTTTTTTACAGTGCAATAAAATCCTCCTCTGGTGTGGTCTTGTCTCAACCACTGGGTTGAAGGGCTGAAAGCTCTTTTCAAAAACTATTTATTTGGAACAAATGTTGTTTTCAGAGAAGCTTGTTTACATCAGTTTGAAGCATGTTTGTGACAGTGATTAGCTACCTGGTGGCGTGTGGTATTAGAGAGAATATTCTCATTCTAAAGGGTATTAAATTGGACAAAACTTTGTGCCTGGCATACAGGATGAGTCATCAACATTTTAATCTGTTTAGCTACATTGTTCTGAATAAACACTGTTTTTTTTTTTTTTCTTCAGAAAGTTTGCTTAGTCAACTTTTAGAAGTACACTACATAGCCTTCAATATCAGACTTGACTAAAAGCAAAGAAACGCCCATTTTGATTTAATTGGCTCCTGGCCACAGGACTCAGCATTCTGTGTTTGTACAGGAAATAAAGTGTAGCAATCATGCAGCGGTGTGGGTTTGGGCCAAGGGTTTTGCAAAGAAAGACCTTTTTACTCTTAAATTTGCCTCTGACAAATTCTCTATTTGCAGGGCCCTAGTAGACATTCCAGTTTGAAAACATCAAACGATTCACTCCAAGGAAACCACAAATGCAGAGCTTCATTAGTCTTTCTGAGCCTTTCTGGGGAGCATTCAACTTGACTGTGGTGAGCTTATAAAGCTGGCTGAAAAGAAGCAAGGGCATGCTCATTTACGGTTCAGTGTTAGCTAGCCTCCAAAGTCTCCAAAAGCTTCATCTTTGACTGCTTTTTTTCTCTCTCTTACACTGTTGCTATTGGCAAAAATAATGCAAAATCATTCAATCACTGTTCATTACGGCCTTCATTGTGAAATGAATTTCATAGAACGTAACTGCTGCTGATATAAATAAGTCGTTTTGTAAACTTATGTTTTAAAAATACATTTTTTGGCAGCAATCAAGCTTGGTTTTATCAAAAAGGAATGTGCTACTCATTGTGGTTGAATTAAACAATTATAACATCCAATTTATTCTACAATGTTGTTTTATAATGTGTTTTTTTATCTTAGAAGGGAGTGGTGTCTAAATCACATCATCTATCCACAGGGGTACCTCAGGTTTCGGTGCTGTGCCCCCCTCCTTTTCTCAATATATACTGTGATCACTAGGACCTATCATATAGTAGAGGATCTGGTGACATACTGTGCTGCAGACAGATCCAACAGAATGAAGATATATGATGGATGCTGTTCTCACAAGCCACAGGGCTTTGGTGATGGACAGCAAGGTAGTCTTTGTTGAATATCCACTTTTGAGTCTGACTGATTGTTGTTTAGCCGGTTGTTCTGTGAGGGGACAGAAGATGGTTAATTGAAAAATAAATAGTTGAAGTGTTTTCTCTACAAATGAGAGAAGACAGTCTGTAAATCCCTGCTGCATCCCAATTGATATTACAATATTTCATGCCTTATTAAGTATGTACTAGCGTATACAGAGACATTTATTAATGCATTTTTAAAGATGTAAATTATTTCAGATTCGATTAATTAAACATTTTGAGAATTACTTAATTTTAATTCTATACCATTAGTCATAGAAATATGTTTCCAAAAACACCATGCTTGACTTACAGATAGAAGTAGTCTTTTTCTGTCTATTTTGGTAAAAGTTCTGTCATGAAATTCTAGATGGCACAAGCTGATAGGTCCTTAACTCATTTTGTCAGAAATCACATCGTTCACTACATGGCACAGCTGATTGGTTCTGTTGCATCAGCAGCCAATTAGCTTGCTTCTCAACATTCAAATACTTGGTCAGTGTTTGCTGTAGCAGTTTGCAGCAGACTTTTAGAAAGAGTTTTTACCACTTCAAGAATTTCTCTAAAATTCAACATCTAAGAGAAGTGAACATTCTTTTACTTCATATAACTATGCATTATTGCATGGTCTGTAGGGTGGGCAATGTTTTTCATAAACATTTTGTTATACTAGTTGAAACTCTCTTCTCTCTTCACTTCTGATAGTAATCAATAATAGAAGTGGTCTAAATATGTATATATATACACACACATATCTGTGGAAGTCTCAGAATTAAAAAATGTTTTATGAGTACCTTCATTTCAACTCCACAAGTCAAATGTTCATTAATCGCTCTGGCTGCACACGTTCATGTGTTTTGGAACAGGTGTGGCTTTGGAAATGCTCTGAAAGGAGGGTGGGATCTTTGCTTTCAAAGCTAGCTTGCTATTGCTAACCTCTCCGAAATTGCCAACCCTTCCTTTAATTCCTAAATGAGCAACAATACACAACGTTTAAAAAAAACCATGCAGCACAATATAGTTTTATCATCAATATTGTGATGTGTGCATTCGCGATAGTCACATCGCTGGGTGTACAGTGTCAAGAATAGGGATCGTTGTTGGTCTGAATGGACCAGGTACCACAAAACACATGTGATTCTCAGATTAATTGCAAAGTTTAACCATCATAGAGCAAAAGTTTATAATTTCCACGTGTTTTAGATCCTATTAGTTTAAACATTTAAGTGACTTTAAACCATTTGAGTGCAAGAAGATCTGGAAGAGAACTCAATTCGGAAC
Organism: Abramis brama; assembly: GCF_963993115.1. NCBI lineage: Eukaryota > Metazoa > Chordata > Actinopteri > Cypriniformes > Leuciscidae > Abramis > Abramis brama. The sequence continues at coordinate 40,033,985 of NC_139966.1, read as the reverse complement.
TCGCGCACACACACAGAGCAGCACAGACTCGTTTTGCTTGCGTGCGTGTTTGCTTGTCTGTACTGGCGAAGAAGAAAGCCCCAGTGGAAGAAACCAATGCACGCTGAAGGTGATAGGAGCCAGGGAGGCGAGGATGTGATGAATGACCAGGTGTTGAGTAAAGCCAGGATAAATGCCCACAGAGGAGTCGATGGAGGGAGGAGCCAAGGTGATGATGGCCTCAACACCGACATGGGGACGAGTGACACTGACGGAGTCGAACAGAGGTATAGCCCTAGGCGAAGACGGAGAGTGTGGGACACACTACCTCCATCTCCCTGTCGATCAGGCTCTCTTCAGTTTCCAGCTAAAATCCCACTAGTACGGTAGTTGCCAGCTCACACAACTGGTCATACTTCTCTTGGGGTTCAGGCTCCGGGGCAGACGTGGCTTCAGGCTCAGGCTCCTTAATGGGCAGTAGCTCTGGCTCAGGCTCCATGGCGGGCGTAAACTCCTCGTCTGCGGTGGGCTCTGGCTTGTATTCTGTGTTTGGCGTGTAGAGTGGTTAGCTGGTCTCTGGGCTTGGCTGTGTGGTGGGCTTAGGGTCTGCAGTGGCTGTACCAGATGTCATCAGTTTATGGTAGGCACACTGCAGACAATGGAGGATGCCATCCTTCCTGGCCTGGCAGCTGGTCTGGTGCTACTTCAGTCACATCTCCAAGTGTCAGGACTCCTTGAGCCATTGCCTTGTCTCCATCATTGGCATTGCATCTGACTTTGCATTAGCCTGTCCTCCTGTTGTGTGCCCTGTGCTACTATTTGGACTGTGTTCATGCTTCACCCTCCTTTTTGTGTCATTAATAAATATCCCCCCCCCCCCACCCACTCATTCTGCATCTAGTTCCTCTCTCACAGAACCGCAAAAGCATGCTAAACTCTCCAAGAGTTGTCATGACAGAAATGTTTTAATGGCATTGCTTCTGTGCAAAAAGACAGATGCCCTTTGCTTGTTCCCTCTAAATTTGGCTCTTTTTCTTTCACAGTTCAAAAGAAATTTGTTGTGCAAACATTCTTAATGTAGCGCAGAACATAAAAACAGAGAAACCATTTGCTCCTCTCTGTGGCTCTGAGCAGTTGTGGGCTCTTAAAGATGCTACAATATGGACCACCTCCATCCCAGTGCTCATTTAAATACATTTAGTATATGCTGCTGATTTCAACTCCACAAGTCAAAGTGTATCTAGATTAGAGTGTATCTAAAGTCTCAGTTTTAAGACCATGTATTTTTCACATTGAGCAGATCAGCTTCATAGACATCAATAGAGATTCGATTTGTAATAAGAAAGGTGGATATGATGTCTTGTTTGTGAAAAGCCCAATGACAAACAGCGAGCCCCTAACATCATTAACAAGCCTTTTGTGACAGAAAGATTTCACAGTGGTGCTCGCTCTGACATTTTAAAAAAAGCACTGCTTAATGGTATAGAGAAAAAGCCTTAATTTTCACACTATCGAAGTGATAGTGTAGTGGCATATCTCCATGAACAAGTCTGTTTTCATGTCTGCAGTCTTTTTACATCTAACAAAATCTAAAGTGTAGGTCAGAAAAGTATTTTGGCACAGTGAGGTGTGATAGGTGAAGTTCCTTTTTAGTTGGAAGCATTAATTTGTGCTTCTTTATTCAGAGTCAAGGAAGTACTACATTAAAGCCTGAGGCCAACGTTCAGTTGTTAAGAGTCACTGTGAAATATTCTTAGACATAAATTGAATGACTTTGATTTATTCCAATTAATGTCTGCAGGGAACAAAGATGAGAGGTCACCAAGTTATTGAACATGGAGAAAAAGCAAAAGTGGAAAATATATGTGTGTGTCCTGATTCTCGTATAAAGTAGCTCATGAGAAACAAATATACCTACGCATTAAAAGTACAAGTTAAATTTATATACAACTGATGATCCCACAGGCAACCAATTTAGGGGATACTAAATGTAAATGGTAAACAGATTGTATTATTTGACTTATGAACGCTATATTTGTGAGAGAAAGGTGGGAGAGGTCTGCCACATAAACAAATCTATCGCACTTAAGACTCAACAGCCAAAAATGTACCCAATTTATTTTTATACAAAAAAACAAAAAAACAAACCAGGATAAAACTTACACTAATAACATCTTATTTTTAGATCTGCCAGTGGAAATTAAGTATCTGTTGTGTGGCATGCTTCTCTTGAAACTTAGATTTGGATTCACCATTTGCAAATGTATAATTCATAATTATTTGTACTTGAATACAATTATGAGGATACAAATATGTGTATATTTTATATTTAACAATAGCATGACAAGCTTCTTATTGAGCCACATAAGAATCGTTGCAATTTTTTTTTTTTTTTTTTTTACTGAGTTTTCAGTGTGACTATAACATAGCATACCATAGAATCATACTTTCGTAAAAATACAAATCAACTCAAATGGCAGTAACTCAAACCAAACAGATGGCCACTATGTTTTAATGGATCCGGTTCTGTGCATAATAAACATAACGATTGAAGAGATTGTTATTTTAATGGAATATTTTTAAATGCGTTATTTTGTTCCAAATGAAAAGCAGTGATGGTGAAATACAGTCAGATCCCATTACCGTGTGGTACAGATCAATGCATAATGCATATGAAATGCAGTATATCTAGTCAATTTGTTTTGGCAGGGAAGATTGGCTGGTGGACGTCTGGCAATCGACTGCGCAGCAATCAGAAAGAAGAGCTGGACGCTCGAACACACACCTGTAATATTCAGAAACCCCAGAGAGACATCCATGTGCATGGGCTGGTTTGTTCATGGTCAGAGAGACAACAGACTGAAAAGCTTCAAATGATTTAACTGCTACAAGCGGTGCTAACTGTCAGCCTGCGACTGCGATTTATGCTAAATCGTGTTGGTTTTAATTATAAACTTTCTACTGTATGAGCTGACAAAACGTCTTTCAAACTGTGTGTTTACATTTACGGTCATGTTCATAGCAGATGCTTTTCTTGTCATGGCGACTTACAAGAGCACAAAAGTACATAACCGGCAGCTAGCTGAGAAAACACGCCGCTTGCTAAGCTAGAAACCTCTGTTTCTCATCACATGCCTTTAGCTAACACAGACATGAAACACTGAACATAATCTGGCTTTACACATTTTAATGACCTGTTCTGTGTAACAATAATGTGAATTATGAACCAGCCGCTAAAAACACACTGGTAATTGCACTGGTCATTTGTTTCTGCAAAGCGAGGCAGACTGTACGTTTGTGTGTTTGTTGAATTGAACAGGAACTAGATGGCTGCTTTTCACTATTGACATGCCTCTCAGGTGCCTGACTTGTGTGGTGGGTGATAAGATGGTCTTCCAATCAGAGTGAAAGAGCTCAGCATTCAAGTCAGGTGAACTCAGTCTGAATCCCTCGCTGAGACTCGGCATACAGATATTAAGTCTTTCTTTAGATGCTACACAGAAAAATACTGAAAAAAACCTGTTAATTGATTAACTGTATGCTACCTTACCATAGACGGAGAAAAATCGTACATGGTTTAACATCACATTATATATAATTTTACTGTAAAAATTTTATGTTACAGCTAAGTTTTTCTATCCACTATGTTGTTCCATTCAGTCTGTGTATTAAAACATTTAACTTAATAACTCTGCCTGTTTTAAAGGAGCATTTCACCCATGGGATCATTAATCTTTATTGAAAGTGGGTCATATATGTAGTCGAAATGTAACATAATTTTTGAATTTGGTGCCTTCTTGACCGAGGAAAGACAGAAAGTAACTTTAGAGCGCATTTGTATGGAAGACAACAACTCCCACAATGCACCACATTGCACAGCTCCGCAAGCCACTCCCACTAATTTTCACAACACAAACGTCCGTGTCCTCGTCTGATTCAGAGATTTTGTCCAGGAGAAATTGGCATCGTTGAAATTCTTTGCAGCAGACGGACTCTATCTCTGTGTCCGTAGACGCACAGTGAGAGCACAGGCACCACCAGTCCGCCCCAGCTCGAGCCAGTCTGGGCTCCTAGTCCGCGACAGGCAGGTCTTCTGCCCCGGCTACAGAGGCCACAGCAGCCGCCTCCTGTTCCTCCATCAGCCTCAGCTGCTCTTCACTATATTGCGGCTCGTAAAGATAGCAACGAACATCTGATTCGAGCATCAGACTTTCAAAATCCTCTTCTTCTATATCATATTGAGTACCTTCCGCCAGTGTCGTAACTTCACATCTGGCTCCACAGCGCCTGTTAGCTTAGCTTCCAAACAAGATGGCGGATATTGCTTTTAGTTTCTGCAAGTGAAGTCCCACCCACTGATCTGTAATAGGTCTGTAGCGTGAGTGGGTCCCACCCCCTGGAAAAATGAGGAACAAGTGTTTGTAGTCTCAACCCCTCTACAAAGATATGGGACTTCCTGCTTAGAATGACGCAAAATTACGATTTTTACATCATTATAAGCAGGAACTGCAAAACTGAAATCCGTACTTCTTCCGTCTCAGGGGAAAATGAGGGAATAATGCACGACCATTCAAAAATATGACTGGGTTTCTAACGATACAAAGCTTAATGCAAATGGTTGAAGTGTCCCTTTAAAGACAGCTTTGAGAATCGTCTCAGGATACGCAGGTAACCAACGGTTCCCTGAGAAGGGGAACGAGACACTACATCCTCTAGAGGACACTATGGGGGAATGCCTTTGGCATGACCGGAGTCTGAAGCATTTATTTAAACGCAACAATTGCTTTAGTCTGTGAAAGCCTATGACGTCATTACCGGTGCAACCGTGAGTATCTGAGGAACACATCATCCACTTCTTTGTCTGAAGGAGACGTAGCAGGCATTCCAGAAGCATGGCAATGAGATACAGTGTCTCATGGTTAGATGCACAACCTTAAACGTTCCTTTTCAATTTGGAACTCGCACTGCATCCTCTAGGACACTATGGGGAACACATACCCACTCCACCATACCTGACACTATTCCTTACGGCCTCTGCCCAAGCTTCATACCCTAAACTAGGAAGATACAGTTCCTTGCTCCCTCCCTCGCAGGGCCAAATAGGCTTGGCCCAAGGGTAAAGCTTGAAGGCTTGGAATCATACTTAAAAAAAGAGATTCTTTAAAGGGAATATGGCCAGGGCCCAAATTACATTAACCCCGCCTGTCACCTCAGGTCACCTATTGTCCTTACCTTGACAATACTATTTGTGCGGAGCCCTGGGTACCGGAGGCCTCAGCAAGATGACTCTCTAGAACGAGAGGAGGCCTAACAACACAGAACCCTAAAGACAGTTAACCGAGGAGGTTTCACAAAGAGCCTACATCTTTATTGCTACTGTCTGTATGGAGCTCCAGGAGCAGAGGCCTCAGCAAAACGACTCTTTAAAACAAAAGGGATGCTTAACAACACCCTACACTAGAGACAGTCTCATCCAAGAGGCTCCAAAAGATCCAACATACTGATAACACTGTTTGTATGGAGCTCATGAGAGCGGACAAGGAGGCCTATCAAAACTCAACTCTAAAGACAGTTAACAGAACAGGCTCCTCAAGAGCCTACAACTCCAGTACTACTGTCTGTATGAAGCTCTGAGAGTGAAGGCCTCAGCAAAATGACTATCAAAAAACGAGAAGAGGCCTAACTACACCCTACGCCAAAGAGAGTTCTATCAAAGAGGCTTGAAAGAGACAATTGATAATACTGTCAGTAAGGAGCTCTGGCAAGCAGAGGCCTCAACAGAATGACTCTCTAGAATGAGAAGAGGCCTAAAGACACTCCGAGGAGGAGGCTCCCAAAGGGCCTACAATTCCAGTACTACTGTCTGTACAGAGCTCTGAGAGTGGAGGCCTCTACAAAACAAATCTCTAAAACGAGAGGAGGCCTAACTACATTCTACGCCAGAGACAGTCCAATCTCACATCACTCGCGCCACCAAACCAGATCTCAATAACAGGCAATAACTTCCCACAACTCCTAAATTGGTATAATAATGACTACTACACTATTTCTGCCTCTAATTCCTCAGAATTGGAAACACATTGAACAGTAGCAATATTTGTGCCAACAAGAGCAGCCCAAAAAGGAAATGTTCCTATTTGACTCCTTCCGTGCTCTGCACACAATCCCAGCGCACAACCCCGCCTACCGCAGTGGAGGCCGTGGGACCCGCACCACGGAGTGCAGGGGCTCAACTCATCTTTTTAAGAGAGAATTAAGCCTGGGTGGAACCAATTTCTGCGACCGCATCGCTAAAATACGCATTTAACCCTCTCAAGACTCAAGCGCGCTTCATTCAAATGTCAGATTCTACGTTTTCCTATCAGTTGTGAGAAAGACTTTTACCTTTAAAGAATAAGAGGTTAAAGAATAACAACAACTTTAATAGAGTCAGATTAATTATATTGGAGTCAGATAAACAATTGAATTATGCACATTATCCTTCAACTGCTTTTTGTTCTGATTATTGGTTCAATAATAAGCGTAAGCTTCTGAGCCTTAGAACTTAAGGAAATATAATGTTAGTTGTAAAATAGGCACCAAAATGCCATTATTCAGTGAATTTACTTACTCATACCAATGTTGTTTTAAATCAACTGCACCATCATTTTCACCAATAAGGAGAATATTCCTCATGACATCTCATTCATTATCGTATGTTGCACTTTCATTGCAGTACAGACCTGATAAAATGAAACAATAAGAGTCTCACGATTCATTCAAAAGGTAATGAAACTACTGATGCTTGCAGAGCCATGCCTCTGAAGACGACGAAGCAAAAACAATAAGATGGGGGACGTCAATATGTGCCTCTATTTGTGGTCAGTGAACGTAATGGTTTGTTAATGATGACTGAACAAATATGGAGGAGACGAGGTGAGATTCTCATTGACTGCTGCTATCGGACACATTATTAGTCTAATTGGAAGTGAGACGCCGTCAGTCTTATGTTAACAATCCCGGCATGGCTAACAGTCCCTGATATCTCATCGCATGTGGGACAAATCAGACATCTGGCCAACAAAATGAAGGGTGGAAAGAAAAACAAATTAGTTTTATGATGAACAAATGACGACAAGCAAATGCATTCATTACTGCAAGTGACTGAGACACAAGAAGACAAATGACTTTTGGTGACTTTCGCTGTATTGATGCTAGCAAGCTCAAGGTCACATGCTGCTGTGAATTACCATATTTATATTCTACTATATTCTGTGTGCACTAGGTGTTCTCAACTCTGGCCCTCAAGGTGCACTTTCCTGCAGAGTTTAGCTTAGAGTTTAGAGTTTGGCTCTATCAGTCTCGCTCCTCTCCACCTATATCTTGTGTGTGGTGAGCGCACTGGCGCTGTTGTACTGTGGCTGCCGTCGCATCATCCAAGTGGATGTTGCACACTGGTGGTGGTTGAGGAGAGACCCTGACATGATTGTAAAGCACTTTGGGTGTACAGTAGTACAAATGAAAGCACTATATAAATTCATTCATTCATTAATAACCAGGGGTGGACTTAACCAATAAGCAAGGTAAGCAGCCGCTTAGGGCCCCGGGGAAATAGGGGGCCCCCGACAAATAGCAAGAAGCCTATATAAAATAAATCACATACTCATTAGTTTTCTATCATTTATTGTATGGCCTGTCTATAACCATTAAGATTTTAATGTTATTATTACATCTGCTCGAATGCGGGGCCCCCCATCATGAATAGTGGAACTTTCCTATCGTACTCCACATGTGCGAGCAGTTCGACGACGATACTGCCAGATAAACGCAGAAGAGACAAAGTTTAGAGGTAGAGATAGAGGAATTTGCAAGCAGAAGGCGAGGTTTAGAAATTATAAAAACAATGGCAATGTTTGCACACCTTTTGTTTTAATCGGACTGGATTCATTCCGATTGATGAGTCTTGATTGAGTCTTCACATGAAAACTAAATAAAGTGATTGCGTGTGTGTGCGCGTTTATATGTCACAAGCTTTAAATCGGAATTGATTTTGATTGATCGGATTAGAAAAGGAATAAACCACCCCTTTCAATCCTGCTTTCTGGCAGAAACACCTGTCTGACAATGAGCTTTGAGTTTCTGTTTTTTTTATTTTTTTTATTTGTGAGTTAAGAACCCCTAGTTTAGAGTTTATTAGCTAATGGAAATATTTAGGGCTGCACGATTTATCAAAACTAAATTGAAATCGCGATTTAATCGCAAATGCTGCGATTTAATTAAATATATATATATATATATATATATATATATATGTGGTAAATGGACTGCATTTATATAACGCTTTCACAGATCTATGGCTTTACATCTTGCGCTTTAGATGTGCTTTACATATAGCCTCACATTCACCCATTCACACACTCATTCATACACCGATTCACACACTCATTCATACATTCACACACTCATTCATACATCGGTGTATGAATATATATGTGCTGTATGATTCAGAGTAAAGCGTGACTCAAAGTGTCTCAAAGCGTCTTAGAGTCATTTCTAATGTCCATTTAGCAACAAAACCAATGTTGTAATAAAAAGCACTTAAAGGTGCCATAGAATGTGAAATTGAATTTATCTTGGCATAGTTAAATAACAAGAGTTCAGTACATGGACATGACATACAGTGAGTCTCAAACACCATAGTTTTCTCTTTCTTATTTAAATCTCGTTTTTGAAAAACACCCCTGAAAAACGGGCGAATCTCCACATAACACCAACTGTGACGAAACCGATGGGATCATTAATATGTACGCCTCTAAAAATTTGCATATGCCAGCCCATGCTCAGTGCCAGGCGAAACTGCACAGCCGAATCATCAGAAGTTCTGCAGGTGAAGAAACAAGCAGGAGGAGGATCATAGGGAAAATGGCAGATCTATCTATAATCTATCTATCTATAATCGGATACCGCTACAGTTTAATTCGAAGTTGTTTAGTTGCTCTGCCCATTTCACCACGGACTGTTACAACAATATCAAGCAGCCAGGCTTCTCTCGGCGTCTCAAACGGACGAAGGGGGCAATTTCAACTAACGTTATATTCCCGCAAGCGGCAAGTAGGGATTTTATTAACGATAATTTACATTGTGTTATCTAGATCCAGCGCGATATTGTTTTTTCCTCGAGAGACATCATGGCTTGCAAACGAGCGAACGAAGCATGGCAGTTGCTCAGTGTTTGGTTGTACAAATGAACACAAAAATATTTTTTTGCTCCTTCATCCGAGCCTCTGGAGAACCAGTGGGTTATGTGAATTTCTGATGTGTAATTGTTCAAATTCAGACAGATAATCTTTCTTTCAAAGTCGTTCAACACTGTTTATGCATCAGTATATCGCGTTGCAGTGATAAGATCTTCATTCACGCGATCAACAGGCTGTCATCTGCTCAATGCTCATCACTGAAACCTTTTATGTGATGGGAATAGATCTAAATACTTAAAAAAAAACTTCTCATGATTCGTTAATCCCGATAGCTGTAATAGTAAAAACATATAAAAGCTGTAATAGTAAAAGTTTTCCAGATAGCTCTACATGTAATGCCAGATATTTCATATGCAAGCATGTCAGCCAATCACAGCAGTGGGCGTTTACACTGAAGTCTCACAGCAGACACGCCCCTTCAAACAGAGTGTTCAAATCAATGGATGAAATCAGGCTAGGAAATATGCCTTTTATTTCTAAATTATAACAAATTTTGATCTAAAAAACATACTAACATTATAAGGGCACCCCAGGAAACATTATAAAATAATAAAATAATCCATTCTATGGCACCTTTAAAAACAAAAGAGAACCATTAAGGGTTCCCTGTGGTTTTCTTCCCAATTATATCCACTTAATTCCACATGGATCAATTCTGCAATCTAAATCAGATCTATCTTTTACGATAGAAGTACTTGAGACGTAAAATGTGATAATAAGCGCCTGGTAACGTATTGTTCACCAAACAGGCAAAGCAACAGATCCCGTGTCAGTTTGAAGTGAAAATCATTGTGATAGTTTTGCAGCTATATTGGCTCCTCTCTGTTTTTATGCGACGGATCATCCGCCCTCCTGGTGGAAGTCCTCATTATCTTGTTCCACCCACTCGCTATTTCAATTATTTGCCCTGCTCGACTTCAGGTCGACTCCATCATATGCCACTGGTGTTCAGACAAACACGCAGAGCTCAAAATAATGCTGACACGTCGTCACAGTTGATCGAGCAGGAAACCTTGTTAAAGCCAAAACAGATGACGCAAAAGTCCAAAGCAGAAGCACTGAATCAATCGATTCTTTCCTGGGCTTTTTTATTATTATTAATCACGTATTTTCGTTTATATGAAGCATTTTCAATGTATCTAGCCTCAAGGCTTTGACACAACCAGAGTAATGTGTAAAAATCTCCTGAAGATAAATAATTTCAGATGGAAAGATATAAAAGAGTGCATGGCAATGGTCGAAGTTAGTATGAAAGGGAAAACTAGAAGGGCTGGATGACGTAAGAGAAATATCAGGAATCTAAACCCAAAAACCAACTTGAAAGCAGTTTTTGTAGAGTCAGACTTTGTCTGGGAGGCAGAACTGCATGAAAAGCTCTATATTTCATAAGCTCTTTGCTACAACTCATTTTAATGTATTAGCTGTTGGCTACATAATATCTGAAGAATAAAACACCAATTAGGATTAAATAAACTCATCCACACCACACGGACAATGTGCTCTTTGTGTTTCTAATTAAATACATTGTTTTGAGTGGATTATTTTCATTATCTCATGTGAACAGAACAGCATGACCAGTTTGGACAGCAATGCTTGCTCAGACTGGTGCAATGTTTGCAGAAAATTACATACTGTACTGTAAGATTTATTCCCTAAGTCCATCTCTACTGGTGTAAAAGGTATGAGTGACAGTATTTCACTAAACCAATTACTGCATGTAATGATCCTGTGAATGTGTGTTCATTGTATCTCCACTTTTTTTTTAAATGCTAAATTTTACTTATAAACACAGCATTGACTCTCTTTTAACCTGAAGCTGTTTGAATATCAGTAGGGAGTCAAATCAAACACTAATCAGATCTGCAGGTTTAAAGGATTTTGACTTTTGCTGTTAAAGATGCAGTCCATAACTTTTTTGGGTTCAAATTATCCCAAATACATTTTTGAGCAAGTACATAACCAGCCAGTGTTCAAACCTATATGCTTGCCTTAGCTCGATTCAAAACAGTAAACTTGTAATAATGTTTCCAGATTATTCCAGATTAATAAAAATTCCAGTGGCACTGGTGGTTTTCCGCGGGAAATTTGAGCATGTCATCAGATCATTACGTCACATCTGTACACATAAAGAAGGTGTCCCGGCTAGTAGGCTATATTGTGTGTGAGGATGTTGGAGGTGGAGATTTATAGCCTTTTCTCAAAGCACTTGATAATAATTAAACTGATCAATTTGAGATCCAGAAAGGTTCAAACGCCAATCACCAGTGACAACTGGAGATTCACCCGTTGTAAAATGAGAGTCTTGAACGGTGAATAGAGTCTTGAATGGTGCATGATGGTAATGACACATGTATGTGACTAAAATTAGATTATTTTCCAGTTTTAAATCTGATTACAGATACGTGTGTTTGTATTTCAAAGAGAACCAGTTCTTAGGAACATTAATTTGTTGGTATGACAATTAGAAATTAGACTGCACAGAAACAGAAACTGAACTACAGGTAGCCCTAATACACATTAAATGTAAATGTCACCCAATGCTGATGTTGTTAAACTTAACAATTTGAGAACAAAGTATTATTTGCACGGTTTGACGTGATATGATAAGCGATCGTTAGATTTAATCAGCGCGATTTACTGCAATGTTTTTTTTTCCTTAGTTGGTCAGAACAAAAGTGGATGTTTCTTACTTGTTCAGATGACATTTTTTGGTGAAAATTCTTATGTTGGTCATACTTCCAAAAAGTAGAATCTGTGATTCCGAATGACAGGATCCACACCGGCGCGGTGACTGACAGCCGCACATTCCCCTCAAAACATTGGATTCATCGGCGCTGTGCCGTGCCAAGGCACAACCCACGTAAAGTTGATAATTCCGCGAATAACTGCAATTGCAGATTTCGAACAGAGATGGCGACAAAGAGGAGAGCTTTAAATTAAATGTATTTTAAATTAAATAGTAAAAATTCAACTTGTGATTGAGGATGATGACTGGCTTTAGGTATGCTATAGTAGCCCAAGATTATTCTCCTGAATATTTTCCTAATGCTTAAAATTTAGCATTTCACTGTGAACTCCACTTTCAAGAAAACAAATTACTGTAAAACTTCAATCACACATGAAACATTCAGATCCAAAGGGCTCTCAGAATCCAATGTTTCTCTCAAACTTTCAGCCTGCTTCATTCGTCCCCAAAGAGCAACAAAAAGCACTTTCGGATCTGATTGATATATCTTGACAGGCATGTAAAGTAAAAACTCAGTATGCATATGTAAGGTCTCATTTGTGCAGCTCATTTCAGCATCTGGTGGCAGATGTCTCAGACCTCAGTGTCCTCTGAGGGAACGTCTGTGTTCTCATTACTGCAGTCCGGCCACATCTCACTGCTCTCATATATCCTGCGTGGACAGGGTTATTTTTGTGGCTGACCTAATTGAATATGCATTTATAGGAGTTTCCTTTTCAGATGCAAATTTTATGGGTGGACAGTATTTAAATGAATCATGCAAGGTGATTTACTAAGGTTTGCGCTAATCAATTTACTAGTATCTGTGCCATTATTTAATGTCCAAAAAAGCTTAAGCTAGAAGCTAATTTGCACTGCTCTCTGTAGATTCGCTGCTACTTGGTCATTATAGAAATGATCTGGCTGCGTCTGTGTTCTTTAATTTGTGAGTCGCCAGTAGATCACGCACAGAACTTTCCACCCCCAACAGTGTAGTTTTGGTTTTGAGCTCTTATGTTGAAGGCCCGTTCACACCAAGGATGATATAAAGATGACGATACAGACATAATTCTAAAAATCATTCTCAATATTAAAGAATAGCAGAGTTCATAGCAATAACAAAAACGGCACAGAGAAACGATATCGTTGGAATCACTTTCAGAACGATTTTATCCAGCTGATGAACAATAAAAACATTGACAGCCAATTAGAATCCATCCTGCTGTAATGAGCTCGAGCACTTAAAGCGACGGACAAGTTCACGCTTAGAACAAACAACAATATCGTCCGTCTGGTGCGGATGCTAATATAGTTATCTTGATAGTTATCGTTCTTGGTGTGAACGGGCCTTAATTTGCCCTGTTTAGTAAATCTGGCCCATAGTGTGAGGTACTTTTCATTTTTATTTTTGTGTTTACCGTTCGTTAAGTTCTCTCATTGTTTACTTAATATGACATCAAAGTCATGATAAATTAATATCATCTACAAAATCCCATTCGAATCTTCACCAAAAGTTTGACGAGTGAAGGGAATTTTGCTAAATTTATGAGCAATTAAATGTTGAACAGTTTAAAAGCAGTTAAGTTGGTAACTAGCGGCCGCCCTGCTGCTGCAGTGTGTAAAAGCAGATATCATTACTGTATTTTACTGGGTTTGAATTCCCTCTGTGCTTTTGCTATTTCATATCTGACGTTTCTGGAAAGAAGCACGTCTCACTTATGATTTATGCATGCCATAAATAGAAGATAGGAAGTGTAAAATTGAAAATGTATCAAAGCTGAACATTTGCTGCTTGACTTAGCAAAGAGAAAAGTCCTGTTTGCATGAGCAACTGCTCTGTGATTGAGGAAAAAGGTATTTAAGACCAGAACGGTGTGTCCTGCCTCTGCATAAAGGACTTACGGGACGCTGCCAGAAGAAACTTTAATCAATATAAAATGTTTGTGCCTCACTATGCAAGTTTAAGGTCTCACTAAAAGAAAGTTCATTGTACGCACAGTCACGTTCACTCTAAACCTGACAACACCTGATGACTACATGTGCTTGATGAAACATTTTTCACAAGCAATTCAGAAATTTACACCGAACGCTTTATCCAGCTGATACAGATGTGCTTATCATCAATTATGTGTGGGTGTAATGGCTCTGTCACTCGTAACTTTTCACCTGACTGGATATGAGTAATTCTTGTGAGGAAAAATATGTTTGAATTCTGCTGATCTTTTAATTAAGGTACATAAAAAGTGAATAGTCATGTAACCCTATACAAGCCAAATAATTGTGTCCCACAAAAGCAATAAATAATTCTTCCAGTACATTATTTATCATCATTTTAGTAAATAAAAGTGATTTAAGAGCTGCAGCAGAGGGGACGATTTTCAGCTAATAATGACTTAAACTTGGTCTGTTCCACATACTAAGCACACAGTTCTTAAGACTCTGAGTCATGTGACTATTTTGTTTATTAATGTATTTATTTATTTATTTATTTTGTGTGTGGGGGGGTGGGGGGAGGAAGCACTACATGCTTCTTTTATGTTGAACAGAACAAAGAAAGCCTTGTGGGTTTGAAACTACATGAAAGTGAATAAATCAGAATTCCAAAATTTTGAATAAACAATCCTTTTCAAATGTTAGTTACAAATGTGTATATCTCAAAAATGAAGGTTTCTTTCTGTGTAAGGGTGGCAGGCAGGAAATATGCCATGTGGGAAATGTTATTAAGTGTCTGACCATTAGATCTCCTCCTTCACAGTCTGCACATCCACCTAATGAGAAGCACCAGAGGTGTATTTTCACAGGGACGTCTCAAGTAGACAGCTGCATACTCAAGGCAGAGATCTTTACAGCTGACTTCCCTAAATAATTCATGATTCTTCAAGAGTGTCAAGCAATAAAACCCCTTTTAGTCACAGACCACAGGCACATGGATGTTTACAGATGCTGTAGACATCAGGCCTGTGGGGATTCCACATAAATGTGACGCCCATCAGAGGATTTCAGGTCTCTGTGAGGTTTATATCAGGTAAGACCCCCATGTTTCCTGATGCTCTTTCTCTGATGCTGCACATGACCCATGTCATAAGAGATGATAAAACAACATGCTGCAGAACGACCAGTTTAGCCTCTTATCCAACCAGTAACTCACAGATGTAGACCAGAGGTGTGACAGGGAATAGGGAACAGATCTAAACGCAGTCGACACTATATTTTTACCTTAAATGTAAACCTTTATCAACATTCTGGCAGCTTATTTAATATTTGCATAATCGGTTTACATTTTGCCGTTTCACTGTCACATGTGCTTGATTAATATCTAAATGATGCTTGTGTGTTTGGCTGCTGTCCTTGGTGTCTGTGTGAAAACTGATGTATTCATGCAAAATAGAGAAAATTGTGATTTTTTATCTCCGCTGTTTTTCTTCTACCCAAAGTGCTTCTTCATATTTTTATCATTATTATATTTATACATGCTTCATTTATTTTTATGTTCTTGCTTCAGTCTTTGGTGACAGACATGTTTCCATAAATTCTAATGGTTATTTAATTTTTAATAAAGAAATATTAGAATTATTATTAAATAAAGAATTATTTTAACCATAATTCTTATGGTTATTTTTGTTTCATAACAATGTCTGTGCTGGAATAAAACCATTGGCGAGGTAAGTCATCATTGACAATCACTAAGTCTCATGTGTTATTATTATAGTAAAAGTCAAATTGTGCTAATTGCATGTCAGAGCTGCTGTGTTCAGTTAATGAGTGTCACATACATGCATCTGACTGAGATCAAATGAGCCTGTTTCTCATAGGATCACTGATTTCTAATGATTTATTTAACAGTCTATAAATCTAAGTACCGCTTTAATCTTATGTAATGGTCATCCATTATTAACCATTGCTAAATGCATAAATGTCAAATACTGTAGCTGATGCAGCCTTTATGCTAATTACGTCAGAGCTACTGCATTCAGTTAGTCATCATGAAATCAAAATACACAATTCTTATTTTTAATTGAAAATTTCAGTGTTTGAAATAAATGATTTATCTGTGCAGTTTTTTTTTATTCATGTGCCCTTGTAATCTTTAATCAAAATAACTTGTGGTGACATCTCATCTCTCTGATTACTTGTTTAATGGCGTGAGGGCGGGCCAAACTGTCAATCAATTGAGATCACAGAAATAGCAAACCACAACGATCCAACGATCCAATCAACTCCTGATGGACAATATCAAGTCCCGCCCCACATTTCTCATTTAGAAGCTGTTTCAATTGAATATACGTCATAATAGGGAAAAAATAAGCTTCTATTTCACTCACCACGATTTAATTTTCATCTGCAATTCAATGGCATATTTAACTTTGTTTCTGATCAAACGTCCACTGGCTAACAGTCAGAGTTTTGTACTTTCTGCGTGTCTATGAGCAGATCAGACACGAGTCAAGGACACAAAGACGTCTTCACTGAAGTCTGACTATTTGACAAACTTCATTGTTATTCTATCACTCGTAGCAAGATTAGAAATATATCAGAAACGCTCATGTGAAGGTGAAGAGGTGCTGATATACTCAGATGAAGAGAAAAACACCAGAATTTTGTCCTACAAGAAGCCCTGTGACATTTAATCTATCGCTGCGGGGCAGACGAGAGATGGGACGAGTTTCATCAAAGTATGTCAACACTGGAGAGGAGGGTGAAAGACACGGTATAACCTCACGTCTGAAACACACTTGAGATTGCTCAAAACTGAAATAATAAAATCTGTGTGTGTTTTTTCACCAAATAAGTTAATTGGATACCCTGCCCTGCAGCCGATTCTAAAGATGCCACTGGTCAATCAGTGCAGATTGCCTTCATAATTGACCTATACTTGGTGACTGCGTGATTGATTTGATCAATAAAATTGGCTGCAGAGCGGGGTTTCTGAACTTCTTCAGACATTTTCTTCCTGTACAATAAATTAATCAATTTGGGGCTGTTTTATAAATTTGAAAATCACAAACATCAGATAACAAGGCATCAAAATGTTGTAAGAGAAAGCAAAAGGTATTAAATTGTTCCATTTTAAAAGAAAACAATCTTGTCCTTCAAGACTTCTATAGTTTACTATCACTTTTGAATATCAGCATAAAGGCCGGTTCATACCTGATCTTATTCTGGCCAAGAGCTGTTTGACTGATTCTGTTTGAGATTGTTTGACCGACAAGCAACCAATCTGTCAGGATTCCATCACCATCTCCTTCCACTCATTCCCTCACTCCGCCCACTCAGTCATTCACACGCTCATTGTCACCTGATTACTAATCACCGTCACCTGGACCTCATCATCAGTTCACCCATATATACCTGCTACGAACATTCAGTCATTGTCTGATCTCGTCTACACATGACACAGACTCTCTGCCATACTTGCCTGTATTCCTACCTACGATCCCGATCTTCTCAGCCAGTCATCATTCTGTCTTCTAAGGAACTCCATCATCATCTGCAAGAGAAAGAGAGAGAGAGACTTGGTTACACTTCAGTTAAGCTATCATCTGATATTCAACTTACTGTTTACTCACCTGTTTCGCTGTACTGATCCATTCTGCAAATTAAAGCATTTAACTTACCATTCTGTCTGCTTCGTCTATGCCAAACCTGACACAATCACAGTTTGTTTTGTTTTTAAGTTCCATTAGGAGGCTGTATTATGTGAAATGTACACGCTACCTAGGTAAGGTAAAGGTAAGGTGCGCACTCACTGCTTTCCTGGTGCTCGTGTTCTTGATGTCGCTGCGCAGGTCCCCGAGATCCAGAATAGTGACAAGCGCGTCGGAGCTGTCGTGTTGCACGCGGGAACGAACGACATCAGGCTGCGGCAGACGGAGGTTCTGAAGAAGGACTACAGGAGCCTGATCGAGACGGTACGCAGCACATCGCCTGAAACAACGATCATCGTGTCTGGACCGCTTCCCACGTACCGACTAGGACAAGAAAGATTCTCAAATAGCTTACCTGATCTAACTCAGCTGATTAGTGAACCCAAACAAACAGATGAACTAGAGGAAATGACTAGTACTATGAGCACCATTTTCTCTAGTACATTAGACATCGTTGCACCAATTAGATTAAAAAAGGTTAGAGAGAAAACTAAAGCACCATGGTATAACAATACTACGCATGTTATCAAGAGAGAAACTCGTAATTTAGAGCGTAAATGGAAACAAACTAATTTAGAGGTCTTTAGAATCGCGTGGAAAGACAGTATATCACGTTATAAAAAGGCCCTAAAAGCAGCCAGGGCTGAGCACCTCCGCAAACTAATAGAAAATAACCAAAATAATCCAACGTTTTTATTTAACTCCGTGGCTAGACTAACAAATAAACAGACGTCACCTGAGCAAAATATTCCGTTACAGTTTTAGACCAGGTTGAAATCACAAAAATGTGCCTAAATAAAAATCCTCAGGCATTTTTGAGTAAAAGTTGGCAAATAGACTATTCTAGGGGTATTTTTTTATGCTGAATCCATTTTTGCTGTTTGCCAAGCTGTATCTCTTACATTAAACTCAGTAGAGTGCAAAATCCAAGATGACCGCCTCATACGCCAAAATGAGCAAATTTCTCAGCACTTGCTCAAAGATAAACTGTTTTTATTGTGCTATAGCATTTATTGAGTAAAGGAAACAAACAGAATAGTCAGAACAAGTTAGTCATTCTGTCTTACAATATTTCTGGTAAACACTGACTTGTAATTTTGTGTATTTGAGTATGTCCATGTAAGAACATCAACATCATGCTGGTGGCAGCAAAAGGCCTATATCTTAAACCATCATCCTATTACATTATGTTAAGAATGTTTATTACTTTTCAACATTTACATGTCCATTTAAACAAGTTTAAGGACTTAAATTTAACCAAACTAAATTCTCTTTTGGTTTATTTATGAAAAAGATATTATCAGAAAGATTGGTTGTAAATATTAAGAATTGAGACAAATTAACAAATTACCAAACCATATCACGGTAATGTGTCACACCACTAACATTAGCTTTGAACAGATAAAGGAAATAAACACAGTAAACTTGGCCTAAAATTACCTTATAAAGTTGGACATAACATTAGCTGAATAATAACTAAAACATGAACTGCATGGCATATAAAATGTAATGTTATTTAAACAATGGTACAACAAGATTCTCCAATATGATCACACCAACACAGAGCAGTGCTCTTATTCAGTTCAGCAATTGCTACATTCTGCATCACTTGTCTTGCACTTGCATGCAGCAGAGCAACGCAGATGAGACTTTTTACATTTACATCGTGCACTCATACATCTTAAGGGCGCAGTTGCAGCTGATCAATTCCAAACAGTAGTCTGACTAACCGAGGTTACGTTAGGTAACCAAGTACGTTCTCTTATGAGAGGTTCTCTCGTATAGCGTAAGTTGCTTACGCTACGGGAACCCCTTGTCAACGCCGTGCGCGCCGAGCATCCACTGCATGAGACCCAGGGAAGCCCGGGGAACACAAAACATGTGGGAAACAGGTGGCCAGCAACGCGGGCCAGCACATGTACATAAGCACTTCATAGGGAAATACAGAGCGGCTCCGCCGGTCTATGTATAGAGAATATCGCCCTTAGTACAGCTCAACCAGAAGAGCTAATAGTCACGTCAGAGTAGCCTGCACACGAACAAACTGGGCAGAACATACACACCACTTAGACTGATAAAAGTCTAGCCTGCAAGGCGGGAACTTCCAGGTTATAAAACTTAACAAATGTAGAGGGGGAGGCCCAGCCTGCCGCCATACAAATGTCATGAATAGAAATCCCGCTGGACCAATCCCACGATGAGGCCATGCCTCTAGTGGAATGGGCCCTGATGCCCATAGGGCACTGCAGGTGTTTGGACGCATAAGCTGCTGCGATAGCGTCCACTATCCATCTGGACAGGCTATGTTTCAAGGCGGCGAGACCCTTGGTGCGCCCACCAAACGAAACAAAGAGCTGCTCAGAACGCCTGAAGGCGGCAGAGCGTGTGATGTAAACTCTCAGTGCCCTGACGGGGCATAGGAGGTTTTCACCGCCCTCGCTATCGGATGCTGGCAGAGCCGACAGGGAGATGATCTGCGCTCTGAAGGGAGTGCCAATGGCTTTGGGGACGTAACCATGTCTCGGTTTGAGGATGACTTTAGAGTCATTTGGTCCAAACTCGAGACACGCGGGGCTAACGGACACCGTGTGTAGATCCCCCACACGTTTTACTGATGACAGGGCTATCAGAAAAAAGGTCTTGAGCGAAAGGTATTTTAGGTCCACGGATTCTAACGGTTCAAAGGGAAATACTTTCAGGGCCTCTAGGACCAAAGAAACATCCCAAATAGGAACCGAAGGGGGTCGCGGGGGGTTCATCCTCCTGGCTCCTCTAAGGAAGCGGATGATGAGCTCGTTCCATCCTATCGCGCAGCCGTGCGTCGACTCTGCGAACGCTGCAATAGCCGCAACGCAAACTTTGAGCATGGAAGGGGACCTGCCCTTGTCCAACAGCTCTAGAAGGAAGGAGAGCACCCACGAAACCCCACACGTGCGTGGGTCCAGGCTCTTTGTAGCGCACCATTTGGAGAACACTGACCATTTAGATGCGTAGAGTCTTCTCGTAGAAGGAGCTCTAGACTCCTAGCTCTAGTGATTGTGTTCACGACCCCTTCTGGCAAAGCAACGGTTATTCGTTGATTATCCACGCATGCAGAGACCAGCGCTCTGGATGGGGATACCGCGAACGCATAGCACAAGCGGTGCCAGACCACGTGCTGTTCTGTGTTCTGGACAAGAAGCACTCTGTCAATTGCTTCTCTGTGTTGAGGATCGTGAAGCTTGCCTCTACTTTGTGCAGCTGCTTTTAGTGTCAAAAGGCCCTGTTCTGTCGCATTGTATAGCTTATCTTTCTTGGATTCTTGGCATATAATGCAAGTATCCAATGACATTGACCGGTCAGGCTTCAAACTACACACAGCTTCCATAATTGGTGATCTTATAATCTGACCAACTTCATGGGTACAATTCCACAACTGGAAATATTTTGTGTTGGTTCATGTCGCTCTATGGATATAAAAATTAATTCTGATGAAAAATACGATGTGTGGAAATAACTGCAGAAAGTAATAGAAAGTAGAATAAAAAACCTCTTGGATAACTCTGAACTCAATTCACACACTTTGATCCAAAGACAATAGTATGCATGTGACTCCAAACAAATGACTCTCGCATTTTAGATATTCTGTTTGTCCATTTGAAATAAGGAGAAAAACAGATATTTTCATGACTACAATGAGAAATAATGCAATTATCATTGTCAAATACAAGTATCTTAATTCCCACCTACATAAACTTTCTCGTTAATTGATGTCGTGCATGATGTAAAGTTTATAAATATAGAATTTCCTGACATTTTAGAGGTCATCTTGAAGTTTGCGCTCTACTGAGTTTCACATAAGAGATACAGCTTGGCAAACAGCAAAAATGGATTCAGCAGAAAAAATACCCTTAGAAAAGTCTGTTTGCCAACTTTTACTAAAAAATGCCCAAGGGTGTCACATTATCTGAAAATCGACCTAGTCTATTTAGCAGTAATGATTTTATGAATTTCTTCACTGAGAAAATAGAAAGCATCAGAAACACAATTGTAAATGTACAATCTTCAATCGCGCCTTATAATTCAGCCTCAATTATCGACCCTCAAGAAAAACTACAGCGCTTTACAACTATAGGACAGGAAGAGCTAAATAAACGTATCATTGCATCTAAACCAACAACATGTTTATTAGATCCAATACCAACTAAACTACTGAAAGAAGTGTTACCTGTAGTGGAAGAGCCTCTTCTCAATATTATTAACTCGTCTTTATCTTTAGGTCATGTTCCAAGAATATTCAAGTTGGCAGTTATAAAACCTCTTATTAAGAAACCACAATTAGATCATAATAATCTAGCAAATTACAGACCCATTTCAAATCTACCATTTATGTCTAAAATACTAGAAAAAGTTGTGTCCGCTCAATTGTGCTCTTTCTTGCAAGAAAATGATATCTATGAAAAATTTCAGTCAGGATTCAGACCGCATCATAGCACAGAAACTGCGCTCGTTAAAATTACAAATGATTTACTTCTAGCTTCTGACCAAGGCTGTATCTCAATACTAGTTTTACTCGATCTTAGTGCTGCGTTTGACACTATAGATCACACAATACTCTTAGATAGACTACAAAACTACACTGGTGTTCATGGACAGGCTGGTTTAAGCTGGTTTAGATCGTACTTATCAGACCGCTACCATTTTGTCTGTTTAAATGGGGAAAAATCGAAGATAACGTCAGTAAACTATGGAGTGCCGCAAGGATCTGTGTTAGGCCCTCTGCTATTCTCAATATATATGCTGCCACTTGGTAATATTATAAGAAAACATGGAATTAATTTCCACTGTTATGCTGATGACACTCAATTATATATTTCATCACGACCAGATGAAAACAATAAATTATCTAAATTGACAGAGTGTGTTAAAGATATAAAATACTGGATGACGTGTAATTTTCTGCTATTAAATTCAGATAAAACGGAGGTATTACTTATTGGTCAAAAAAACTGCCCACTGTAATGATTACTGTAATGCTTTATTAGCTGGTTGTCCTGCATCCTCAATAAACAAGCTACAGTTAGTCCAAAATGCAGCTGCTAGAGTTCTTACTAGGTCAAGGAAATATGATCATATAACACCAATTCTATCATCTCTACATTGGTTACCTATAAAGTTCCGTATCAATTACAAAGTATTACTAATGACCTATAAAGCCCTAAATGGTTTAGCTCCTGGGTATTTAACGGAACTTCTATCGCCCTACAATCCATCGCGCTCTTTAAGATCACTAAATTTGAGGCTTCTGGTCATTCCTAGGATATCTAAGTCCACTAAAGGAGGGAGGGCATTTTCATATTTAGCTCCTAAACTGTGGAATGGCCTTCCTGATATTGTTCGAGGCTCAGACTCACTGTCCCAGTTTAAAACTAGATTAAAGACGCATTTCTTTAGCCAAGCATTCACATAATACTTACCTTTTATACTACAGTTGAATCAGATTGAATGCATTATTGTTATGAACAGCAGCTACGCTAATTATTTCCCATCTGCTTTTCTGTTGTAAATACAGATTGTCTGCTCCAGTTTGTATCCAGCCTCCCATGGAAACTACAGATGCCTCAACACCCGTTCAGAGACGACTCGACGCCTGTGAAGAGACGACTCGACGCTGGCGATATGTTTATGCCCTAAATTAATGCATGATTAATTAACTAACTGTATTTTTCTATGTACATTTCTGAAATGCACTTTCTGTAAAGCTGCTTTGAAACAATATGTATTGTGAAAAGCGCTATACAAATAAATTTGAAATGAATTGAATTGAATTGAAATGCTTTAGGACACAATAGACTGCATGGAAATAACTTAAATTGTTTAATTAATGTGTGTAATAAGCAAATTAAAACATACTTACATTGTTGCAATGTCAGGTTTGTTTGCAATGTCACATTTATTTCTATGGTGATTCATTGTTTGATTGATTTTCTGCACCTCTTTCTCGTTTCATTTCATTGATTATGCTTTTTTATAAATAGCCCTGTGTTTTTGTTCGTTGTCCAGTCCCGTCATTTTATAGTGTTTGTTCTGTTTGCAGTGTTGACAAAAAAAAAATGTATTCCAAGATTCTGGGAAGTGTTATTTTGAGTTTGTTTTCATTAAAATTAACTGCTTGCAATTAGATCCAGCATTTAAAACCTACACAATCAGTCTCCAGTAAATG
Source organism: Abramis brama (assembly GCF_963993115.1). Classification (NCBI taxonomy): domain Eukaryota; kingdom Metazoa; phylum Chordata; class Actinopteri; order Cypriniformes; family Leuciscidae; genus Abramis; species Abramis brama. Next base: position 40,010,198 of record NC_139966.1, on the reverse strand, counting down.
GTGTAAAGACAGCGAATCAGACTAGAGTTTGTCTGAATGAGAAAGTGCTGGCCATTTTTTTGTGCATAATATGCATCAGATGGTCAGTGTAAAAACAGTGGTGTGACTCATTCTGAGATGAGTTCAGTAAAGCTCTTTCAATAAATACACACTGTTTGTGTGTGCTGGTGCGCAAAGGAGATGAAGCAATGATGAAAACTTGTATGATGACATCAAGAGGCACCTGGGGTGCCAGTTTAGTCACATAAAAACTAGCCTCCAGAGTTCATGAATTTGAACTTCAAATAATTATCCTGAAGGCAGCTTTAAAAAGTTTTAAGTTCCTCTTTGCAGGCAGAGTCGTTGCACTCAATCTGGTGGCTGTGGTGAGGCAGGTAAAAGATTTAAGATTGGTAACGTAATACTTTCCCTGCATTTGTTAAAATATACCATATTCGATTTGTTTTTGTTGATGTAAATGATTAAATTTGTATGTCTCTTTAAGCTTATTGATGCTACATTGATTGATGTTGATTGTTTTTGTGCTTTTTGTGATTGATTTTTGTCGAAAAAAGGTATGACTGCTTAAAAGCTCTAAATTGGGTTGCCTTGCCTGTCAGTGTGGTTTTAGAAAGTACAAATAGCCCAAAAGTGAAAATCCTGTCATCATTTACTCACCCTCATTCCAAGTGTCCAATCTTGTATGATTCTTTCTTTCTTCTGTGGAACAAAAAAGAAGATATTTTAGAAAATTGCCTTTTTATTTTCTCCATACAATGAAAGTCAGTAGGGTCCAATAATGGCCATTGTAGCCTAAAAGTTTGTGTGTAATACATTCTATGTTGAATTAAATAACATTTTTCTTTTTGATGCTTTTCTAATTTAACACAATAATAACTTTAAACAATCTTTTGGGGGTAATTTCCCAGCCAAATTTGATGTACGATTAATTTCCGATTAATTAGATTAATTAATCTGCAAATCATGTAATTGTTTAGATTAATTATTTTAATCAATTGACAGCCAAAATAAATATATATATAATGAAACACATTGTGGTCTGTTCATTGTCAAGTCTACATATGGTCTGTCTCTTAAAACTTAGTGAGATAATATAGAATTATAATGATTCAATACTTTTATGCACAAAAACAGGTAGCAAACACTAATAATGAGTAAAACTTTAGTTACATGCAACTTTTTTCTAACAATACTTATCAGTACTGAATATAAATACACTTACATATTAAACATTTCCCTCAGCTGTCATCTTGGGTGTGAAGTACAAAGTAACTAGAACGGATATTTGTTATCCCAAATGTGGCTTCACACACATAGAGGCTGATCTCTCTTATCTGGTCAAAGCTAAATGTTGTGTCACTTGCTGGTCTATTACAGTATATCTGCTCCGGCTCAAGGGCGAGACACTCTGAGACACTCCAGATCTTCATCCTCAGAGGAGCTGCAGTGATAGAGAAGAGCACATACATACAAATGTGGAGATTAGCAGCTGTGTTCACTGAGAGCTGCAGGGTTTATCTATTATCTGTTTCCTTTGGACCCCTGCGCTTCGCTGCTCACTGGGGAAAATCCAGAGTGACTCGAACACACACACGGAGAAAAGCTTCGGTAAAGAACCGCTCGAGAGTTTTTGCCTTCGAGGTTCCACAGGTTTGGTGGGGAGTCTCTGAATCAGGCCGTGACCCAGATGACATGGAAAAGCTGCATATAGTTTCATATACTTGGAAATGTAAAGCAACCGACGGCGTGACATCAGCAGATCGATTTGACTATTAAAATGATTATATGTCTGGGAAATCCTCCAGTCGGCCGGGGAGAATTTATGCGAGCGAGTCCCACACAGCGCCTGGAGATATGCAGATTCAATTTGAAAACACACATATAAAATGAGTTCAAGAGATTTAATGAGAACCAGCTCCCAATAAAACAAACATGAAGAAAGAAAGAAAAAAAAACAGCAAGGAGAAAGAAGAGGAATAGATGGAGGCCACAGGCACATAAAATAAGCTTGGAGAAGTTAAACGTGACAAAGGTGCAGTGGATTCTGTGTTTTGGTGTCTGAGGTCAACGGGGACGAATATCACGAAAGTGTTTAGTTTGTGTCACAGAGACGATAACAGGTTTGCTCAGGCACTGCAGAAACATTGTTTTGCTCCTTCAGTTTGACTGTTGACCTTGAGTTTCCTGCATCAGACCCAAAGGGAGACGATTATGAACAGGTTTAAGTTCAGATGTTGTCAGCACATTCACAACCTCACGTTGTTGACTGAGGCTAAACAAAGACATTAAAAGCTTCAAATGAGCTTTAAGGTATTTTACAGCCAGAACAAAATGAAAACGTTTCCTTTTCATTTGCATTTTATATTAATAAGCCACACTCATTGAAGATCTGATGATAAAGAGAAGTTTCTGTTGGATCTTGGTGTCTTGTTAAGAAACGAAGCCACTGAAGGAGTCTTGGTGGAGGTGGATTATCAAGCATTGGATTGCTTCCATGTTTTTTATTTGTATCGGTCAGTCCAAGCTTACATCAGCACAAACTCAAATCTCTTCCCCAAACTCAATAACTCATCACAATCCTGGCCAGTGATAGAAGCCCCAGGCGCTTCAGTTTCCCATGTTTCAGCTGCTCAAAACGTCTCTTCCTGATCAGACTGTCAGAATTTAAATTGCTCAGCACATTTTTCCATATGCCAATCTGAGAATCAAAAATCAGCCTTGATTATTGCAATAAAAGCATCTAGATGCTGTTGTGTGGATCAAAATTGTTTTTTTAATTTTTTTATTCAAAATGCACAATTTGTGTTATTACATGTAATCATTATGTGATATGACGTAAGCTTTAATGAAACCCCGAACTCTGATGATAAAAAATAAACATTCAATAGTGTATAAAAATCTGATATTTACATTAGCCAAGTCAATTAATCATCCTGTTTATGCATTACAGTTTGCATGCAAACATTTTCAAAGGAGAGTGCACAGTCCATGTTGGCAAATATTTTAGTGTACTGAGTAAATGCTTTAGAATATTTTCTGTGTACATATTTTAAAATTTACATTTAAAAATAATTACTGAGTATCTGCATTTGTTTAAGTGAATTTTTGAGTAAATATATCAAAATTAATTGCAAATAAAAATGCTAATTATTTCTTTTTAATTGAAAATCAGCAGTTTTGCATTCTTATTTACATTATATTGTATTATAAATAGAAGTTGTATTATATACACTCACCTAAAGGATTATTAGGAACACCTGTTCAATTTCTCATTAATGCAATTATCTAATCAACCAATCACATGGCAGTTGCTTCAATGCATTTAGGGGTGTGGTCCTGGTCAAGACAATCTCCTGAACTCCAAACTGAATGTCAGAATGGGAAAGAAAGGTGATTTAAGCAATTTTGAGCGTGGCATGGTTGTTGGTGCCAGACGGGCCGGTCTGAGTATTTCACAATCTGCTCAGTTACTGGGATTTTCACGCACAACCATTTCTAGGGTTTACAAAGAATGGTGTGAAAAGGAAAAAAACATCCAATATGCGGCAGTCCTGTGGGCGAAAATGCCTTGTTGATGCTAGAGGTCAGAGGAGAATGGGCCGACTGATTCAAGCTGATAGAAGAGCAACTTTGACTGAAATAACCACTCGTTACAACTGAGGTATGGAGCAAAGCATTTGTGAAGCCACAACACGCACAACCTTGAGGCGGATGGGCTACAACAGCAGAAGACCCCACCGGGTACCACTCATCTCCACTACAAATAGGAAAAAGAGGCTACAATTTGCACGAGCTCACCAAAATTGGACAGTTGAAGACTGGAAAAATGTTGCCTGGTTTGATGAGTCTCGATTTCTGTTGAGACATTCAGATGGTAGAGTCAGAATTTGGCGTAAACAGAATGAGAACATGGATCCATCATGCCTTGTTACCACTGTGCAGGCTGGTGGTGGTGGTGTAATGGTGTGGGGGATGTTTTCTTGGCACACTTTAGGCCCCTTAGTGCCAATTGGGCATCGTTTAAATGCCACGGCCTACCTGAGCATTGTTTCTGACCATGTCCATCCCTTTATGACCACCATGTACCCATCCTCTGATGGCTACTTCCAGCAGGATAATGCACCATGTCACAAAGCTCAAATCATTTCAAATTGGTTTCTTGAACATGACAATGAGTTCACTGTACTAAAATGGCCCCCACAGTCACCAGATCTCAACCCAATAGAGCATCTTTGGGATGTGGTGGAACGGGAGCTTCGTGCCCTGGATGTGCATCCCACAAATCTCCATCAACTGCAAGATGCTATCCTATCAATATGGGCCAACATTTCTAAAGAATGCTTTCAGCACCTTGTTGAATCAATGCCACGTAGAATTAAGGCAGTTCTGAAGGCGAAAGGGGGTCAAACACAGTATTAGTATGGTGTTCCTAATAATCCTTTAGGTGAGTGTATAGCAGTGTTATATTGGCCATCAAAGACTCTGCTCTCTACATGTCAGCATGTGACATGGAAATCTGCATCAGTTTGTCAGTATATAAAAATATGAATCTCTGCAGTTGTTAACTGCTACTCTATTTAAAGTCAATGTCATTTTTCAGCAGATGCTTCTTTTAGCCCAGTGTACTTATCTAAAATGATCTTTCCATCTGGATTCAAAGGTTTCTTCTCTATTATTTAATCATACAGCTTTAAAAGCAGAAGAGCACATGTAACACATTCCACCACGTTATAAACCTCTTCCACCAAACACTGTGGAAATGGGCCTGTGGGTGTCTTGGGCACTGGCGTTTGTAAGTCAATCTTGGAAGGATATAATGGCACGAGGTTTCATGTAGACATGGTGGGAAGGAAGCCATTTGAATCTGTTGACAGTGTCTCGCTGTATTTTCATGATGTTTGGAGAATAATGAAGCTCAGGAGCGAGCGGGGGGGGATTTGAAAGAAACACATTTGCGTAGGACCGGTGGCGGAGGCTTTGTGCTTTGGCTTGATGTGGCACATTAAGATGACACACAGTGTATGAAGCTCTATGGGCATCTTATTGTCAGAGGCGGAACTGCTTTTGAAATTCATGGAAAAATGCATGCATAATTTAACAATTCTCATTTCTGTACACATGCATGTCATGTCTCTGAAATGGCTATTTCAAGAGTTTTTTGCTCATTTTTATCAATGGTTGTGTTACATTAATATATCTTGCAGTTTTCTGAGCTGGATCTGCCTGTTAAATGATATGATGTGAAACTGAAGAAAGATTTGTGGAAGGAATTATTATCTGAGACAGAAACATCTCTCGTGTTTGAGAAAAGATAGGTTGAGTCTTTTTGTTGTCAACTCATATTAAAGTCAGCATGAAACGGAAGTTGCGATAGTCTTTTCTTTCCAAGCAAGAAAAACTGTAAGGCGGGACATTTGTCCATCGGAAATTGATTGGATCATTGATTGGATTTATATTAAACTGCTGATGTCTTACAAGCTTTTAAGATGTGATATACTACTTTTGCTTTTGGTCGACTGAACATTTAAGAGAGAGGTCTCGATTGAGCGTTTGTGATTATCTGTGTCAGTGCGCCTGTTACATCTTTCCATCTTCAGGTCAAGCTAATTTTTCCAACGAGGAAAGTGATATGTTGCTGTAGCATCCTTTCAATGGTTAAGGGGACTTCACATGACTGTCGTCAGTGCTGGCCAATACATTCATCTCTATGAAGTAAAGTTTCAGCGTTATTTGGCGCTGTCTTGTGTATGGAAATAAAATAATGCCAAATGTTTTTAAAACAAAAAACAAAAAAAATGCTGTGCTGGCATTTCAATACATTGTATTTTTAGGGCTTGTTATTAATGTTATTATTATAATGTTATTCCCCAATGCTGATATACAGATCAAACGTTACATCTGAGGTAGACATATATATTTATCTCAATTGTTTAGTGTCCTTAACTTTATTTCTTTATTTAGCTCCAGTCCTGATTTGAGTTTTGGGTTTCACTTTATTTTGATGGTCCCTTTAACACATTCTGTTGACTATAAAGCCCCTTTCACACAGAGATTCCGGAAAATACACGGATAAAGTGACCCGGGATTTGACCCGGGTTCGTTTGATTTTGGTTCATTCACACTGCCAGTGATTTTCCGGAATCAGAGAGTGCGTTCACACACGACCCGTAAAAATCCTGTAAAGACACATGACATTGATGTGACTTGTAATGTCTCAGCAGCGTCTTAAGTTTGCTTATGAGCTGTGATTTCTCTCTCAAGAAACCACGCTTGTGCATTTTTTTTCTCTGATTCGATCATAAACTTACGCATTACAGCTGTTTCAAAGCTGGCGAACGATACCGGCTTCAGCATCATCATTACGACACGGCATTATTGCGGCTTTTGTTCACACAGCGCGCGTTACGGGACTGAACACGGCAATGTTACTAGGTCCCCAACCCGGCATCGATCCCGGCATAAATCCCGGGTCGAGTTTGCGTTCACACAGAAAGCGCTCTGGCAATTTGCCGGCAATTTCCCGGGTTCAAAGTGCTGTGTGAAAGGGGCTTAAGTAACGTTGCACCAACATGTCTACTAACTCTCATTAGAGTGTTAGTAGAGTATTAGTAGACTGGTAGGGTTGGGGTTAGAATAAGTTGACATGTAGTTGCAAAGTCACTTATATTCAAGTAGAATGTCTGTTGGAAGACCATCACAATAAAGAGTTAGCAGATATTAAGCAGACAGTCTACTAACAGTCTAATGAGAATTAGTTGACATGTAGACATGTAGTTGTAAAGTTACTTATTGCCATCAGAATGTTCAAAAGAGACCATCAAAATAAAGTGTTACCGAGTTTTGTATGCTTATATGTTCCTTTTTTATGTGTGTTTTGTTTGGTTTGTTTGTTACTTTTACTGACAATAATTATTTATTATATTTTATAATATTTTATATATTTTATAATATTTTTCTTGCCCTGGCCATTGCGATTTGTTTGTATTTTTCTTTAATGGTTTTTATGTTGGTCCCTAATCTGGATCGTAACTCTTGTTTCTGCCATGGAATTAATAGAGGTAATTTGGACTTTCTTACAAACTTTGGACTATCTCATAATTCTGACTTAATTTTTTCACACAATTGCAAGTTTATATCTTACAATTCTGACTTTATTTTGTTATATTATGTTGGAAAATGGCTAATATTTGAGTACCAATATACTGTTCAGTTTTTATATTATTTTGGAAAATGGCTAATAGTGACAGAAGATGACAGAAGATATTGCAAAAATATATATTTATGAACTGGTGACCCTATCACTAAAAAGAGACCTGAATCCAAATTCAGACCCAATGTCAGTGTGAATGCAAAGAGAAATTGGTTCTTTTTCATTCCTTTCACCTTCTGGTCCATGTAAAGCAGTCTAAGTTTTAAAAATAATGAAAGTTAAGGTTTGGAAAACTAGAATCCAACGCCACAGTATAATTTTGTGACTCACATGCACACTGTTGCAGCTTTCTATCTCTGTATCTGTCTGTGATAATCTCTGCTTCTGTTAACATTATAATTTCACCAAAATGTTTCCTCTCACCATCCAAACTCTCAGGAACAGATGGACCTCTGTATCAGTGTTTGGGGGCGTCTGGGCGGCCCTCTGAGTGACAGCGCCTCCCCAGCAGCCTGGTAAACCATAGGGAACAAGCAAAGGCTTATAATTACAGTGTATCCTCCAGTCCTAATAGCAACTGCTCATATTTAATTACATACTGTCATCGGCCCAAACAGAGCTGAGAGTGCAGAACGCTGCTGTTGCCTTGACAACCAGTGGAGAAAATCAAGGTGATTAATCAGCGGAGAGAATGACGGGAAAATACTCAGCCCAAACAATTTACGGATCATCCCTGTTTGATGCGACTCTATGGGAGTTTGGTAAAACAAAACTTTTATTTTGCATATATTACTTGGGTTCTTGCACAGAAATGAATGGAAACATTTTGGACGTTGTTAGATTATCAATCTTTGCTTGTTAAGTGTAAAGGACATTTGAACCTATAACGTTTTATGGCTCATTTAATGAGAATGAGCTGAAATGACTTTGTGAGGGTCTGGAAACAAGACATTGCGCAAGATTCTAGTCCACATACACCTAGGACAATGTGCTCTTTTCAAAGTTTCTCCATTAACAGTGTTGAGCCAGTGTGAACAGTGTGAAAGACCCTTTTCTCATCATTTCCCTCATGTGACGCTCAGCGGGACCATGTAAATCATCATCCCATCAAACCTGTGCGAATCACATCTGGATGTCAGTCTGAAAAACATCAGGACTCAAAGCCTTTGGAGACCATTGAGATTGTTCATTTTCAACCTGTCTGGCTGCTTTATTTCTAAGCGTAGTTTGATCCAGGGAAATCATGAGAGTTTGTCAAGATGATGAGATAAAAGCCGATGAAGGGACAATAAATCATCAGACTGTCATGAGGAACCGCGTTTGCACTGTAAAAGAAGAGCCGAGCGTCTCTGGAGCGACTCAGGCATGAGTTTAAAGTGTCGCAAAGCACTTAACACCACTAAAGTCATAATGATTCATCATTTCCTCTTTTTAAAACAGGATTAAGATATTTATGATCAAGTTTGCTGATAATAGAAATGTCTATCATCCTCTATTATAATGAGCTGAGACCATGGATCAAGTATCAAGTGTTTATTGAATCTTCAGCTCAATGTGACTCTATGGGCCATATTTTAACGTTCTAAGTGCATGGTCTAAAGCAGGGTTGCCCAATCCTGCTCCTGCTGATCGACTGTCCTGCACAGTTCATCTCCAACCCTAATCAAACACACCTGAAGCAACCAATTAACATCTTCAGGATCACTTGAAAATTAAAGGCAGGTGTGTTTGATTAGGGTTGGAGATGAACTGTGTAGGACAGTCGATCGGCAGGAGCAGGATTGGGCACCCCTGGTCTAAAGCGTACGGCGCAAGTGCACTTAGGGTGTGTCCGAATCCACTTAGCTTAACGACAAGAAAAATGGTCGGCGCGCCCGGCGCATGGTCTAAAAGGGTTGTCCCTATTCTATTATTGAGTAAATGGTGTGTTTTGGGCGTAACGTGCAATAAACCAATCAGAGTCTCATCTCCCATTCCTTTAATAGCCAGTTGTGCTCGCGCCATGGCAGATTCACTATTTACATGGCGGAATTTGCAAGCGGAAAGACTGAACGCTTCTCCAGAGAGGAAACGGGTCTGCACTTGCGCGAGGTTAAAGCGCACCATCAACGGGACAAGCCGGATTCCACCATATCTTTATGTTCACAATAATAATCTTTTACATTGTAATCCTTTTATTTTTAATAGTTGGCATGTTTGCATGCTGCTGCTGTACACCCTGTGTGTGTAATAAGCAGAGTGTACGCGCGTTGTTGACCCGCCTATAGGCGCACATTACTAACGCGCTCTTTAAATAACTAACAAATACTGCGCCATTGACTTTAGACCAGGTTTTTGTTGGTCAATGGCGCAGTCTATTTCATTTGCCTCAAAATAGCAACACGCCAACAATGCACCTGAACACATTTTCGTTTTCAGACCAGCAAACCCATGGGTGCACAAATGGGCGCAAATGCATTTGCTATTTAAACAACGTGGCGCAGGACGTGAAAATGATAACTGCGTCAGGCTGAAACTAGCAAAAAACACTTGCGCTGCCTGGCGCTGCATTGCACCGGGTGTATGATAGGGCATTATGAGTCTCCAGTGAGAGTCGCTGAAGTTCTTCTGTCTCTCTCTGTCTGTCTCATGAAAAGCTGATGAGTCATTGTCTGTTCTGTCTTTCTTGAGGAGTGTCTGGAAGCTTTTTTTATAATGGGAGTAAAGTTTACAAGGGTAATATAATTCTTTGTAGTAAAATGCTTCTATATGGACAACAGTAGTTTTTTTTGTTCACAAAGTTTTCTTGCAAACCTATCATATACAGAAATGAAACTTTATTTTAAGGTCAAACTAAACCAAGATCCATTATTTAAATGTCTTGGCATTATGATGAATAATGTTAGAGCTCAGAATAAATCACCTATAACTGTAAAAATATAAAACTTTTCCATTTACAATGATCCATCATTCACAGCTAGATGTTGTTTAAACTTTTCAACTCTGTATTGAAATGCTGCATTATTTGTTTCCTCATAATATCGCTGTATTTCTCACGGTTGCTGGAGTTGTGTGAGTGTTCACTACAGGGACTCGTGTGTCAGTTCTCTGCATTTTCAGCAGTTTGAGCAGTTCACTTGATAACAGGCAAACTAATAGACAAACTTATTGCCCTGGACACAGACGCGGCCAATGCATTTGTTTGGACGAGGCTCTTTAGTGTTGCCTTATAACCAATGGGAGACCCGAGGGCTTCTGGGTAACGTTAGCTGCCATTAACATTCGGATACAGAAACAGCTTCTCCATCCTCAGGCATATTTCTCTCCACCGTTCTATCATTGCTAAAAGCTTTTCATTTAAAGCTACTTTACCAAATGTATTCACACTGCAAGGGTAAAACATTGGTTCTTCTGGACACCGTTATTATTACATTCATATCTCTGGAAACATCTCTAAATCAGATGCACCTCAATCTACTGATGAACAAAAGCATTTGCATCAGCCTCACAGTCAGGTTGTATCATAGTGGAGGGTAAAAATACCAATTCCCTGCTGTCTTACTGTGCCATACTTACTGCTTATACGATATCATATCCAAGTGACGTATGAATTATGAATGAGTGTCAGATGTGTGTGTGACTAGAAGTGCTGACGGATGAATTCTAGACTGATGAGAAAAATCACCACCTCTCTGTACAGAATCAACTTCCCTCTAGCAAAACACTCACAGTTACAGTTAATGGAATATTGCAGTATTTATTATATATATATCATTTAAATATAAATATATAATTTATTCGTGCACATCATTATTTGTTTTTTAATTTATGTGCCCATAATCTTTAATCAAAATAAGTTTCCTTCCTTCTTGCAGGACAAAATCAAATCCCGCCCAAATTTTTTTCTTTAGGGAAGCCGCTTCAACGTCAACCTTCGCCACAATAGGAAAAATAAGACTATCGCAACTTGAAATGGCGACTTTAAAGGAATAGTTCACTTGTCAAATGAAAATTCTGTCATCATTTACTCACTCTCAAGTTGTTTCAAACCTGTATGAATTTCCTTCTTCTGCTGAAGACAAAAGAAGATATTTTGAAGAATGTCAGTAACCAGACAGTAATGGGAACCATTTGACTTCCATAGTAGGAAAAACAAAAACTAAGGAAGTCAATGGGGTCCATCAACTGTTTGGTTACCGGCATTCTTTAAAATATTCTTTTGAAACAACTTGAGGGTGAGTAAATGATGACAGAATTTTCATTTTTAAGTAAACTATTCCTTTAAGGCCAGAAATAAGCACTACACACGTTATTGTGTTGGTAACAAACCTCCATACTCAAGAGAGCGGTAGAGTTCCGCTTCACATTCACAGTTGTTTGTTAAATTTCAATAGGAATCCACACAAAGGAATTTCATGTGAGAGTAAAAGTTATCCCCATGCAGGTTTAACAACGTGTTCAAGTTCACATTGGATCTGAAAGCTGCTTGAAAGTGACTTCTGTGTTCGCTGTGCTTCACACATCAATACACAATACTGACAATTAACCTTTTTTGCCTGTGAAATGTTACTGAGATTTTGCCAATGTGACCGCATGGCTATAAACATGACAACAATTACTTACCTTTAACTAACTTCAGCAAGATTCAATTCAAACTGTTGCTCCACCATGACAGCACGTTCCTGAAAAAGAAAAGAAACCATTGAACAAATACCTGCTACAGCACCTCTTGTGGCAAGGATGATATGCAATGTGTACTTACCGACAGTTTTACTCTTGCACCTTTAAACAGCTACAGTTTGTCTCCAGTGCTAGTCAAGCAGGTGTGTGTGAGGTAGGATTCTCAAGGACTCTGAAACAGAACAGCTGTTTAAACTTGTAGACGTTTCACTGGACAAGGACATCTGCCTGATCACTGAGATGATGAATAACTGCACATTTTCACAGGTTTCACTTCACCAGATTGCTTGGATATGGGACACTGTGCTTCAACAGACCAGGACTCCAGATCTGGAGACTTATTTCAAAAGTTTTTGAATCTTTATATCCAGAGGTCTCAGCTAAACTGAATTTGACACACTGATATTGTGAGAGAACAATAAAGGATGTCCCAACACATTAATTGGTAATATCAGGTCCTGCAAACTGACACTTGGTGGAGTGTCAGTTTGCATGGTGTGATATATATATTTTTTTCACATTTATAGTTTTTTATCCTCTTCCTCTGCATGGAGTCATTTCTGTGGCATTAGAATCACACAACAGAATTGCAAAAATAATGGTTTCCAATCAGTATTTTAACATCAAGTTGTCAGGCATATTTCGTCGTCTAAAACTGTGTTGTGTATCTGTCCATTGTTGATTGTGAGATCTATGTGCCGAGTCACACCTTCCCTCAAGGACGTTTTACTGACATTCTTTATTCAATTCGCTCCTCATCCCTCCAGACTGATCTTGTGTTGTATGTTTTCATTCAACAGGAGACTCACGGTTCACACACATTTTCACATCATGACACAGGCTTTTGTGTTCAGATGGCACATTGAAATTGCTTATTTTTCTCTTTAAATGCACCTCCATTTTCATTTGATCCAAAGATTTCACAATCATTCTAGGACGTTCCATCATTATTTCATGAGAATTGGTTTTAAATTCCGTAGGGGTAAAGGGGCGAAGAGGATCTTGATCGGATGGAATCTAAATGCATTTCCTGCCCAGTCTAGTTTAGAGAATTTCAATTGTGAATAAAATCATTTGAACTAGAAGCCCCGGTTTTATTTTTCATTTTATCCTCATCATCTTTCCACCTGGTCTTCTCTCTCCCGGCTCCTTCAAGGGTGTCTTCACACGCTCACCGCTGTCTTCTCGCTGTGCTGTTTAACCAGCCATGCCAACGGCTGCAAATTGAGGGTGTTATTTGGTGTTTGGAGCCGTCACTGCGTTCAAAGAGCCGCCGCTGGTCTTCCTTTATGAAACAATGACAGATGTACTGAGAGGAATGAGTGGCGGAAAAGATGGAGGTTTATAAAGGCAGAAGTGTTCACACTATAAATAAATTTATAGACAAGACAAAGTACAGGAAGTACAACAGGGATTTACTTACACTACATTCTGAAAAATAATGCAAAAAAGTTTGTTTCCAGAAGAAAATATCGTCACTGTCCAGCTTAAGTAAGCTCAGTGATCTTTCATTTTTGTTTTAAAAAAGTTATTAATTTAGTTCATTTATATATATATATATATATAGCCGCTCGAGTAAACCGTGATGTCATTGTCCAGCTCAGTTCAGTTATTGTATAATAGTGTCAATCAGATCAATATTATTGTTGAATATTAAATTAAATGTTACATTTAATGTCCCCAACTAAGCAAGCCAAGCCAATGGCAACAAAGGTGGAAAAAGGCGACAGTGGCAAGGAACCAAAACTCCATCAGGTGGCAGAATGGAGAAAAAAACCTTGGGAGATACCAGTTCCGACCGGCTCAGTCGGTTCTATCCAGTTCCATCTGGTTCAAGATTGGAGTCATCACGCTGGTATGGAGACGGGTTTAAGGATCAGTGCCGATGGCTGTCGTGTCATTGAGGCCTTACAGGGGAGAGTCTAGTTGACACAATCTCTGCTGACACTTCAGGGATGCGTTGTGGTTGTGTTTAGGTGCAGGTCCTCCATCTGGTCTGAATATGGCCCGGATCCGGCTGATTACACCATGCGTTGTGGTCGTGTCCAGGCACAGGTCCACCATCTGATCTGGATACGACCTGGATCCAGCTGATTACATTAAACCTCAGAATAACCAGAAAGACTAACATTAGCGTAGATGCCATTCTTATGATGTAACGGGTACATCAGGGTTTATAGGAAGTGTTCTCAGTTCTGACTGACCTAATTTATGCAGCCTAATGTGCAGCTATTACTTTGCATGATAGAACATCTTTCCAAAGACTGAGAAGGTGTTGTAGAATGAAATGCTGCTGTGATGCTCCTGGCCAAGATGAGGGTCCCACGAACAAGGAATCACAATACTAATTTCTTGCTAGAAATATAGTAAAAAAATTGAAAAAATGGGGGGGAAAAAACTGATGTACAAAAACGCAACTTTCAGGCCCTGTTTTTGTCCTTCAGCTCAACTGTCACAGACCTGCACACACAGCATAGTGGCGAATGAAAAATCTATGCTTCCTTCAAAAAATTATCAGATGAGAATATCTCAGCTGACGAGACATGACACGATCATTTGGATTCGGGCGTGACATGTTGCCTTTCTACCTCCATATGCTGCTTGCAGAGGCAATATTTTTAAGTAAATATAAACAATGGAAATATCCTTATCATTGGAAATTTTTACCACAGTTGACGTGACATGTCCAATAAAAGCACAAGTTCATCCATCAAATCTTACTCAACCTACAGCAGCTTTTATATGCGAGTCAAATATTGTAGAGTGCAGTGACTGGATCTAAGTGTGTGTTCACAGCATGTCGTTATTAATAATTATGCTGCCTTCAAGTGCACCTGGGAAATTCGTACTTCGGAGTCAGGCATTCGTGACATTTCACGCATTCAAGATACATAACAGTCAATACATAAGTTGAGTGATTATCTTTACACTTGATATTAGCAGTTCTGGAGATCACATCTTTAAAATGATTAAATACAGCATTTATTACATGATACTATATACAGTATAGATAATTGTTCTGCAATATGCAACAACATTTTACTGCTGAAGTCACTGCCATTTTGAGTATTTCTTCATGCGGTCAGGTGGTACAAGTTGTATCTCTGTAACTGAAGTCCACTGGAGGACAATCACGTTGGAAAGGTCATGCTGGACGTAGTGGTCTCCTCCATCTGCCTAAGGTCTTCATTTGTGTACTCCGGTTCAAAAGGGTGAAAAACTCCATCTCATTTTCTCCTCCAACTTCAAAATCGTCCGACATCATTGTTTTACCTTTTTTGTTAAAGGGCTTTTGTATTAGTCTTCGCATGTTCGCTTTGTAAACAATGGGGCGGTACTTCCGTCTACGTCCAGCGTGACCTTTCCAACGTGATTACGTAATGCCTGGCGCGTCGCAGACCAGCGCAAGACGAACAATTGTGGTTAAAAAGTATATACATTTTTATTTTATTTAGAAAATGACCGATCATTTTGCTAGATAAGACCCTATTCCTCAGCTGGGATCGTCCAGATCCCTTTGAAGCACTTCAAAGCCCTTTGAAACTTGGACTTCAACAATTTGGTTACCGTTGAAGTCCATTGTGTGGAGAAAAGTCCTGAAATGTTTTCCTCAAAAAACTTGATTTCTTTTCCACTGAAGAAAGAAAGACATGAACATCCTGGATGGCACTGGGGTGAGTAAATTATCAGGAAATTTTCATTTTGAGGTGAACTAATCCTTTAAAACCTCAGATCACGTACTGCTCATATAAAGCTCATGTAACAGCTCATTTGTTGGTGAGATAGAGAACGTTTATCTAATGTGTTTTAAAATCAAGAAAACCATATAGGCCGACACACAGTCGTTACAGAATTTAATCTAAACTGAATTTGACACAATGATATTTACAGCTGAGAGAAAAATAGAGAAATATTCCATAACTTTATCATGACATTATTGGTAATATCAGGTCCTGGAGAGTTATTGAGTCATTCAGGTTATCCTCTACCATTGGTTTTGATTGGAAAATACTAATGTTACTTGTGGACTGCAGGGGGCGATGTGTCTCTGCTCTGCTTATATAGTTATTTCCACACAAATCTCCTTTTTTCTTTTCTTTTTTTATCTTTGTATGAGTCTGTTCCTCTTCATCTTTCTCCTCTGAAATGACCCTCTATGCGCCGGCAGTCACAGCTGCCCTCAAGGACGTTTTACTTACATTTTTTATTCAATTAGCCACTCGTCACAGTCCCTCTAGACTGATGTTTTGTTGTACTGTATGTTTTCATTCAACATGAGGTTCACGGTTCACACACATTTTCACATCATGACACAGGCTTTTGTGTTCAGATGGCACATTGAAATTGCTTATTTTTCTCTTTAAATGCACCTCCATTTTCATTTGATCCAAAGATTTCACAATCATTCTAGGACGTTCCATCATTATTTCATGAGAATAGGTTTTAAATTCCGTAGGGGTAAAGGGGCGAAGATGATCAAAAGCATTTGCTGTCCAGTCAAGTTTGGAGAATTTCAAATGTGAATAAAATCATTTGAACTAGAAGGCCCAGTTCTATTTTTCACTTTATCATCATCTTTCCACCTGGTCTTCTCTCTCCCGGCTCCTTCAAGGGTGTCTTCACACGCTCACCGCTGTCTTCTCGCTGTGCTGTTTAACCAGCCATGCCAACGGCTGCAAATTGAGGGTGTTATTTGGTGTTTGGAGCCGTCACTGCGTTCAAAGAGCCGCCGCTGGTCTTCCTTTATGAAACAATGACAGATGTACTGAGAGGAATGAGTGGCGGAAAAGATGGAGGGGAGATGTGAAGGTGGAGTTAAGGTCATTAATGAAATCTTTTGAGGATGGAAGCTGCATGCACAGGTAGAAAACCAAATAAATGCTGTTTTACTTCCAATGTGTTCAACCATTTGGGACAAAGAATTTAAGAAAACCCTGCTGGAAAACAATAATTATTTATTATTTTTACTGCACTAGTGGTGCAGAAATTACACCCCTCAGGAAACTGATTTGATGGTCTTGCTTGATTCAGCACCATGGACAGCAGCTTTCAGTTTACAGTTGAAGCGTCCATTGTGAATATGTTTCATTATTTGGGTTTATAAAACTGAAACCTTACCCAGCTACACAGACACTGAAATAACACACTACTGCACAACACTACACTAAACTGCTTTATTTTACTGAGTATTTTACTCTCATTTGACTGTCCCACACAACCTCTATACAGTTTATTGAATTAATAATCACACCTCCATTTCACGCTTTTGTTGTGAAAGTACACAACAGATCTAATGTATTTGTGCAATGTGTAATAAACACTGTTGAAAATACTGCCATAGCGCTGCTGTAAAAGTTTGACATGTACATGTCTCAAATGCGTGTCTCATATTTTCATTTAATTTATGTTCAATGTCTGTTTAATACTCATGCAACTCAGCAATTTTAAATGTGTGAAAGAGGAGAGAGTAACATCAGCCTGTCTGAATATTTCAATGTTTAATTAAATGTGGTTTAACTGAACATTAGATGTAGAGAGAGAGAGAGAGAGAGAGAGAGAGAGAGAGAGAGAGAGAGAGAAAGCACAGCCCACTGGCTGAAAGTGAGGATGATGCACCAGAGAGCGAGAGAAACAGGGATGATGATGATGATGATGATGGAGGCAGGAGAAATGAACAGAGAGAAGAGAGTTTCACAACACTGATCAGGAAGCAGGTGCTGGACCGAATTCATCCACATCAGACTGAAGTCAGAGGAGAAATGGATGTGCGAAAGGACTCGATGAGCTCCAGCATCTGACCGGACGAACTTCTGATTCACAGAAATCTAGTCTCGAGATCATCGATCCGCAGTTTTTCTGCGTTCTGCGTGTTTCGCGGGATATTCTCCTCATTTCGCGCCTTTAAATCTGAAGCTGCACCGCATGAACGCAGGCTGATGATGAATATAAAACACATCAGGTTCGTCATATAATGGGGATCGAGGACGCAAGCATGAGGAACGGACGGGCTCTGTCCGATCAGTGGGCCGACAGCGTGGTGGTCCGGCCCCGGACGACCGAACAGCACATCACTGTTCACAAGAGGCTGGTGTTGGGGTTCGCCATCTCCATCCTCACCCTCATCATCGTCACGGCCATCGCCATCACGCTGAGCGTCAGCTTCGAGAGATGCGCCGCGGAGAGCAGCGGGGCTCTGGCCGCGAACGGCTCCAGCAACAGTAAGTGGAAACAGTCCCGGGACGGGAACATCAGTCACAGAGACACAGAGGACGGCCAGCAGCCCTGGAGAAATCTACGCTTACCGGCCACCCTGCGCCCGCGACACTACGACCTCCGACTGTCCGTGAACATGGAGAACTTCAGCTTCTCCGGCGAGGTGAACATCGAGTTTGAATGCGTCAACTCCACGAAGTTGATCGTGCTGCACACGGACCGGCTGGAGGTGGAGAAAGTGCTGGTGTTTTCGGACAGTAAGAAAGCGGGCGTCATGAGGATCCAGCGCCGCTTCCACTATCAGCCCAAGCAGGTGTTTGTGATCGCGCTGCACAGAGAGATGAAGCCCCTCAGAACATACAAGATCAACATCACCTTTCACGCGCACATCGAGCACGAGCTCTTGGGCTTCTTTCGCAGCTCGTACGCGCTGAATGGAGAAAGAAGGTAAAAGAGGTTCAGTGTCCGTCTCAAAAAAGTATCTCATATGATAATCAGGCGTTAATATAATGTCCTGATGTTGCCATGGGAACTACTGATACTAATAGGCCTACTTATGCGCAGTTAACTTAAACCAAGCCGTTTTTTGGCTGAATTAACTGCTTCAAAATACAAAGATAATATTGCAGTTAATGTTAGGCTAAATCACAATAAATTAATATGGGATCTCATTCAAATAAGAATCTCACTATCATGTTGGAATTCCAAGTTACCCAAGTTTTACAGCAGTAACAATGATAACTGTATTGTTATTTTACCAAAAAAAAAAAAAAAACTATATGCTTACCATGATTGGTTTTGTAGGAGGTAAAGAGTGTTTAAACAACTCGTTAAATTCTTTAAAAAGTATATTTCGTATACGTATATTTCATGTTTTACTATAGTAACATTAACCATAGTTGCTATTTTATTTTATATGTATGTGAGGTTCATTTATTAGCAGTTTATTTATTTTTTTGTGATGATTATTTATTCTAATGCTTGTCATGCATTGTCATAGATGAGTGCCAGTAAAAATACAACACATGAGGTGACATGTTTAATAATCACAACCATCAAGATAGATGCATGTCCCAAGAAAAAACAAAACATAATCTCTGAATCTTCATCCATAAAATTAAAAACAGCTTTAAAGGGATAGTTCACCCACAAATGAAAATCTTGTCATCATTTACTTATGCGCACTTAAGATGAGCATCACCCTCAAGTTGTTCCAAACCTGTATGAGTTTCTTTCTTCTGTTGAACACAAAAGAAAATATTTGAACTGAGCAACTTGAGGGTGAGTAAATTATGACAAGATTTTTATGTTTGGGTGAACTATCCCTTTAAATCCATCTTTAGGTTAGGCCGTACACCTGTAAATTGTAGACTAGCATTATTATGTGTATGTAATTTTACGACTTGGTCTCAGACAGTAACTGTTCCTCAGTGTTCAGGGAGGTCAGAGGTCACACAGATCTGAACGCTAGTTAATCCTCTGGGTACTGAAGTCACAGCTGTGTCTGACGCTGCACTTAATGTCTCATTTACTGTCACACACTGAGACTCGCGTATAATCAAGGGAAGTTTTCCAGCACAGTGATAAACGTTCATAAACCCACACAGTTAGATTTACATCAGAAATAACCTTAAGAAATAAACTATTTATGCAGCTACTACCATAGTTACTACCATTATGCATTAATTTATAAACAGTATATTGATATAATCAATATATAAACAGATAATCCATCAATATAATAAACAGATTAGACAATTCAAGTGTTTAGTTCATATGTGCTCCTGTTTAAACGACAACCCATTTTTATGTTTGGAAATCGTCATATCAGTAGTTATAATCTTATATAACTGTTTAAGATGCACAGTTGTTTATCAGAAACTCATATGTGTGTTGACTGTAGTTTTACAGCCGTTTACAGCCTCATATTCACAGTGATTCCACTAAATATCAACTTCTTGCTGTTTTCCGGCTTCTGACTCTTTGTCCTCTGAGGGGAAAATGGCTGGAGTCTGAATCTTTGCCGCAGGTTTTCCTGTATTTGAGACATGTTTAAGCCTTGTTTTACCCTGAAGGGTTTGCTTTCATGGACACACTTCATAACCCTTCTGTCTGTCCACCAGTTTCCTCCTTGTCTTTTCAATAACGGCTGAACCTTCTGCTTCCTTTCAGCTGTAAACACAGCGTGTTAAAGACTCAGGGCGATTCTTTCTTTAATTTAAACTTTATTGTGAGGTCTTGATATCATAATATCCATTGAAGAGCACCTTTGAAATAAATTCAGTATATGCTGATGTTGTTCAGCTCCACAGGCTGTGAAGATCCTTCAGTTTAGTGTAATCAGCGCCTGCTGGCTGCTCGTATATTCATGAACACTGAACAGCGGGATCTCGCTGGATTGAGGAAATACTTGTGTTGATGTAGTTAGACGTGATATGAACTGATCCTCTGGTCTCTTCAGAGATTCAACAGTTTTTCCTTCTTCCTCTTCACACATTTTACTTCAACCTCGCATTGCACGTCAGTGATGTCATAATGCGCATGTATAAAACATCTCCAACAAACTCTTTCACTGAATTTCACTCTAACATCCCTGTAGAATCTCCTCCTGTGTCTGTTAGTTGTCTGATTTCTCATCACCTTAAATAGTGTGAAGATGCTTATATGGTACTAGCATCTATAAAGTGAATGAAATGAAGAGGTAAACAGATGGGACATTATAGACTCATTATAGATTGCTCCTGCATGAATGGCTGCTAATGAGAGTAAAAAGTTGTGACAGCAATGCAGGAGCGAGCAGAACACCCCTCCTCCCCCGTCTGATGGTCACGCTGTGGGTGGTGAAGGAAAATTCCTCCCTGTGAGGTCTGATACAAGCTTTAATATCCGTTAATGCAGCTTTCTGGAATGCAGTTCACTCTTTCTTCTTAAGAACCGCTTTTCCAGCTCTCTAACTTCTTTGATACTCAGACTCAGTTCTGATTCTGATGTCCTAAATGTGTCTGTATGAAGATTATTAACGCTTCTGTTCCAACTACATGTAAGAACAATTTGACAGCTTTTTATTATTTTCTTGCCATCTAAATAGATTCACGCTGTCAATTCGTTGACATTGTGCCGTCACAGATGTGTTTAATGTTTACAGCTGTGACATGCAGATGTCAGATATATCATTATTTTTGTGATCAGATATATCTCTTATGTTATGTTGACATTTGATGTGATTTAGTTGCTGTGGTTAAAAATCTCTAACAGTCTTCACTCCAGAAAGCTCATTAGTGTGATATAAATGCACAGTGATGTGAACAGGGATGGAAGACAGAGATAATTTACATTCAGGAAAGTCACGTGACAACCAATTTAATGAAGTTACTGTGCAATGACTTTCCACTGTTGACTCCTGGACTAGTTAAATAGCATATGTTTCAGCAGAGTTTTCTTTCCTCTTACCTCTCTCACGTTCTTATTCTGCAGGTTTCTTGCGGTGACGCAGTTCTCACCGACTCACGCTAGAAAGGCCTTCCCGTGTTTCGACGAGCCCATCTATAAAGCCACATTCAGAGTGAGTCTGAAACACGAGAGCTCGTATCAGTCTCTGTCCAACATGCCAGTGGAGTCTTCAACGTCTGAGGAGGACGGATGGGTGACCAATCATTTCTCCAGGACGCCCCGCATGTCCACGTACTACCTGGCCTGGGCCGTGTGCAACTTCACCTACAGAGAAGCAGTTACAGACAACGGAGTCGTGGTGAGTCGCGTTTTCAGACCCTAAAACTCAAAGTTACAAACAGTATACTGAGATTTTATTATTTTATAACTTGTTTTCTAAAACCTAGAGAGCAGCATTTTAAAGCATCACAGATGTGCTTCTGACATGAAGGCTGTTCAGAAGGTTTTTAGCTTCATTTGCCAATGCTTCAAAGTGAAGGCAATCCCAGAATGCATTGCACTGAGCTCAGCAATAAAGTCAATCCAAAATGGCAAATAAGCCGAGAGAAATAAATGGATACTTACAGAATATACACTTGATTGATCAAAAGTGACAGTAAAGACATTTATAATGTTACAAAAGATTTCTATTTCAAATAAATGCTGTTGTTTTAAACTTTCTATTCATCAAAAAATCCTGGAATATTTTTTTTTTATCACAGTTCCCACAAAAATATTAAGTAGCAAAAATATTTTTTCTAACATATTGCTAACATAGTTTAATCTAATTAAAAATGGACTACTTTACCCAATATTTATGTGTGCTACTGCTATGTAGCTTTAAGTTTATTAGCGTATTAAATCATTAGCTTAGCAACAGACTAACGTCAAAGTCGATTAATATTAATTGGTATTCCAGTCTCAGGTGTTCAGCGTTTTTATGTATTTATGCTGAGTTTTCCAAATCTGTGACCTGTGAGGTTTCATCTCAGTCGGGATTCTCCCAGAAGAAAGCTGCCACGAAAGCAAGTTTTAAAACAGACCTATTATCTTGCTCACAGTCGATATGTTTATTTTACAGTACGTTTCTATAATCAATATATAATGATTACACAGTGGATAATGGAAATGGTTGTCTCCACTAACATTAGTCCAGTGTCCATAAAGTCATATACGTGCTTATTAAAAGGGTAACAGTCATGTGTGCAACAGGTGTCCACTCATGCTCATGTCCAGGATTGTGTTCATGATAAACTCTTCCAGGTTTTATATAAAATACAGGAACGTTGTTTGATGTGACGTATCACTTTCATCACATGCACTAAAAATGTTCTTTTTTTTTACACTGAATCCTCAGATTCTAAGCACCTTCATCTGTCTGCCATTAGAGAGACTCTATTTATACTTATATCACGTTCAGTCATATTAGACACTTCCTGACGGCTTCCTCAGTGGCTCCTGCTGTTGCCCTTGGCCGGCCTCCTCCTCATATTAGTGTAATTAATCGATCTCCTTCAGCATGACCGCGCTCTCCTTTATATCAAATCATCTCTTACTGCAGTGTGTGCTTCTATCTGGGGCGTTTATACCCACACTGTGGCGTGTAGCGGTTAGCCGCACGTTAGCGTCCCCATCAATCACATTAAAGCGGCAGGGTCGCCCCCTCGCTCCATTCATCACACAGATTCGGCTGTGCGGAGCGAGAGGAAAGATCGTGGGACAGGAACGTTCGAGAGGAGAGTGGAGTTATTACTCTGGGTTTATGGGGAAACACTGATCTACCACACACACACGTGTAAAGATCACGGAACACCCGGCAGCAATTGGTTGGGCATTATGTATTTATGGGTTTTAAGGCCTAGTGGAGGGATCTCAAACTCAAATGACCTGAGCCAGGTGATGTTCCCCTTTGGCCAGTTGAACAGTTTTACTTTGGGTTTTTACACAATGAATTTTAATTATATACATTTATTGTTATAGTTATTGACACATTTGACTTATCTTTTCCTCATACCCAGTTTAGTAATGATGCATGAGATTGTATTTCTTGCAAATTGCAGGCTTGTTTGTTGTTGTCATCTAACCTGCAGCTGTGCGCTTATATTTGTACTTAAGGATTTAATGAGCCATGATGAAAAATATTATATAGTAGGCTACTGTTTAACAATCCTTTACAGTAAAATAATTATATTATAAACCGTGAAGGCCAAACAAAAATGCAAAAAGTGCTAAATTATTAGTGAGATGGGTTTAAGGATGAACTAATAACATTAGAATTGCCTTTGGAACTTTATATTAATGACAAAATGAAATACCCTTCACTTGACTTGCACATAATTGTGCAGGATTCATTAGTGTATGTTTTTTCTAAAGAAATTTAATAATTCTCTCTGTCTTTTGAAATTGCTTTTCTTGTAATGTAAACAAGGTTGCATGCGTGGAGAAAAATAATATCCAATAATATGATGGCCTAACATGTTTCCATCCATGTTTTTAATCAAATCTGCTTGTTTATTGTTTCTGTTTGCTTATTGATTCTATATATTGTTTTTTTCTTCAGTTTATTAATTTATTTCTGTTTGTTTTTTGGTTGTTTGGATGCTGGTTTTGTTTGTTTAATGGTTGCATTTGGGATTTGTTCAGTTCTGTTTGTTTAATGGTTTTGTTTGGATCTTTGTTCTGTTTGTTTAAAGCTTCTGTTTGTTTGCTTGTTTTTGGCTCTGCTTGAGTCTGGCATGTTTGTTATTTTGTTCTGTTTGTTTATTGTTTCTGTTTAGATATTGTTTCTGTTTGCTTAATGGTTTTGTTTGGATCTTTGTTCTGTTAGTTTAAGTGTTCTGTTGGTTTGTTTTTTGGCTCCGCTTGAGTCTTTGGCAGGTTTGTTTGGTTCCCTTTCAAGGGAACTCCCGTTGCGTCGAGAATGACGCTATGGGGAACGCTTTGCGTGATGACGTCTTGAAGCACATGTAAAATCAGTCCAATGGTGTGGCGGAACGTCAGAGGCGGGTGACGTCACGTACCAGGAAGCTATAAAAGCCGGCCCGAAACAGAAAACGAAAGCTTTCTGAGTCTTCAGTCGCGCTCTGTGTTGAATCTGTCCTTGTTATTTGGTGTTGTCTGTCTATATATATATATATTCAGTATGGCGAGCAAGCAGCAGTTTAGAGTGTGTGTCCATCCCTGCCCGCGTTATTTAACGGGAGGTGACACACACACTCTTTGTGTTGTTTGTTTGGGAGAGGAGCATGCCCAGTCAGCACTCGAGGGTGGTGACTGTGTGCATTGCTGTGCGCTTCCATTGCGTACGCTCCGATCCCGGTTGGCACGGTTCAATCCCGATCACGTTCCCCAGGGCTCTGGTCCCGCTGCTGCCGAGGCACAGCGTCGATCTCAGACCTGGGGTTCGCAAATGGATCTATCAGTGGATGTTGAGACGGGCTCTGCCTTATCTCAGCAACCTTCTGATAGATCCAGTGCCTCTCATCAGGGTGTGGAAGCACGCGCTGCGGTTTCTTCCCCCCCGATGGAGGCACCAATACTGCAATTGTCCAGCTCTGAGGAGTTGGACGTTGTTAGTGTTGAAGCTGAGTCTGAGGATTCGCCACCTCAGTCTCATGCTTTTGAGGAATTGCTCGATGTTGTCACGAGAGCAGTTCACAGATTATCTATTGAGTGGCCAGAGGATAGGCAGGACGTTCGCTCGAAAAGTAAGCTCGACGAACGCTTCCTGCCATCTCGTGCACAGCGGGCGGTCTATGGCAGCCCTGGTGGCCACTGAGAGGCATCTGTGGCTCAATCTGAGCGACATAAAAGAAAAAGAAAAACATGTTCTCTTAGATGCTCCGGTTTCCACTGATGGTCTATTTGGTGATGTTGTGAACAGTGCGATAGCTAAATCACAAGAGGCCTCTAAACAGGCAGTTGCACTCCAAAGACTTCTCCCCCGCCGTTCATTCTATGAGGCTGCTGAGCGGGAGCAGCCTCACTCCTCTAAAAAGAGCGCTAGCCATCGTGCCACTCAAAAACAGAGTGTGTCCTCTCGTGCTCCCCCACAAAAATCTCGGGGACACGGAGGGCGCTCTCAAACCCAGCAGCCCTCGAGGGGTAGAACGGATCTGCGGACCGTTATTACCGCCAAGAAGGCTGCTGGGAAAAAAGTCCTGACGTCCGAGGGCTCAGGACAAATGAGGGTAGTCCCCCCCGAAGCAGAGCGGTTAACACCTCTTTTCACGGTGCCCGTCTCTCTTCGGTACCCTCAGGGGACCGTTCTGCCAACCCTGCCGCCTCAGGTGTTACAGGGCGCAGCGGTCTCCGGCGAGCACATATCTCAAGGACCACCCGGAAACGTAGTGGCCTCGGGATGCCCGCCCCCTCCGAGGAGGGTGTTAGAGCAGTCTGTTCGGTCGTTCCCTGCCGGTGCGCCGTTACAGGGCGACGAATTGACTACTCAACAACAACAAAATCCAGAAACCAGTCTCGAGAGGCTGGTACCTCTAGTAGAATCTTTGACAGCGTGGAAGCTACTGTCAAATGTTTCTCGTTGGGTCCTGCAGACCGTGGAAAAAGGGTATCAGATACAATTCAAAAAACGCCCACCTCGGTTTATGGGGGTCCTGCCCACAGTGGTGGGCCCCGAGCAGGTTCTGGTCATGGAACAGGAAGTGAACACTCTGTTAGAGAAAGGGGCCATAGAATATGTACCTCCCTCCGACAGGGAAACCGGGTTTTACAGCCGGTACTTCATTGTTCCGAAAAAGGACGGGGGATTGCGTCCCATTTTAGATCTTCGAGTTCTGAACGATTCAGTCATGCAGCTCAAGTTCAAAATGTTAACATTGAGACAGATCGTGCCACAGATCAGGTCCGAGGACTGGTTTGTCACGATAGATCTCAAGGACGCATATTTCCATATTTCCATCCGTCCGTGTCATTGGAAGTTCCTGAGGTTTGCTTTCGGGGGCAAAGCATACCAATATCGTGTTCTTCCATTCGGCCTAGCTTTATCACCCCGCACTTTCACCAAATGCATGGATGCAGCTCTGGCGCCGCTGCGCCTCCAGGGTATTCGCATCATGAACTACATCGACGATTGGTTGATTTTAGCTCAGTCGCATCAGTTGGCGGTTCAACATCGAGATGTTGTTCTCGCCCACATGAAAGAGCTGGGGTTACGGCTGAACGCCAAGAAGAGTGTGCTTTCTCCACTCCAGAGGACCACTTTTTTAGGCGTGGTTTGGGACTCAGTGTCGATGCAGGCGCGCCTGTCACCGCCACGTATAGAGTCCATCCTTGCAGCTGTGAAAAGTGTAAAGCTAGGCCAGCTACTCACTGTCAAACAGTTCCAGAGACTGTTGGGTCTCATGGCAGCAGCTTCCAACGTGATACCTTTTGGACTGCTGCACATGAGGCCCCTGCAGTGGTGGCTCAGGACCAGGGGGTTTTCCCCGAGGGGCAACCCATTTCGCACAATCAGGGTCACGCGGCGATGCTTACGTGCCCTGGTTATGTGGAAGAAACCTTGGTTCCTGTCCCAGGGCCCAGTGTTGGGAGCTCCTTGTCGTCGCAAACTGCTAACGACGGATGCTTCCCTCACGGGTTGGGGAGCGATCCTGGAGGGTCGCTCATCTCAAGGTCTGTGGGAAGACCATCATCGTTCCTGGCATATCAATCGCCTAGAGATGTTAGCTGTCTTCCGGGCTCTGAGGAGCTTTATCACAGATCTCAGGGGACACCATGTGTTAGTACACACGGGCAACACGTCGGTAGTCGCCTATATCAACCACCAAGGGGGTTTGCGCTCGCGCCCGTTATCCAACTTGGCACGCCATATCCTCTTGTGGTCCCAGGGGAAGTTACTGTCACTCAGGGCAGCTTACATCCCCGGGGTCCAGAATATAGGAGCAGACACTCTGTCGAGGCAGGGGCCGAGGCCCGGGGAATGGAGGCTCCACCCCGAGGTGGTGGAGCTGATATGGAGGGAGTTCGGCCAAGCACAAGTGGATCTGTTTGCGTCTCGAGAGACGTCTCACTGTCCACTTTGGTTCTCCCTCACGCATCCAGCTCCTCTGGGACTGGATGCTATGGTTCAGACGTGGCCGAGGCTACGTCTGTACGCCTTTCCCCCAGTTGCTCTGCTCCCGGGAGTTCTGGAGAGAGTTCGCAGGGACCGGGTTTGCCTGCTTCTTATAGCCCCGCGTTGGCCGGGCAGAGTATGGTTTCCCGATCTGGTCTCCCTCCTCGACGGGCATCCTCTGGAGTTACCCGTCAGTAGAGACCTTCTGTCCCAGGCAGGGGGCTCAATATTTCACCCCCGCCCAGAACTGTGGAACCTGTGGGCTTGGCCTCTGAGGGGGCCCAGCTCATAGAGTCAGGTCTCTCAACTGAGGTTGTTGAGACCATTCTACAATCCAGAGCTCCCTCCACGAGGAAACTTTATGCCCTGAAGTGGAGAGTCTTCACTTCTTGGTGTAGTGACCGTCGGTTGGACCCAGTTAACTGCCCAATTGGTACAGTGCTGGAGTTCCTGCAGGACCGGTTCACAGCAGGTCTAACCCCGTCCACTTTAAAGGTTTATGTGGCGGCCATAGGTGCTTACCACATTCCTTTGGGTGGAATGTCTGTGGGGAAAGACCCTTTGGTATCTCGTTTCCTTCGTGGCACTTGGAGGCTGAGGCCTGCAGTTCGCTCTAGGGTGCCACCTTGGGACTTGTCCATTGCGCTACAAGGCTTGTCCCTGGCCCCCTTTGAGCCTATTGAGGAGGTTCCTGAGAAGTTTTTAACGCTGAAAGCTCTTTTCCTTCTTGCCATTTCCTCTCTCAAGAGAATAGGGGATCTCCAAGCGTTGTCGGTTGCTCCGTCATGCTTGGAGTTTGCTCCGGGTATGATCAAAGCATTTCTTCATCCGAGACCGGGCTATATCCCCAAGGTCCCCACTAATGTGGCCAGACCTATTGTTCTGCAGGCCTTCTGTCCTCCTCCCTTTCAAAATACGGACCAGGAGGCTAATAATTTGCTTTGCCCTGTGCGGGCGTTAGACGCATATGTCCACAGAGCTGCCCTGTGGCGAAAAAGTGATCAATTATTTGTGTGCTTTGGGTCCCCTAACAAAGGAGGCCCAGTGTCTAAGCAAAGGATGAGTAAGTGGGTGGTCGAGGCTATCTCACTTGCCTATGAGGCGGCTGGGCAGCCTTCTCCTTTGGCTGTCCGGTCGCACTCGACGAGGAGTATGGCGGCCTCTAAGGCCCTTATTTCAGGAGTTTCTTTACAGGACGTCTGTGATGCGGCAGGCTGGTCCTCACCGCACACTTTCGTCAGGTTTTACTCTCTGGATCTAGACTCTGCTCCAGGGTCTCATGTTTTATCTTCCTAGTGCTGCTCTCTAGATTACACACAGGACAGACATTCGTAGCTATGGAGGCGTTGGTATAGACGTTCCCCATAGCGTCATTCTCGACGCAACGGGAGTTCCCTTGAAAGGGAACGCCTCGGTTACGACTGTAACCTCGGTTCCCTGAAGAGGGAACGAGCGTTGCGTCGCCTTGCCATATCTCCTTCATGCCTGTCAGCTCGACTTCAGACTTTTACGAAGCTTTCGTTTTCTGTTTCGGGCCGGCTTTTATAGCTTCCTGGTACGTGACGTCACCCGCCTCTGACGTTCCGCCACACCATTGGACTGATTTTACATGTGCTTCAAGACGTCATCACGCAAAGCGTTCCCCATAGCGTCATTCTCGACGCAACGCTCGTTCCCTCTTCAGGGAACCGAGGTTACAGTCGTAACCGAGGCGTTTTGTTTGGATGTAGGTTCTGTTTGTGTATTGGTTCTGTTTCTTTTTTGTCTGCTTTGGTATTTGGTATGTTTGTTTATTGGTTCAGTTAGATAAATAATTTTGTTAGGATATATTTTCCTAGCTTGATGGATCTGTTTGTTTGTTTGTCTGTGCTTGGTTGTTTGGTATGTTTGTTATTTGTATGTTCTGTATATGTTTGTTATTTATATGTTCTGTTTGGATGTAGGTTATGTTTGTTTATTGACCTCGGCTCTGTTTATTGTTTTTTTTTTCTCTGCTTGTATATTTGGTACATTTGTGTATTGGTAATGTTTGTTAAATGGTTTTGTTTGGATTGTGTTCTCTTAATTGAAAGTTTTTGTTTGTTTGTTCTGATAGGGTGTTTGGTAAGTTATTTTTTATTCTCTGTGCTTGGATGTTTGCTATGTTTTTTATTGGTTCTGTTTGTTTATTTGTTCAGTTTGAATGCTGGGCAGCTCATTCAATTTAATGGGAATTTAAGTGGTTCAGCTCATTGGTTAAGAGGTGTTTAATTTGTTTACAGTCTTAAGCAATTCCTCAGAAAACCTGCTCCATTAACATGAACATAACTGCTAATTGTTGATTTGTATTGGTTGTTCAGCTATAAAATCAGATTGTAACTTGAATGCTCTCTAAAGACTAATAACTAGCAATTTTGAATGAATACAATTTCACTTTAATGTTCCATATCTTGCATTATGTTCTGTTATGACCAAGCCATTTCAGATACAACCCAGTATGTTCTGCAACCTCTGTGAGTAATGTCTAACAATATCTGGAGAAAAATATATTTTCCAAACCAGAAAATAAATGATCATGCTGTCTGTGGCCCGCTCTCCTAAATGATTTGAAGTCTAAGCTTGGATGTTTGTTTCATCTATCTTCACCAACCTACATTGTTTAGTCAACCTGCTGCTGTGTGTGAATAATGCTGAGTCTTCATCTTCACATGCTTCTGTTTTAGTGAACGTGACCTTTGTTTAGCCTGTATTGACCACTGGACTCTCT
Organism: Abramis brama; assembly: GCF_963993115.1. NCBI lineage: Eukaryota > Metazoa > Chordata > Actinopteri > Cypriniformes > Leuciscidae > Abramis > Abramis brama. The sequence goes on along the minus strand of NC_139966.1, from coordinate 39,979,928 downwards.
CTAGTCAAGTCAAGTCACCTTCATTTATATAGCGCTTTTAACAATACAGATTGTTTCAAAGCAGCTTTACAGTGATAATAGGAAATGAATGGAACAGAGATTGTTTTGGTTTTACAGCAGCTCTAGAAAATGTTATTGTCCAGCAGAAGAAGTGCATCACATATTGCAATTTTACCCTCAGAGTCTTCAGACTCGTAATTTCTCAAACAAACAAATATTAACACTCAACAGGGTTTCCCTTTCTGACCATGCAAAATTTTTTACTTATTGTATTATATTAGTTAAAGTGCTAAAATAAGAGAAACTGATTGTCTTAAAGCAGCACATTTCATTTAATAACAAGATAGCAGCCGTTATTAAATGCACTGGTTTAGTGTCAATCAGTTTTTATTTATTTTATCTTTAAAATGACAAATGTTCTTGTAATATCTAATCAATATTCAACACCACTATAGTAAATATTCTCATTACATATTCATGAAATTACTCAGCCTGATCAGAAAAGCATGTTTACTGCATTTAGTGGACAAAATTATGGTTTTAGCAGTAGAATACAAATGCCTTCAAACGTCTATGTGGGTTTAGCAGCATGAATGTCCATCTTGATTTATTCTGGTTTCGTGCTGTCAGGCAATTTGACTTCTCACCAGTCAAACTGGTCTAAACAACACAAGCTGGTGACTAGATATACTTTCTAACAGGGAATCATATTTTGTAACATAAGAAGATACATTTCACACATTGCACAGTTTTTACGGCACAGTTTGGACCTTTATAGCAATGCATTTGTGCCTGAAGTATCTCTCACATATAGACATGTATAGTGTAATAACTCAACAGGTTATTAACTCAACAGGTCAAGTGCCCCTTGTCATTTTTGAGTGTTTTAACTAAAGCTTCATCTTTTCATCAGGAAGATTTTGTTTGTGGATCAATGTTGAGCATCCACTCATTGAGAGACTCTATTCAAGTCCCCATGCAATCAAAACATTTGACAAAATTTGCATTTAGACAATATAAGCAAATCTAAAACTTACAGTCTCTCACTTCCACCAATATGGATCAATCATTTTGATGACATCACTCTGCACTTCGGTTTCTGTTCAATCAAATGGTCTAAAGCGTCCCACCCCTTACACTATAAATATGCGGTCTATTTAAATAAATCGGTCATTTGTTCAAACAATTACTATTTTCTATATGGTGAATGGCACATAGTGCACTATATAGGGGATAGAGAACGATTCAAAGAGTGTAAATATGCTTTCCATTGAGGCGAATGAAGTTTGGTTTCACATTTGTGTCACGTGAACTGCCACAGCGTGCACACAGTCTGCTCCAGTCCAGAGACACAATAGCACAGATCAGATCACGTGCGCGTGTCGACGCAAAACGTATCGGGTCCATTTGAATTCTGCACAGAATGCTGTATTTTAAAGCGATATGGAGGAGATGAGGAGGAGAAACGGTTAGATATTAGGAGGAAACTTCACCTTTACCAAGGTCAACGGCTCTGGCTGAGCTGCGATATAAACTAAAAGCTATTCGCTATTTTAAAAAAGGGGAGGAGCTGTTCGATATGTCCCGCCCTGTCTTCTTGCTTCAGTGGAAATTACGTCAACACATTGTATGCCGGGCGTTTCAATGCACTTCAGTGGGCCTTTAAAGTTCAATTAACCCCATTTAAGTCTCTGTCAAGCTGCCTTCAACAAAACCAAACAAATGAAGCAGTCAGCACTAGAGTCAGATTGAACAATCTCCGCAATGGCTGATTAATGACGCTTCTCTTGATTGTCAACTTGAGCGCTTTGTCTAATTACAGGTTGATTTAAAATCACATAGATTTGATTGAGCTTTGAATCATTTCCACAGCCGTCCATTCATCTTTATATCAGACATAGAGCTGATCGATACAGTAGCAACATGTGATGTAAACAACACATAATTCAATGTGCATTGCTGCCAGGCTCTGAAACAAAGGCTTGTTTTGCACGGTAACTCTGTTAGTGTAGGAGGACATTCATTCTGACTGGATGGATGCCCGTTCAGAAAGCTGTGCTGTGCATCAGCCTTCGGCTAAAAGAGACTAAGATCATTTTTACTGTGAGAATACATTTCCCACAGAGCCACACCTCACACATTTTCTTTCACACTTGTTCTCTTCCCTCTCACACACATATAATCGTAAATACAGAATAAAGGATTTTGCAATCATGCAAATGCTTTGTCTTTGCTTTTTCCTGGAAATCTAATTTGTTTCCAAAGATAAATGTCTAAAATGCTATTATAATAAACTACAGCGTTAAAAAATGATGAAAATGAGCAAAGATGTTTACATTATTTAAATATATAGAGGAGTTTTCATCAGCTAGTCTAATAACATTATGGCTTATGAAAATGTAGCCTAAACAAAAAACTGGAAAGAACAAGACTACTCTTTTATGAGTGAATGAACTACTCATCCCATGAAGCACTGCAAATTACTAAATCGAATCAGAAAAAAAAATGGTACAAAATATTCATTATAAATATAAAAACTATATGTTTAAAGTTAATATAGTCAGCATATTATGTCTCAATTCATTAAATGTGTGGACTCTTCAATATGCAAAAGTTGTGTAATTAAAAATACTGAATATGAGCTCATCTGCCTGCTATCTACAGAAAATAAAAGGGTTTTTTACATGTGGATTAGGTGACAGTAATACTTTTTAATGCCTCACACACTTTTGAGGGGTGGCAAAAAGTGCACTTGAAAGACAAATGCAAAATTCACAAGCCAGATGAAGCATTTGGCAGATATTTTCACCAAGGATTACTCTTTCAAGTTATCCTTGAGGGAATTCAGGTTAGGACTAAACCCAGAGCCGTACAAGAGTACATTCAGCACCTGACACAATTTGACTTTTGTTCTCCCTCTCTTCCCATGTTGTGTTGATGTAGATTCGGCTGTACGCAAGGCCTGACGCCATCCAGAGCGGATCGGGAGACTACGCTCTGCACATCACCAAGAGACTCCTGCAGTTTTACCAGGATTACTTCAAAGTCAAATATTCCCTCCCGAAATTAGGTAAGACTGGCGGTGAAATGTCTTCAGCTTTGTCTGGCTTCAGTGAAACGGCAATAAATGTTCTTCTCATGGGAAAGCGAGTGATTTTTCATTGCTTCATTTTATACTGCCAGTCGGTTCTGTGTGACTTCCTGTTTTGTGTTCGTGTGAAGAGGTGACGGAGTCTCAATAGCAACTCAGTTCTTGCATTTATTGATCCCAAAAGCATTCTAGGCTGTTTGTGGTTGTGTTTGGAATTAGAGCACACACACACACCATGTGTGCGGTGTTAAAGTGTGTGTGGTTTTAGGTGTGAGTGTGGTTGTGGTGGACTGGCTCACATCAGCCTGTGTCTCGCTCCATTGGGTTCCTGTCAGTTCTCTGACTTCATTTGAATATAACCATCAATCTCTCTAGGCGTCTGTCTGTCACTCTCTTCCCCCGCCTGCTCTCTTCCTCTCTAAATGTGTGTGTTTCATGTAGGCTGTGTATTTCGGTGCACATGTAATATTAATCATGTTCCTCTCTTAAACGCTCTCTGGGAAGCATTTGCTCTGCTTGCTAATAGGGTTAAGACCCTCTCAGTATTCACACACAGACTACATCTCAATGATTTTCTCTTTGAATTTCTTTCATTCTCATTTTCACCTTCCAGTAAATCCAGCGTAAGCTATTAGCTGTGTTCGGGAACATGGCAGTCGGTCGGCTAGTTTGCAGCAGCCATCCAGTCATCCTAGACCAGCTAATATGTTTCTAAAACACAGCGACCAGCTTAAGCTTTTCCAGCAGGGGTTTGTAGGACTTTCACTCTTACTAATGTTAGCATGTATTACCTTGTGAAAAAGAAGTGTACTTAAAATCATCATGAAATGGAAGTTGCGATATAGTCTTTTCTTTCTTTTTTTCAAAACGGCTTCTCAAACAAGAAAAAATGTAGAAGGGGGCTTGATTTTGTCCCTCAGGAATTGACTGAATCTTTGGATCGTTACAGTTTGCTATTGCTTCTGCTGAACGCAAAAGAAAATATTTTGAAGAATATGGGAAACCAAATTGACTTCCATAGTATGGAAAATAGAAGTCACTATAGAAGTCAATGGCACCCACTGTTTGGTTACCCATATTCTTCTAAATATCTTATTTTGTGTTCAGCAGAAGAAAAAAAAAAATCATACAGGTTTCGAGCAACTTGAGGGTGAGTAAATGATGACAGAGATTTAATTTTTGGGTTAACTATCCCTTTAATATAAATTTAAGCTATGATATATTTTCTTTTAATTGTAAATAACATGCAATCAAGTGTTAAAAACATTACATACAGTTTGCACTTAAGTACTGTAAATTCTTTTAAAGTATATTATTTAAAAGTATGCCAGGTAGGTCTTTCACAATAGTTAACAGAATATGACAGTGGCTCAATAGCCTCTGGCCTCAGCTGTAAGTTTTGTGCAGTTTTATTACTGTTGCTCTATTGATTTACGTCCAGCAGGATCATTTCACTGAATCTGTTTAAACATGCTGAACCCTTTAATGAGGCTGGAGATTTTGTCACCTGCTAAAAAGATGGTCACGTCTGGCTGTTAAAATGTCACATCAAAGACGCTGCTTTTGCAAAGGAACAGTTTGTTTTCAACTCAGTTGGTGACCTTGAGATACTTTTGACATGTACGCATTAATGTTGCTTGTCACTACTAAACTGGGGGGTGAGATGTTTTCAGCGTGAAGTGCGGCTTCATCTGAGAAATGATGTGGACGTAATGAATGCGTCCGTTACGTAAAGACACCATCTGTGTGTTGAGTGTTGGAGCAGTTGCAGCCCCTCTGGTCTCCAAACAGGGACATTCTGTCTTTCTGCTCATGCAAACGAGAAAAATACAGAGAAATGAAATCAGAGCGTACAGGTTAAAGACGGCACGCTAGGAGCAGATCACATTCAAGTCCTTGAAGCACCTCACACAGATGTGTTTTAAAAGCTTGTTACAGCATTTTAAAGCTTCCTAACACTTCGGTTTTTAAGGTTTATGTAGTCTGAGAGATTTTAGGCCATTTGTTATGTCTCTTCTTTGACTTAAAGACTAAAGTTCTTTGTATCCGCGGCTCTAGGCATGTGATTCGTCGCTAATGGCATAACGATTTCTTTCAAAAGAAACAACGACACAAACCGCAACACGACCCATTCATCAAAGTGGCCCATTGTTCGCCCGCCGAATCTGAAGCAGAGTCCAATTAGAGCAACTTAATCAGAGCTGCCATTTACTGTGACTGGCAAATAAGAGACAAAGAGCTACTTTCTCTCTTTCTCTGTTCCTCTCTTTCATTCACTCTCTCTTTTAAAGAGGGCGAAAAACTGAATGACAGTAAAAGGATTCAAAGAATGATGCAAACCAGGGGAGAAAATGGACTTTGTTGTCGGGTAGCAGTTAATACATTCATATGATGATCAGAAACCGGTTTCATGCCTTTGACAAAAAAGCTTCCAGAAGCTTCCTCATCAGTGAAGAGTCACATGCAGAATGATAATAAGATGAAGAATCAGAGCGGAGTGTGTCTGCATCCATTTAGCTTTCATTACATCAACAAGTGTCTTCAGCTGCAAGTATCAAACTGTCGGATGCTTCTGGGAGTTGTTGTGAGTACGCTTTTTAGGTCCCAGTGAACAGAGAAATAATCAAATATTTCATAAGTGAGCATTTGCATCAGAGTCGCTTTCACCGTCTGGTGCTCAAACATTGAGTCAGTTTGTATATCAAATGAAATGCTGCTCAGAGATGATAAAATGGTCTCAAATGGGGGTCAAAATAGCCCTTTGAGTGAGCAAAATAACATTTTTAACAGAACACTTTATTGATTATTGCATACTGCACAGTACACATAAATGAGTGACATTCAGTTACTATTTTAAGTACATTGCATTGTGGGGAACAGTGCTGCCAACAATGTATTCTATAGATTCAGTATTCAGGTAGTACGCTATTTAGAACATGTTACATTTTATTTAATAAAAACATACTTCACTGTCAAATTTATTTATTATTTAAACTCTGACTTGACAGCTCTTTGAGTCTACAGTCGATATGAAAAGTTGAAGACTGTAATGGAGCACATCATCTGTTTGTCAGAATAAAGAGACAGTGTGAGTGGTTGAAGTAGCATTTAGCACGTCCTTTGAGAGGGACGCGATCTTTCTTAGACATTGATCTACAGTAAGTGCTTCTCAGAGAGAGATCAATGATCTATCAAGAAGAGGCCGAGTCGCTCCAGACTCTTCTTAAGTCTGACAGCAGAATCTGAGTGACAGATACGGATGAATGCAAAAGGAAATCCAGTGCGTGACAAATGTGGACGGGTTCATTTTCCTTTGCTGTTAAAACCAGAGAAGGATCAGCAGTGTGTGTGTGTGTGTGTGTGTGTATTGGAAGAGATCCAGTCCATTGCAACTAATCAGACCAATCAAATCCCAGTGTCATTCATTGGCTGTTATTCCTTTTTGAACTTCCTGCATGTTGATCCAGGAACAAGTTCCTCTTGGCTGAATCTCGTAAAGCCTAGAGATCAGATCCAGCTCAGAATCACACATGTGACCTTCAGATTTATTTAAACCCCCTGCATGATGGGAAAGATGACATTTATCACAATCACCTTTGGGCTCTCCCTACTTTATGAGATTACAGTGAGAAGAGAGCATTCTGGGTAATTTCCTCAGTCATGGGAGATCGGTAACAGTGCCAGAGCTGGAGAGATCAAACTATATGAATTAATCTGAGAGAATGAGACTAAAGACTGACAGAGGGACGTCTGAGCATCTTTCAGATACAGTGTTTTCTGAGGTGAGTGACTGATTTTGAGGAGGATGAGACTGTTTTTGATTTCCTTGTTTTGAATGGAAATTTCTTCGCTCATTTTTGCAGTTCATGTCCTCTGCAAGGACATCTTTCACTGCTCTATTCTGACCATCATTATTTATTATCAATACAACTGTGACACTGCCATTTCTCTTTTAGTTTGCTTCATCTCGTTCTTTTAGTTCTTTCTTGCTCGCTCTTTCAGTGTCTTTCCTCCCTCAATCCTGGAACACAAAAAAACTGAAGCACAAGCTGCACTTTTAAAACCTGTTTTTTGTCTCGATCGCTATCTCTGTGTGATTGTTCTGGCTCAGGCCCTTAATACAAAAAATCCCAAGGATAATAGTAATCTCTTCTAGAATTCATTAAAGCTAATCATCAAGGTCGGACGAGGGGCGTTTTGAAAGCGCCCGCACCATCAATGTGAAAGTGACGGTCATAAAACTGAAGGGTATTTCACTAGAGATGAAAAATAAGGCACATTATTAAAGAATCACAAAGCCACCGTATGTCTGATGAATGTTAACAGAGTGACGCTCTCCATCCCTCTTCTTTTACTGAGAAACAAAGTATAGAGTGTTTGCCAAGTGTTTCTCAAACCTGACCTTTGACCCTTCAATGTCTTCTATATGCTTACTAGTGTGGTTTTCAAGAGAAGGAGGTTCAAATTCATTCATTTTAACAGCATTTCCATTATTTTAAAATGTGCCATTATGATTGATGAGCTCATTTTGATCCTAGATCGCTCCTTATTAGAGCACAAAATCATAATCCTCATCACAAGAAACAGAAATCATCAAATGAAATAAAAAATCCAACCATTATTAACTTTCTTTTCCTCACATTTTAATGAATAATTTCCCAGCACTGACTGAGAGCATTATGTTTTTTCCATTACCAGCCTCTCAAAGCGAGAGCTCATTCACAATGCACTAATACGATAAGGGTCTGTTTTATGTTGCTGTTTATCATAGAAAGTTATTAGATCACACAAGGTCACATGATCAAAGGAGACGTCTTGACACATGAGCTGTCACATTCATTCTTTGGATGGTGCTAATAAACCTACAGGTGTCTGCAGCTTCTCTATTAATATTACATGAGCTTTGCTTTGCATTTCAATACGAGCAAGAAGCCTTCATCATCTACATATAACAACGAGAGCAGTTGTTATCCAAAAACACAAGTGTGAAAATATGTCATTAAGGAAAGTTTGGTTATATTATTTAAAAAATTGCCACACTGTATTTACCCTTTACAAAAAAAAGAAAGAATCCTAAAACGCATTGCAACAGCCTCCGTTACAGTTTTCATAATTAATATTTTGAAGTGTTTTATAAATATTTTAAATTAATTTGAATATTCTTTTATTTCAGTTTTCATTTTAATGTCAGTTAAAGTTTCATTAATTGTATTGTTTTTTTGTCATTTTATATGTTTTTTTATTATGATTTTATATATTTTTTTAGTTTTAGTCATTTCAGTATATCAGTTTAAACTAAATTAAATGGTGCTTTGGTTTCTAGCTGGAATAAAATAAGCTTTTTTTTTGTTTTAGTTATAGTTTCTATAACAACTACCATATCAAGAGAAATGTTGACTGTGAATATACTTACTCATTTATTAAAATAGACTATTTTGTCAATATTTGTGTAAAGCTTAAGTGCATATCCTTTGCAACATGCTAATGTTGCTAAAGTGTATTGAATTATTATTTAATTGATTAATTGACTCTCGTTTCTCGTTTGGTTGTCGTGAAAACTGTGCAGTATGAAGAGTAGTCTAGCGTTTCCACAACCTTGCAATATGTTGTAATTTTTCTCACTTGTCATTTCTTGAATTGAGTTTTTCATTTTCTGCTTTCAGAACTCTGGGAGCAGCAGTGTGACTGTATTCATTGAAACACACTGACCTTTAGGGCCCTATTTTAACGATCTGAAACGCAAGTGTCAAAGCGCAAAGCGCAAGTAACTTTGTGGGCGGGTCTTGGCGCTGTTGCTATTTTCCCAGCGGAATAAATAACTCTTGCGCCAGGCGCAAATCTAAAATGGGTTGGTCTGAAGTAGCTTCATTATTCATAGGTGTGGTTTGGGCGTAACGTGAAATAAACCAATCAGAGCGTCATCTCACATTCCCTTTAAGAGCAGACGCGCTTTGCTCTAAAGCGGATTCCTATTATAACGGCGGATTTGCCAGGCGCGCGCCAGGAGCGGTTCACAGCCAAGGAGAGCAACGCTCTCGTCAGGGACGTTGGGGATGGAGAAACCCACCCAAATTAACTTCGGTTAAAAAGGTGTATGATAATTTGGGTAAATGTGTAAGCTAGATGTATGCTTTTATAATAAATTGTCTATCTATCTATCTATCTATCTATCTATCTATCTATCTATCTATCTATCTATCTATCTATCATAATAATGTATGATTTGCAAAAATGAAAACTGCTGCTTCTGTGTAGATGAGAGAATCAAAGTGTATGCGCGTTGTGCACACGCTACATTCATTATGGCCAAGCATGCGCCCTTAAAATAGCATATGAATAACATGCGCAACGCGCCACTGACTTTAAACTATTTTTTCCTGGTTAGTGGCGCAATTGTTTTCTAAACCTGCAAAATAGCATGAAGGAACGTTTGCGCCGGAACACGCCTCCTTTTTTGCGCTGAACCGCCCAGGGAGCGCAAGTTCATTCCCTAGTTTAGCGACGTGCTTCTGTGGAGGGAAAAGCGCGCTTTGCGCGGGTGCAAAATAGGAATGATACATGCGTCAGCGTACAAAGTCAATTGCGCTGGGTGCAAGATAGGGCCCTTAGTGTGTTTAATCACAGCTGTGTTTGTGTGTGTGTGTGTGTTCGGCGTGATGAAAGCTAGAGCCGTGTTTCGCTCTCTCTGCTGAGTTTGGCTCTTGCTTTGTTTGAAGGCCGAGGGCGATGTCACGGGCCTCGTGTCTCTTCATCTATCAGCTGCTTTCTGAAATCTACAGCCTTCTGGTCTCTATCGATTCTGCACATCATTTTTGTTCGCCTCCTGCTGAGACTGAAAGCTGAAGCCGAAGCCGAGAAGGAGATTCAGAACAGCAAGGAGGAACTCGGCTGTTTCCTTTAAAAAGATTAAAAGGGAAGTTTGCTGATGGTTGAGAGATCCAGACATCAGATCATACTGAAAACATGCAGCAGGAGAACACGACTGTGATGTTTCTGGCAGCTTGTGATGTCAGTTGAGTCTGTGTAATCTTTTCTCCAGTGTGAGCGTCTTTCCCATAATCCTCATCTATGATTATGACTGATATATTCTGTCTGTGCTGCAGGTGTGCTGTAGCTGATCATCACTTGCTGTTTGACTCAAATTTACTGTCTCACCTTCAAGTCGAGATCAAGATCAAGTTCTTATCCTCCTGAACAGGCCATAGACCAGCAAGTTCAGACTGGTTTATGCTGGTTAGTGCTGGTCTGGTCCATCCAGTCAATAAATTCTTGCTGGGTGAACACCAGCATCCAAAATAAGTGACTGTCTATAAATGTCTGACACGTTTGTGGGTTACCAGTCGGACTCTCTAACCATCAGGCCACGACTGCCCCCGTACAAATACAACAAATGCTGGTGATCTATTGCTGGTCTTTTCACACTAACTGAAAAGTAACAGTTAAAAAAAAAAAAAAAAAAAAAAAAGGGACCATTTTTTGAAGGACCATGCAAATATCATGGTATTTTGTATATATTTGTAATCTTTTTAATGCTAAGGATCCCCAAATATGATATGATTACCTGTTGTGAGGGATCTTCTTCCTACAATTCAAAGGCATTTTCATGTATAAAAACACATTAATATTGTGTAAGCGTAATATTATAAAGACAACATTTTCTTTAATATTTAAATTATTAAATAATAATTTGTTTAAAATTTAGTTTGAAAACCCCTGGTATATGGTAATCATTCAGCACCATATAAATAAGACTTATAGAAGTTTGATGGTGGTATTATTATCACCTGTACATTGTACTGACACAGAAACTTCAGGGAAAGAAGGAGTGAAGAAAATGAGCTGTATTAACTGCACACTAAAGAGCAAACACCCTACTGAGTGAGTGTAAATGATTTTGACCTCTCCGTTAAACACAAACGAGTGTCACGCTGTCAAGGCTCACGGTTCTGCCGTCACTCCAGACTTCTGCCACTAATCAGTTTTATATTGTGTATGTGGTGGTCAATGTGTTTGTAGTTTCACTCACTGTTGTGTTTGATTGCAGAATCTCGTCTTCATTCCTATTACAGGTCTAATTCAGCCTCAGTTTGTGCCGTAGATCAGAGTCATTTGTCTGAGAAAGAAACGCTGTCACTGGTTCAGTCAGAGTTGCACTGGAGACTCATTCATCACCTGTAGGACAGCGAGCGCCTCGTGCTGATTGGACATTTAGGATCAACTATTAAGAGAAAGAGAGAAAAATATATAAAATACAGAGCTGTGCCTTTATAAATCCTTCATTTATCCACACATCTACCCATCATAAAAATCTGTAGTTTAATGGCCATCTGTCTGTTTGTGCTGATATATGAAGCTCTATGGAAATGATGGAAGATGATGGTATTTAAGTATTTATGGTCTCTTTAAATGGTTTTTCGGGATAAAGCCCCTCAGACGGACGGGATGCTGCTGAAGAGGGATTTTGGGGCTCAGTGATCAGAGCAAAGTAAAAAACTCAAGAATCCATCCGCTCACAAATAGCAGAAGGCGTCTGATTTTATAATGCGCATTAGATCTGGACAAACTGGCTCTCAGAGGACTGTTCAATAAAGTGTGATGTAATCCTGTAATTGGATTGATTATGAAAGAGAGGCCAAATGACACGCCGGCCGTCACACTGTAGGAGCACGCAAACACAACACACACACGCACATATTGCTGTTGTCACAATGTCACTAAACGAAATGACTATTTTATATTAACCTAATGCACCAACCAACATTCACCAAACAGATGCAAAAGTGAATTCATCATTGTTCATGTTGATGATGTTGATTTGGCCAATGACAAATAAGAGTGTTAAATCTTTTAAAAATCTACTTTAGAAATGTTAGTTTTGAAAAGATTATATTTAATCATTATAAAAATGCCATGTGGTGTAACCATCAAGTAATAATATATTTTCCATTCTCTTTTCAAAGTTTTTTTTTTAAAATATCAAAATGAATTCTAATTCAGAAATTAAAAACATGCTTATGTATGAATTGCAATGTTCTATTTAAATGTCATTTACCCAGAAAGTTTCAAGTAACGCACCAATAAGATGTTTGATTGAAGGTGTCCACCCGTTTTTAAAGCAATGATTCACTCTGTTGTCTAAGATTGTTCTCCTCTTCACACAACACACATCAGCTTAATATCATCTGAAACTGATTGACAGGTGGAACATGCACTGAAATACTCCAGAGTTTCAGACGTGCTGATGTGAGTTTAATGTCCAGTGCTTTAGAGATGAACTACATCAGCAACTGCTTTTAATTAGTCTGGCTTTGAGAGTAATTTTCACACTCTTCTCACTCTCTGTTCATATTCTGTAGTGTTTCCCTCAGATCTGAGGTGGGTTGGAGTCTCATTGGATCTGCAGTGAAGTTACTGATTTCAATCACGTCTCATTTACTGCAAATATGCCATGAAATGAGAGTTTGAGCAACAACACAATCAGCTCTTCTGTCTCGTCTTGGCTGGTTTTATTTGCCCGCTGATTAAAACTTCATGAAAGCTCACATTCTTCAAACAAGCAGTTTTAGGTGAACATTTTCAACTGAGAGAGCGTTTAGTGATGTTTTTTCTGTACAAAGCACTTTTCTGTTTAAACAAAGTTCCTCCCCGCAGAGTTTGTTCCTTGGGCTTTTTCCTCGGGGTGTGTTGGTCGATTCTTTTATAAAATGATTAAAAAATAGCAGGGTCTCTTACTACAGTCGCTCACTGTATGTGTAAGTCACCTCCAGTGTTATTGATCGAACACTTTCTGCCCTAATAGGGTTTATGAGTGTTTTCATGTGCATTAGTTGAATATCCAGTATTTTTAGACTGATCTCTCAGCTGACCGTTGAGTCTGGTTTATTTTTGATGGATCGCTTGATTAGATGCTGGTTTATGCTGAACATGTTGTTTTATTCAGTCTGTAAAGGGCGTCATGATTGATGCTTTTGTGCTGGTTTACATGAATAGAGAAGATATTCAGGACACTCAGGATATTCGAATAACTAACAATACACACATACAACACAGATGATAACCAACAGTGAACTGAACAAAACAAGGAGTACTCACACAGAGTACAACTAGACACAGGTGGGATTAATCAGTAACCCAGGTAACAAACAGGGAGGAATAAGTAACTAAGGAGACAAGAAGGAAACACAGGAACATGAACAAAAACAAAAGGAAACGTTGTGACCCTGGCAATATAAACTTATTTATAAACAAAGAAACACCCCTTTTTCAATATACAGTATTTTAAAGATAATTTTGTAAAATCCAAATAAGCTTTTTCATGCGCGGAAAATGAACCATTAACCATTTTTGCACATTTTGAAAAATCCTTATGACACTAACAGTTTACAGGCGAAAGACAATTAATGTCACAGTTCCAATAACTTAGAACATTAAAGAGACCTTCCTACTGACTCTGAAGAACACCAGGAGAAAGATGTCCTGGGTTCCTGATCATCTGAGTGAACATGATGCCATAGTCCTGCTGCAGGAGGCATGAGGCCTGCAGATGTGAACAGAGCAATAAACTGCAGTGTCTGTAATGTAACACACCTAAGACAGTGTTACAGGGAGACAGGAAGGACAGCTGATTATCCTTGCAGTGCCAAACCATGTGTAACCATGTGTCCCCCAAAATGTATTTGAGAGCTTGCAAGTGTCTTGGTGGAAGAGTGGAGTAACATCTCAGAGCAAGAGCTGGCAGATCAACTGTAGTCCATCCAGATCAGATGAACTGTAGGACTTAAAGCAGCTGGCGGACACACTACATACTGACTGCTACTATTGATATTGAACCCTGACTCTGCATGGACTCATTATTCAATTTCTGTTCGTTAAATGTCTGTGAAATCTGTTTATGTCTCAGTTATTGAATCTTTTTATGTTCATATAAATATTTACACATAATAAGAAATTTGCTGGGGGAAAAAGAGGTTTAAAGAGGGAAGATGTTTCTTTTTGTTTTGCTGAGTATACATACAGTACTTTAGGTACAGTATGGCCATTAAATATTAAACAAATTCATCCACAGTGCTGCTGCTACAATTCACTGTTAATATTGTGGCTACATTTAATGAAAGAGACAGAAATAAAAACACAAACAAAAATAGATCTGGCCTGAAGTCGTGTCCTTCCCATCACCCCTGTGCATGTGTGTGTTTTGTGGACACAGAACACAGCATGCCTGTGTAATTACAAGCATTTATTTTGTGTGTGTTCATGTGTATGCATGTGTTTGTGCAGTGTGTGTGTGTGTGTGTGTTTGTGAGCAGAATCACTGGCTACGTTTACATGCAACCAAATAATCCATTAGTAATCGGATTGACGGCTCAGGGTTAGGGTTAGGACTTTAGGATTAAACACCTTAATCGATCCGACTGAGCTCGATCCGAATGAAATTTCGATCAGATTGAAAGGGATAGTTTATTCCTTTTCTAATCCGATAGAGAGGACATGTAAACACTTAATTGGATTGAAAACCGAAACTGAAAGGACTGCGCATGTGCAATGACATTGAAATAGCGTAATGACGAATGACGCATGGAATATAAATGAGTGTCCCGTCATTCTAAAATTCTCCTTTCACCCAGGGTCTGTGAAGTGGAGCAACGTCCCACCAGTCCTTGTTTCAGATTTCCATCCACAGATGACTGGTCTTGGGCGCGGGAAGGGCTATTTTTACTGTGTGATAAATATAAGCAACACGGAAAAACAGTTAATATACTCATTGTCTCCAAATGACGGAAACGGATATTAAGTCTGCTGTTAAAAACATATAAAAGAACCAATGTAGAAGAATGGTTATTATGTGCAAACAGTGGGAAACTGTATATTCGTGCAGTGTGCACGTCAAAAAATCTATTCCAATTCGAAGCTTGTGACATAAACGCGCACATCAACCCGATCACTTTGTATGGCGTTCATGTAAACACTACGTTCGGATTCATCATTTGGAATGAATTCAGTCCGACTGAAACTAAAGTTGTGCATGTAAACAGAGTCACTGAGGTTTATTCCCACAGCAGTGTCAATCAGTTGCTGTGTGGTGATGTCACAGCACCATCGGGAGAAAGATGGAGAGAGAGACAATCGTGCAGGATGATGAAAGTTGGAGGGGAAAAGAGCGGGTATGTTTGGATGGACTGAAGGTGAAAGCTCGAGTGGATGGGGTGAATGAGCTCAGGTCCGGTGAGCAAGGATGACTGTCTTTATGGTTTTAATTGTCTTGACCCTGAGAGGGCAAACGGCCGGCCCTGTCCAATCACAGCGCTCTATCAGCCTGAAGCTACAGCAGTTAAATCTATAACACACTGCTATAAAAAGCACATCACACACACTAAACCCTGATAAAACAATGAGAGAGCAATGCTGACCGCACCGTCATCAACTCAAAAACTGTTTCTGCTAAAATTAATGCTTTTTAATGTGTGAACGAGCACCTGTGTCTAATTGGCTGTGTGGTTGGACTTAATTAGCCAATGAGCAAGCAGTACAGGTGATTTTTTTTGCACTCTGTGTAGTGCTGTATATAATGAAATTTGCTCTCGGCTGCTTTAAATTGAAAGCTGCAGTTTTGGGTTTGCAAAAGTTATCTTTTCATCAGCAACTATTCAGTTCAACTGCTGAAAATTCTGCTTTGCCATGATAAGAATATTATTAAAACATAAATCAGTTATTTTAAATTTTAATAATAAACAATTTTTTATCAAATAAATGCAGCCTTGGTGAGAATAAGAGCTTGTGTGATATCTGGGGATCCTTGACATGCAAATTCAGAGCTGAAAACTGTGAAGACAGATCAATAGCATGTGATTTATGAAAATCATCACAAAGACTCCAGCACATTAAACTCTTAACAGGCTATGAATAATTAGCCCTTTAGCTTGTGTTTTGTGATTTATTCACCAAACAGCTCATTGATTTATTCTGCTGAAAAGCAAAAAGAAAGACACTTGGGCCGAAGTGTCAACAGTTATTTGCTGAATCGCTCAAGAATGGGTCTAGATACCATTCAAAAGTTTAGGGTCAAGATTTATTTATTTATTTATTTATTTATTTTTTTGAAAGAATTATTATAATTTTTTTCATTAAGAACGCATTAAATTGATCAAAAGTAACATTTACAAGTTGTTACATAAGATTTCTATTTCAAATAAAGGATGTTATTTTGAACTTGATATTCATCTACAAGTGTAGCTGCTGAAAATTTAGCTTTGCCATCACAAGAATAAATTCCACTTTAAAATATATTAAAATAGAAAACGGTTAGTTTAAATTGCAATAATATTTAAAATGTTTGATAAAATAAACTGCAAGCAAAATAGCTTATGTGATATTTGGGGATCCATGACATCAAAAGGTTTAACCTAAAAAAAAATAAAAAAAACTTTTTCATATCATCACCTTCCTAAAATAATTGCCTAAGTCATTTTTTGACAAAAATGGTCATCTCCTCATGATGCTGGCCACCTCTGGTAAAATCGCCCACATCCTCAGTTGAACAGATCATGCTATTCTACACCTGTAGTATAATGGCTTATATGTCAAGAGTGTGACTTAGGCCGTTTTATTTTGCCTAAGTCAAAAGACAATGAGACTTTTTACAATTTTACAAGCTTTTCAAGATGGCAGCTGCATCAAGAAGAATGAAAATCTACTCAACCTCTGAAGTTATTAAAACGTTTTTTGTGTTTTCTGAGAAACCTGAAAAAATTACTTGGGCAATTATTTTAGGAAGGTGACGATATAGAAAGTCGGAAATTCATAGTTGATAACAGTGAAGATCACTTAAAAGACGGATCAAAAGCATGTGGTTCATGAAAATATCACAACGACTCCAGCACAGCACATTAAACTCTTAACAGGCTATGAATAATTAGCTCTTTAACTTGTGTTTCGTGATTTATACACCAAACAGCTCATTGATTTCACTCATCAAGAAACAAT
This sequence comes from Abramis brama, assembly GCF_963993115.1. Lineage (NCBI taxonomy): Eukaryota > Metazoa > Chordata > Actinopteri > Cypriniformes > Leuciscidae > Abramis > Abramis brama. The sequence continues at coordinate 39,962,857 of NC_139966.1, read as the reverse complement.
CACGGCCAATCTGAGCATAAAATGAAGAATCTGAGGTTAATAATGGATAGAAACTCAATCCAAAACTCCCTTAACATGAAGTCAATTACTATATACAGTCCATCACAATATCACTGACACTACTAGCAGAGATCTGTGAGAGTTTGAAACCAAACGAAGTCAAACGAAAGACCTTTAGGGCCGAAGTGTCAGCACATATATGTTGAAAGCGCTGCAGAAAATAATTGAATCACTCAGGAAGTTGAAGCAAATAATCAGGGCTGGGTTTCCCGAAACCTCCTTAACGCTACGTCGTTCTTAAGTTACACCTTAAGCTGTACCTTATCGTTAATACGTGTTTCCCGAAACGTTCTTAGTTAAGTATACCTTCTGTAAGTCATACGTTCAGAAGGTTGGTCTGGACCTCTCTTAGCTTTACCTTATCACTGTTGCAGGTCTATACGAATATAATTCTGAAGTTTTAATACACCCAGACAGTGTTCAATTCAAGTGTTTTCATGCAAAGAATAAAATTGTCATTACACTGATTGTTAATGATAATTAAAAGCATAGGCTACTGTCAGTTAAGTCCTATTTGGACGCTAATATTGTTTCTCATGGGCTCGTACGGTATTTTAAACATTTACAGGGGTAAGTCGGTGATTTTAGTGCCGTCCAAATCCATAATATCAGTGTTTTTTCTCACCCAACCCGCGTAAAAATCCCTGGCCAAATTAGTACCTACTGTTTTTTGACAAAAAGGTTGTGTGGTCATTTAATTGCCGTCTGAATCCACATCTCTGAGTTTACAAGAAGAGATTCAAAATCCACTGTTTAAATCCTTTTTGATCACTGCCGAGCACCGTACGTGAGATGTACACTTTTAGTACTGAAATGCTGGAAAGTATTTACAAGAACAATATTTCATTGCAGCTCCACCTCAGCGAACAAAAATGGGAAAGAGAAGAAAGCACATAAAAATTTGAAATGGTTATTATGGCAGCAATATATGATACAATTTAAAAATATGTAGGCTAGGCTATTATAGATTGGATTATTTTTTATAATATCCCATGAGTCCTAATAAATGCAATTTCAACTATTTATGAAGTGCTTCTTTTATAAAGAACACCGCTTTCTCACATAAACAGCCCCTGCACGAGAGAATAATTGATTCTCGAGCCATCGAAATCAACCAATTCAGCACCATCGCCACGGACAGCACCGGGTAACGTCGCACGTAAGAAGGTATATCTTAATCAGCTTCCTAAGGTATGGTTCGGGGAACACGCCTAGAAATGGTATGCCTTCAGTTAAGTTATACCTTAAGAGTCTTCGTAGCGCACTAAGAGACAACGTTATCGGGGAAACCCAGCCCAGGCTAGTTAGATTCGAGAGTAATTATATTAATCATTTCATGTGTCGTGTGTTATTAGAACAAGCGTCCTGGAAGTCAAAATAAACTGGTGTGCTTTTGTACCGAAACAATTTCATGAGGAGTCGTGCTTTTCGAAACAGCTCCAAAATACCTCAGAAACTGTGATTAATATAGACATAATTGAACACTTCTGCAGATCAAAGCACAAACTGAACTGAGTACAAGGAAAATAACATTTAAAGATGTGTTACTAAAACACTGAAGGGGAGTTTTTCCTAATATACTCTGAGAAAGGTTTGAGATGCTGAACACGGTTTCACATAAAGTATGGTGAAATTTGTCTTATTAGTGGCTTGTTATTCTTTCCCTTTTTCTTCTAAATGTATCCTTGTAACAATTATTCAGTCTTATGAATTAGAAATTGAGTATAAATCAATATTTGGCTTCAGTTGATCACAAACTCTCAATTTTACAAACACAAAAGCAGTCTGAAGTGAACACTAATTTACTCTGAACTGGTTTCACAAATAGTTTTTGACTAAATAAGTGTATTTTATCATTGCCAATTCAGTTCTGTCTGGGGTTTAAATCTCAGATTTAAAACCAGCTCCAATATTAAACACTCATAGGCTGCATCATTTCATATAAAGATCATCATTAAGATATGAACAGAGATAGTCTTCTCTCAGATTAGCCCAAATAACACTTGACCTCTGCAGTTCTTGTCTCAAACGATGAATTCACACGTGGCGTTGTGGTCGTTCTCCTCGAGGGTCTTTTGTTTTGAATCTAATTAACTATTTCATACTTGCTTAGCTTGACTGTTGCCTTGGGCTACAAATATTCCTATTATCATCTTCTCTGAGATCATATTAAGTGTCTGTAGTTCTTCAAAATTCTCGCTTACAGGGCTATATATCAGTCTCACCCTCTTTTCTCTCTGTCTGTCTCTCTCTCTGTCTCATAAACTGACACTCAGAGCGCTGTGACATTATTCTAGGAGTTAATTGCTAGTTTTGTGTTAATTTTGTCTCAGTTTCTCTGATCCCTGTCTGTGTCCTTTTGCCTTAAAATCAAATCTAGACGTGTCATTTAGAGGATGTCAGATTTGCACGTCGATCTGCCGATCAGATTGCAGGATGAATGACCCATTACAACTGCATTCTCGCAATAATAAAATTGCCATAAAATAGCAAACTCCTTTGTCTTGCTAAGGCTAATTTCAGAGCTAGCATTGTATGTCTCCGAAATATACACAAATGATATTTTCACACTTTTTTTCCCCACACAGTTTGTTTGGAAAAGACACACAAGAAATATATTTTGCTCACAAGATATACCTTGATTTTTCTTAGTTTTCTTCACACATCTCATATTTTATCTCAAGTTCTTTACTGACACTATTGTCTCCTTGCTAAAGAGGTACGCTAACTTAAACTTAAACTTTATTATGGAAATGATGTCACAATGGAAGGACAAAAAAGAAATAATAATTATATTTAACTGTCTAAATACATATTCAAATGTAATCACAGTTTTACAACATGCAGTAATTCATATTTTTATTTGTAAAATGATGTTTCATAGTTTAAGCCTGAAAGTCCTTGACTGGGATAACAGTAAAACAATAATATCTAAGAATAACACTCAAATGAAAACTGGCAAACATAAATAATGAAGACATGAGACCATTTTTTAAGGTAAAAGAGAAACACAAACATAAAACTGGCAGAAGTTGAAGTAACACCTCTTAACCATCTTCAAGAGGTGTTTCATTAGTATTTTATTAAAGTGTGTGGCCTGATTATTACTGAAACACACACACGTGAGCAGATCAATCTGGCTTCTCTGTGTCTCATGTCTCCACCATCTGCGAGACTCTCGTCCATATGTTTCTCTCTCACACTTTTGCCCCTCTTCCCTCTCCGTGTCCCCGTCTCTCATTAGCATGTCCCTCTCAAGAGCTCTTGTCCTTCTCACTCTCGAGTGCTCCTCATCTCTTCCCTCTCCTCTTTTCCTGAATCAGTTTTTTTGTGTTTTCATCTCCATCTCACTTGTCAAGTTCTCTTGTCTTTGCGAGCGATGTGACCTGGCCTCTGTTCTCTGAGGAGAGCGGCTGTTGAGTTACAGAGCAAGTTTTGTGGACTCAACTGTGGATTTCTCCGCCTGTCTGTTTCCAGGCTCAGGGTCACTGAGGGTCTCTGGAGGTCGTCAGGGTCAAACCTCCGTCTCGCTCCTGTGCCTTTTGACAGCTCTACTGCGGTCAGCGCACATAAACGCTTTGGTTCTGCATGTTTAGGCTTGTGTCTCGTCCTCACTTGAAGATTAAGACACTGATTCAAAGGAAACTCTCATTCCTGCATATGTGTGTGTGTCGTCTAATCTTTTTCATGGCTGTGAACAAGTGTTGTTCATGTTTTCCCACTCCTCTACAACAATAATAGACCTCTCCAGATCGCTCTTCACTCCGGGGATTGTCAAATACGTGCTCTGAGAACAGGGTTCTGTCTCACCCTGGCGATGAGGTTTGTCGCCCTCCTCACTCAGTGTTTGTCTCAAGAGCCACTCCAAATATTTATCCACCGACTCCAAGTTTCATTTCTGTCTTTGTGAGTTCACGTTGAGGCATCTGAGATTTTCTGTCATCATTAAATTAACAAGACATGATATCGCAGGTTTGTCAGGTTAAACTAGGTCTAGGTTTTCGTTATTAGTGGATATGTCAAATGTTGTGATGGGGAAATCTGCTCTGGTTTATGTTGCTTGCAATGACTCAAGTCATTACCAACTAGACCTGATGCCACCATTTCTTTTCTGTTTTTTTCTCAGCTGGAAGGTCCAGTTAAAACCAGCTTATGGTGGTAACTGGTTTTATAACTGATTTTTTTTTTGTGTGTGTGTGATTGTTTTAGATGGTTGATCAGCTTGGTTAATAGCTATTGGACCTGGTTTTGACCTGGCAGACCATCTTGGCCTAGCTAGATGAAGCTGGTAGATCACAGCCTAGGGCTGGAACGATTTGTCGATGTAATCGATTACGTAAATTAATCGATTTACGTGGAATGCATCGCTTCGTCACGCTGTTTATGTTCCACAATGATGGCATGCTGAAAACCAGCCACTACTACATAAAAATCGAGTCCGATCTAATGTGTGGAGCACGCTCTGTAAAACTGAAATGGCAAACCACACCACAGCAGCACAACTTCTATGCAAGAGCTTCTGAAAGAAAGCATTCTGGGGATCTCCTACTTTTTTTATGAGCTGCCATGGGTGCGAGATGCGTGGCTCAAACATACTCTCTGCAACCAGTTACAAAGCATTTAATGCTGTTGTTGGTTATTTAAAATATCTAATGAATGAACTCACCACTCAATTGGACGCATTTATTTAATAATGCGCTGTTAATTGTTGTAAGACTTCACGGTGTAATGGACACCGCCATGTTTGATATTGTCATTATGGTTAGTTAGAATATGGTTGTGACTTCAGCTGTTTGATCATCTGACTGAACATATTCAAGCAGCTACTTTAATCTCCTGAATGAACAAAACATTTCAGGATTCACACTTGTAAGCGATTGCTGCTGTAAATTCCCTAAAATGACTGGGAACGCAGTTACGCAGCTATAGCAAGCCTTATCATAATATGCATAAACCTTATCTTTTGTGATAAATAACATCGAGTAAAAGTTCATATTAGTAATGGTTATTATTCATTGGTAAATTATTGGTTATTAAAATAATTGTTAGACTATTTGATTAATCTGAAAAAAATAACTGATAGTTAAATTTATTGGAAAAATAAATGATAGTGTCAGCCCATCCAAAAATCTATTTGAATGAATTAGTTCCTCGTTCTACAAACACAAATGTTTTGATTAGTATCTAGATTGACAATATTTTCTCTCATCTCAAACCTGATTCATTTATGTGAACCAGTTCATTTGAACTGACAGTGAACCGTTTCAAAATAATTATTCATGATTCAGTTTAATCATCTCAACAGGGATAATTTACCCAAAATGTACAATTCTGTCATCATTTACTCACATTTACATCATTTATGTCCATTCAGTGGAAGTCAATAGTAACCTAAACTGTTTGGTAACCAGCATTCTTCAAAATGTAATATTTTTGTTCCGCAGAAAGTCATTTTTATATTTCACATTTTTCATGCGTTTACGTTCGATGCTATTATCCACACTGAGATTGTTTTTGTGCTGGGTAAACAGGCTAATGCTTTTGTGTATTAAATACATTTTAAACTCTGACAATTGTACTAAATAGATATTGATTCCTATAAATAGCTTCAAGTTGCTTATTTTTGTTAGCAAGAGAACAACTATAACTGAACAGCATGACTGTAGTATGTAAATCATGAGTAGTTTGTAGATTGTTAGCAGTTTCAAAGCTCAGTTCCTCACGCACAAACACATGGAAATACAACACACACACACACACACACACACACACACACACACACACACACACACACACACATATACACACACCACTTATATAAAGATGAAATTGTAAGTTGAATTTGATGTGCTGGATTCAGTGTTTCAGACTAACAGCAAGTCCATGTCAAAGTCATTCAGTGTGAATCGTGGCATTGGAGTCGCTCTAGAAGTCAAACAGCTAAAATAGCTTCTTTCCCTCAAAACTCTCATACATATTTAACAAGGAGCCTGAATTTCACCAGCTTGACATACACTGAACCGGCCGGTTTTTGTCCTTTTCGTTTTTTTACTTTTTCTTCCAGACTCTTGCTCCATTTCACGCTAGTTTCCTCGTTCACTCTGTCAGCAGCCTTCTGGACCCACAATCCCTCACGGCCTGAAAGTGCTCAAGCATGATGGGTGCACAGGTGCTCAGTGATGTATCCATCCATCCATCCATCCATCCATCCATCCATCCACCCATCCATCCATCCACATATTCTCTTTCTCTCTCTCTCTCTATCCTTTTTTCATTACAGTTTTTTCAAACTGCTTACACATAATTTCTGAAACTGGCTCAATTTCTTGAAACTCTACACACAAAACCACAAAACACGCACACAACATGCAAAACACCATACATCTCTTGCAAAAGCAAACACATCATTAAAAACTATTTTAACTCTTCCAAAAATTGTGTTTTTGCGTAGTAATTCTACACACAAACATCAAATGTTTAGCCACATACACACCAAACTACACACAGATGTGAAAAATGTAAAACACTACTATCTCGTGTCTTTTGCTTGTTCAGTGTGCAGTGGAGTGCACACGTACATGTATGTGAACAAATACACTGTATACAGTATGTATGCACAATTAATGAATGTTACAGTTATTGAACTGAACTGAATCAACACTGAAGTGACTTGAGCAGAATACTGTATTGACACGATTGGCTTGTTGGAGCTGCTTCTCAGGCAATTTCTATATTGTAGCTTGTATGTATATTCAGTATATATATATACAGTATATATATATATATATGCTCATATAAATATATATAAATACATACATATATGTAAATATATATATATATATATATACACACACACACACATATATATATATATGTATGTATATATATATATATATACATATACATACATACATACATATACATACATACATACATGTAAATATATATACATATATATTTACACAATAAACAGAAATTCAAGGGGGTAAAAATTATTTCTTTCTTTCTCAAAACGTCTCAGGGAGTAGGGAGTAGGGAATGAGACGATGCGTCAATGACGCTTTAAGAATGCCCCTGTGTGATTGCATCTGAAGCACGTCAACTAGTCCAATGGCGAGAATGAACGTCACAGGCGGGTGACGTCATGACCAGGAAAGGATAAAAGCACATCCGGTTAGAACCGCGCTAGCTTCGAAAAAGGCCGAAGCAAGTCGATCACAGGGATGTAGGAAGTATGGCAAAGTGACGCATCGTCTCGTTCCCTACTCAAGGAACTAGGGTTACAGTCGTAACCTGAGACGTTCCCTTTCGAGGAAACTCGCGATGCGTCAGTGACGCTTTGGGAACGAGAATGCCCGAACGCCATACAGCCAAGAACCTGTCGTGTTAAACTGTCACAACATAAGAACTCTAGACACTGGGGCATCCATGTCTAGGTCATAAAATCTAACAAACGAAACCAGTAATCAACCAGCCAGCTGCATCACAAACTTCTTGAATGGACACCCCAGAAATTAGGGCCTTGGAGGCCGCCATACCCCTTGTAGAATGGGCTCTAATGGCCAAAGGTGAAGGATGGCCCAGAACCTCATATGCAAGAGAGATAGCCTTGACTATCCACTTACTAACCGTCTGCTTGGATGCAGCAAGGCCTTTTTTTTAGGGGGCCCAAAGCATACCAATAATTGATCAGACTTTCTCCACTGGGCAGATCTGTGGACGTAGGTATCCGGTGCTCTGACTGGACAGATGAGGTTCATGGTAAGCAGCAATAGCCGCAACATAGACCTTCAGAGTGGAAGAGGATAACCCTGAATCAAAATGATCTAGCAGGAACTCAAGTATTGAACCCACAGTGCAATTAACTGGATCCCATTGTCGTGAATTACACCAAGAGGTAAAAACTCTTCATTTTATGGCATAAAGCTTCCTCGTGGACGGAGCTCTGGAGTTTAGTATGGTCTCTACAACTTCAGTTGAGATAATGTGTGTAATGTAGAGAACTGTGTTTAGAGTTTTGCAAAAAGTTTGTTTTTCAATTTCAAACTGAGTGTAAAGCGTATAATGTGTTTGTAGTTTTGAGAGTGGGCCTCAAGTTCCACTTTTAGCGTGTAAGCAATTTTTAATTTTTTTTAATTTTTTTTATAAATCAGTTTCTTTCACTCCTGTTATATATTTTAACCAGATGGCGTCAATCTGTTTACGTTGCTGAAGTGTTTGAACTTGTCAATGTTTCACAAAGGGCAAATTCTCTTTTTTAATGTTTTAGTTTGAAACATGCACTTCTCTTTTCATGACACTGTTGATGTGTTTTTAGTTGCGAGTCGAGGACCCTTTTTCTCAGATTCTGCACAAGCACAGCTGAAGTTTCATGGTGATAGTCTGTCTTTGTCAGAGTGTCGGTGGGTTTGTCGCAGCGCAGAGCAGCAGATTGATCCTCCTCTTGTCAATGTGAAGTCGGAGAGGAGCTGTTGCAGTGTGCCGCTAAAAGCAAACAGATTTCTGCCGATGACAGAATGACACATCCAAACAAGACAAAGAAAAGAGTTCCAAACCCACGGCTTGGGACAGGCAGAGATGGATTTTGTTCATTCTGTCTCAGTAAGTATACATGTAGCATCAATATAAGGCCGTTTTTACGCTTGTTTCGATTTCTTCATTCTCTTCAATCTGTTTTCACATTGTATTACTTTGTTTGAACTGCAGTTTGTTTGTGTCATCAAACGGAATGCCACAGTGAGGGCTAGCATTAGCTGTTTAGCACTGGAGCTCAGGAGCTACTCCCCTGAGCTCCAGTGATGGAAAAAATGGAAAATGTTGCACTACACTTTTTACTCATGATTTTGTCCTTTTTGTCTTAGTTCTGAAACATAACAAGCACAGAATGACAATTGCTTCAGTCTCCTGAGGAGGTTTCAAGAGGTGTGAAGAATGTAAGCTGCTGGCCAAAGGCAATTTCTGCAGAGACAAGCAGCAATGAGTTCAACTACATTTGCATTTTCTGAAGGAAATACCAGGGTTTGCAAAGCAAAAGTGTTAAAGAGATAATTCACCTAAAAATAAAACATCTACTCACCCTCATGTCATTCTAAAACTGACTTATAATTAATGTTGGGTACTGGAACCGAACCCAAGTAACCGGTATGTAACCGGACCGAATCAAAACGCAGATTTCGGTGCCACTTAAATGCCTCAGCTGTCGGTTGAAATATCTGCCCTCTGGTTCTCCGAAACGGACATAAGAAACATCATCACCGCATGTGATCGCTAGTTAACCCTTTGAACGATCAATGTGTGTACGAACGAGTGTGTACGATCATTCACACAGGTGTGCTTAATGTTCAGATCGCGTGATCATCAACTTCTAAATTCAAATTTGCGTTCGCGCGTTGGCTGGGGCTAAGCCAGAGAGACAGACGCGCTCAGCGCTGTGTCATCACAACTAAGATAAGCTTTATTTTAGGTTTCAGACATTTAAATACACATAAGTACTAGCAAAACAACATTTAGGCCCATGGCTGGACTGGCCATTGGGCATACCGGGCATTTTCCCGGTGGGCCGACGTGCTTTTTGGGCCGATACATCTCATACTCGTACATAATTTTTTTTTATTTTATTTTTTTTAACGGCCCATAAAATGTGTACAGCGGCCCATTCGTTTGGTTTTGTTTTGCTTAATTGGCGGCGCTGGGTTTGTGCCGTTGTAATGCATTGGTAAAAAAAAGTCAGTGTTAGTTTTTTTTTCCTGACAGACCAGCCCATGAAACACGTAGATCAGCGGCCCATTGGCTCTTTTCTTGATTGACACTGGGCTGGCCCAATCACAACTTTAAACGAGTGAGCGAGCATGCAGCAGTGTCATTGTGTATCTGTCAAAATAGTCAGCGAGATGGAGAAGAAACGCAAGGAATGTTTGCAGACGCAAACAGCAGACGCTTTATGTGTCAAAATATATGTTTTCTGACCTTCATCAGCTCCAGCGGCAGATGATGACGTGAGGAGGATCAGGAGAGAGATGAGAAAGTGTAGACTGTAGAGCCTGCGGTAAGCAAAACTACTTTCAAAACACTTGAGTGTAGGAACCCATAACCCAGTTACAGATCATTTCCACATCTGCATAGTTGACGATTACCGCAATTCACTAGAAATCTAATGAGAGGTGTTTGTAAACCACGCTTTCCGCCAAAATAAAAGCTTGATGCAGTTTGCGTCAAAATAAAAGATCATGTGCTTATCTCTTTCAATTATAGAAATTGGTAGGACAAAACTATTTATGAAAGTTTCCTTTATTTTTTAGTGCATTTGTTTTACAAAATATGGCAATTACTGTCATTGGATTAATATTATAACTATTATTATGTAGTAGGTGTAATGTAAATAGACACTGTAACTAAAAGAGGTTTGAATTTTTCTTTGTTTAATTTGCACACTGAATATGGGTTGGAGCTTTTAATTTTGAACTTTCAAAGTGCACCAGATTGATGAATTTAACATTAAAACGCACAACATTTTCTCACGGGGGGGCATGCCCCCGAACCCCCCTAATAGGACCGAGGTCCACCCACCACAGTTTTACCAAAAATCCTGTGAGAAACACTTGTATTGCTATGCCAATGCAGCTTATAGCTTGTTTTAGGATTCACCACTGTGAAGTATAGTTCGACTGTATTAATAAATGTCAAATTTTTACTTATTTCATCTGTTAACTCTCACTCGTTCCTATACTCACTCATTACATGGCATTAGTGGTTTTAATGAATAGGAGTTGGTATGCATATAATTAAGGGCGTGCAAAGATGGGTGGTGTTTATGATCATATAGTGGGCCGGTCTGGGCCAAAATGCCCCGGCGGATTTTTTGTCCCAGTCCAGCCCTGTTTAGGCCTATAGTTTGTAAAATACACACTAATGTCTATGGAAGCGGCAATAAAAATAAATTGATGACGTGTTTAGATACACATTGTGTAGGTAACTATAAAATTGACTCTATTCTTCTTACACTTCAGAAGTGTATGAATTGAAGTGGATGAATTGACGCGTTGTAGCCTGACAGATACAATTCTCTGAACTGTGGTGCGTATGGTGCCCATTGTGCTTTATAGATTAACTAACATGAATCATGATTATTATAAAGGTTACTTAAATGACAAAACACATTCACTTACATGTATTTAAGAATAAAAATATCAGCCAAGGACTGACTGACATAACGCAACCAATCACAGTTCGTTATTTGTTTCGTCATGTTTAGTGTGAAAATGTAAAGTCGATGTCCATACAATAACAGACCGGCGTACATCTAATAAATTATTCATTCAAGAACGTCGTGCAAGTTTACTGCAACAACAGAGCCGTGAACCTCACGTACTTTTGAAAATCCAGCCTTCAGTTGATCCTGAGCGCTCATTGTCACAGTTGACGGCGTTCTTCTTCCACGATGGGTTTCGCGTCACGGCATTTAAGGTGATGCTGTAACATCTGCTCCCTCCAACCAACAGAGGGAGCCCTCACCTGAATACTGACATCACTCCATTTCTTCTAGTCACTTCCTCTTTGGTTGATATAAAGAGCCATGCTTTCCACTAACACTTTGCGAAGTATTGCCAGTTTTACCTGCCTTACTGAGCGTTCTATCCATTGCCATTGTTTTTGCCTCTTGTTATGACCTTTTGCCTGCCTTTTGGATATCACGTCTTTGGATTACTGTTTTTGCCTTGGTTGCTTACTTGGACTGTCTATTTTTGTTCACTGAACCCAGCCTGTATCTTTGACCATTGCTTTGCCTAGCAATTTGGATTTTCTGCTTCAATAAAACTGCATATGGATTCTCAACAAACGCCAAGCCTGAGTTCATTACAGATGCGTTCTAAAATAATGCTCACTTTTTGCAGGACATGCAATAAGTCAGGAGAGGTATCGTATTTGGCAAGAGAAGGCAACAAATGTGAAAAGAATTTCTGAAATGTAAAGCTGGTTTGTAGCATACCAAGAATACAGACTACTTTGCTGTTATTAGTAGGCTACTGTAGTGTTATTTAGTGTTAAATTATTGTATTTGGGTTAGGTGGCTTTATTGTGAATTTGTTATGTAAATTTGTTGTGTTTTGTATTTAACCCTCTGGGGACCACAAACGCGCCCGCGCGTTTTGCTCGTTTTTTTTTTTTAGCAATCAAAATAAACACTAAATGCTCTGTTAATTTTGATCTTTCATTTTCGTGTAATACATCAATCGATCCTGTTCAGTTTCTATTTTTTTTCTGTATACTCACAATAAAAATAAAGTGTTTTGCTTTTTGACAAATAAAGAAAAATTAACATGATGCGATTTCTGCCTTCTCTCTGTCAGTAAACTCCCATTTGAAACGCGTTCGAAAATGATCTATAACTCCGCGAAAATTCAGTCAAACAGGCAAACAGACCCACGGGCATAAAGCTTGAGATTGCATCTTTTAAATGAAGTCATTTATATAAAAAACAAATATTCTCAGCTTCTGTAATCTGTATAAAAAGAGAGCGACTCCTGTCGAGCTCATTAGGAGCTCATTCACAGTAATGTGACCACTCCCCGGAGAGCGCGTGCTATTCAAACGCAAATTCTGAGAACTATTTCAGAGCTGTGAAACGCCCACATCAGCTGTAAACAAAGCGCGTCGCGACTCCTCGCGAGTGAGACATTATAGCCTACCTTATGGAGAAAATATTCCTCAGAACAGTGCTGATGAGGAGCAATATCTCCTGAAATGAGGAGCAGATTCCGCTGAGGAGTGAGGTAGGCTGTTTTCTTTTCTCACGTGTGGAATAACGTTATGGAATAACGTTAGTGTAGGCCTATGTAAACCGCAAAAAGATGAATCGCATTTCTATAATATGACTCGCCTTTCTGTGAGATGAATGAAGGGGACATATTTGTAAAGACTGTTTAGCCTAAATATGAATCGCGCGTCTGTGTGTGAAAGAATAAACTGCTTTGCTATAGCCTACTGAGATGAGTAAAAATCGACTAGTATATGTTGAAATAAAATGTATTTGTATAAGCAACGTATTAAACTGCAAAAAAAATACTATTTTTGTCAAAAATAAATTCATAGACTAAGATGTTAGATGTTCCAATGTTGGCTATATTCAAACTAATGAATACATATGATAAAATGTAGGCCTATAATCTTTTTTTTTTTTTTTTTTTACAAAGAAAGAGTACACTTGAAATATTGTTGAAATTGTAATTATTGTTGTAATTGTAACATTTTGAATAAAATAGCAAAACATATTTACAAGAGAGATGTAAGCGAAATCTTAAATGGTCAATATAAGTCTTCTTCTAAATACATCTTTTGTCCTTGCATTGTGGCTCAGTCAGTTTCACACCTGAGTGAATGGCTAATTATGCAGAGTGGGTGGGACATTCATAATCTAAGGTGTAAACTACTCCTCCCCCTCGCATATTGGCTTTCCAAGCAAAACCTGTTTTACACCATTTAAATCAATGTATTTTTTTTTGTGAACGATAAAGCAAGACTATTTTTACATCATTTTGAAGCTAGAACTCAAAGGGACAACATCAATTAGTCAAAATTCTTGTCGACACATATTTAATATGTGTTTTGTGGTCTTAATTCAGCAACTTTCATTTTAATTTTTTTCAATAACCACGCATAAACATTATTCTCTTAAAAATACAAACATCTACATACACGTTGCTCGCATATTATGGTAGCCCTGTTTGTGCTATATAGAGTGAATTTACACCTTTGCCATTAACATGTTTATAAATAACTGAAAAAAGCACAAATGTCAAGGCATGTCAGAACATCTCAAGGACCCCAAAAACAGCTTGGTCCCCAGAGGGTTAAACTACTTATATTTATAAATTTACTCTCAAATTTTAATATATTCAATTTTAAGAATGTTTTATTTGATTTTTTTCTTTTTTTTTTTAATAAAAAAAACGTTCTTTAACGTCATTCACCATTGTTTTGAGGCTCTCTATTTTTTAAAGTATATATTATAAGTAAGGTTGGGTATCGTTTGAGTTTTAGAAAAAAACGAAAATAATCTAAAAATATTTATATATATTATTTAAAAAAAATACTTTTTCAAGCAAACTTTGGAAACAGCTTTCAAACCAGACAGGCAAACTGAACTCTGATGTCCACACCAAAAGTTCTATTATGAAAACACACTAAACATTCCGCAGGGCTCCAGACTAACATTTGAGAGCAGTAACACCGGTGCCACTAAGTTCTCTTACGAGAGGTTCTCTCGTATTGCGTAAGCTTGCTTACGCTGCGGGAAAGTCTTCTTTTCTCGAGATACTGAAGCCAAAATTATCCTTAATTCATATTTTGTCAACGCAGTGCAGCTGCGGGCAGCTGAGCTAGAGCGGCATACTGCACGCTCATTGGCTGCCGCGCGGCAACTGCTTAAGCCTACCAGTGAGCCTGGCGTGACGTCACGCCCAATGAGGGCGCGCACGCCCTCGCGCGTCACAGCCCGCCAGAATGGGCGGTGTCAGAGCGTATATAAGGAAGGCTCGTAGGCTATATTCTCTGATTTCTGTCTTTTCAGCGAAGCACTCGCATCGCTGAACTCTGAGAGGAAGCCGTCGCCGTTGTCCTGCAAGGAACAGCTAACGAGCCAGCTTAGGACAGCCTGAGGAAGCCGGTCGAATCTTCGCCGCCTTCAGCCTGCCGTGCCAGCTCAGCTATCCGGCGATATCCTTTTGTTAAGCTCTTTCTGTGTGTTTTGCTTCCGCAGCACTTTCTAAAAGAGCGGAGGCGTTGTTGCAAATGCCTCGCACCACGTGCGGCTCATGCCGCTCTACGCTCAGCGACAGAGACCGCCATCTTATCTGCGCTCTCTGCCTGGGCCGGGATCACGCAGCCGTCGCGCTTTCCTCGGGCGGCTGCACCTTCTGTGAAGAGCTACCGATGTCGACCCTGCGGGCTCGACTCGCCCTCTTCACAGAGCCTGCTCCAACTGTCGTCGGGCCGCGTAAGAAGAAACGCCGCTCTCAACGACCACCGGAGCCCGAGACTCGAGCCAGGGCCTCGCCGGAGCCTCTCCCGCGAGCCTCGCTCTCTCCTTCTCCGCCCCCGCTTCCCGACGCGCAGCCGACGGCTCTCGCCCTCGATGCCGTCGCCTCAGGGGATGAAGCGGATGATAACGCGCTACTGGACACGTGCTCGTTAATGGCGTCGGACAGCGAGGGATGGTCCGGTTCTGTCCGCTCCGCCTCCTCCACCAGAGCGTCCAGCAGGACTCACGCCAGTGTGGACGCCGAGCTTCTCCGCCTCCTCACTTTGGCAGTCGAGCGCCTGGGCCTCGAATGGTCTCCGCCAGCGGTGTCCCCGCCCAACAGGCTCGACGGATGCTTCCTGCCCGCCAGTCGACAAGCTCCAGCGTCCAGACCAGCGCCTTTTTTACCGGAGCTTCACGAGGAGCTTGCTAAATCGTGGAATGCTCCAGTTTCAGCCAGACTCCGCTCTCCGGCCTCAGCAGCTCTTTCCCGCGTGGATGGAGCCACGGAGAAGGGGTATGACCGGATCCCACCGGTCGAACAGGCGGTTGCAGCGCATCTTTGCCCCCCATCTGCTAGATGGCGTTCAAGGACTGCCCTCCCGTCTAAGGCCTGCAGGACTACTTCGGCGTTTGTCAGCCGCGCTTTCTCCGCCGCTGGGCAAGCCGCCTCAGCCCTGCACACAATGGCGGTCCTTCAAGTTCTCCAAGCCGACCTCCTCCGCCAGCTCGACGAGGGAGAACTGGATAAGTCTGCCTTGACCGACCTGCGCAGTGCGACGGATCTCTCCCTTCGCACGACGAAGACAGCGGCCCAAGCTATCGGACGTTCCATGGCTTCGCTGACCGTCATAGAGCGCCACCTCTGGCTAACGCTAGCCGACATGGGGGATCAAGAGCGGTCCGTGTTTCTCAACGCCCCGCTCTCACCCACCGGTCTCTTCGGCCCTGCGGTGAGTGGCCTCGTGGACCGCTTCTCTGAAGTACAGAAGGCGTCACAGGCCATGAACCTCTTTCTGCCTCGCCGCTCGAGCTCCGCTGCAGGCCGCTCTAACACTCAGCCTCCTGCACGCAGCTCCACGCAGCGCCCGTCTCGACCTCCAGTTTCGCAGCAGCGCCAGCGCGGCCGACCTAGGTCCCGCTCCACCAGCCAGCACAGGCCGCTACCCCCGCGGGGTCCCCGGCCTAGAGTTTCGCTGAAACCCGAGCCTGCGAAGTCCTCCTAGCACTCGTCGAGAGGAAAAGACGGTTGAGTCCCGCCGCGGCCGGACCGCCGTCAAAGCTAACTTGTATCCCTCTGCCAGTCCCCTTGATAAAGGCTACTGCAGTAGTGTCCACCGCAGCCAACGAGCCAGTTTCTCAACTCTCTCGCCTGCACACAAACGCTGTTTTTACGGCGACCCAGATAAGTCAAATAAAGAGTGTAAAATCTGGTCATTCGGCTCACGCCGTCAGTGTTATGAGTGTAGTAAACATGCCCACGCCCCAGTGTTCATTGCTACACACAAGCACAATCTCCCCTGTGTACCCCACAGAGTGCACTCACATAAAGCGCGCTACGGCCGCTCGAGTGTTAGTTGTAGGTCACGTGCCCGCGCCCCAGTGCTCACACCTACACAGTGCTCGCTCTGTCTCACACATTCGGGGTCCAGAGCAACCCGTCACCGACTGTGTGTTAATAAAGAGCCCTGTGCCCGCTACACAGCACGCACACTCTCATGTGAACACTCACGAGCCCGCCCCGCTTCCGCGCCGCGAGCCGTCACACACAACGCTCTCTCACAGCGTCACTCAGCCGGCTGCCGCTATCAGCGAGCCCCCGTCTCCCCTCACTGCCACTGCGCGACTCGCGCACATACCGCCACAGGCTCCTTGTCCCGCGCTGTACGGCGGGCGGGACCCGGAGGCGATTCGACCCCTAGCTATGAGTGCAAATGCATGGAAAGCTATTCCGGGAGTGTCGAAGTGGATACTAAACACAGTGATAAAGGGCTATTCGCTTCAATTCGCTCGCCGCCCCCCGCGCTTTCGTGCCCGGGTCGAGACTCAAGTGAAGGCGGATGCAGCTCATCTGCTTCACGCAGAAATAGCGAATTTGTTGCACAAAGGGGCGATAGAGCGAGTTCACCCGCCGGTTACCGAGGCAGGCTTATACAGCCGTTATTTCCTCGTACCCAAGAAAGGCGGAGCGCTCAGACCTATATTAGATCTGAGACATTTGAACAAAGCGCTCATGAAACGACTGTTCAGAATGCTCACGACCAGTCAAATCCTCGCGCAGATTCGCCCGGGGGACTGGTTCATCTCTCTCGATCTGAAAGACGCGTATTTTCAGATTCAGATTATTCCCCGTCACAGGCCATTCTTGAGATTCGCCTTCGACGGTCAGGTATATCAGTACACCGTCCTGCCGTTCGGCCTGTCCCTGGCACCCCGTACATTTACGAAGTGCATGGATGCGGCTCTCGCACCCCTGAGATCGAAGGGAATGCGAATTCTGAACTATCTGGACGATTGGCTCATTATAGCGCACTCAACAGAGGAACTAGTTTCTCACAAGACAGCGCTTCTCAGTCATTTGGAAAGCCTGGGTCTTTCCGTAAACTGGGACAAGAGCTCTCTAACCCCCAGCCAGTCTATCACTTTTCTGGGTATAGATCTGGATTCGGCGGCGATGACGGCCAGATTGTCAACACAGCGCGCGCGCTGTGTTCGACACCTCGCCGCTTCCATTCAAGTGGGGAAAGTTTTTCCCCTGAAAACTTTTCAGAGGCTTTTGGGCCACATGGCGTCAGCCGCAGCGGTCCTGCAGCTGGGCTTACTTCGAATGCGCCCGCTTCAATGCTGGCTAAAGTCGGAAGTGCCCCGCAATGCATGGTTTTCGGGCCGTGCACCAGTCAGAGTGACTCAGCGCTGTGTCTCAGCCCTGCAGCCCTGGCTGGCGGCCGAATGGTATCAGCGGGGAGTGACGATGGGGGTCATCGCACACTGCAAAGTGGTCTCGACAGACGCGTCCAACATGGGTTGGGGAGCGACTCACGAGGGCAGTCCGATTTGCGGCCCATGGTCGAACACGGAGAAAAGCCTTCACATAAACTGTCTAGAGATGCTGGCGGTCGAGAAAGCGCTGAAGCACTTTCTACCGCTTCTACGGGGACACCATGTGCTAGTTCGCTCGGACAACATGTCAGTGGTGTCTTACGTGAACCGCCAGGGCGGAATCAGATCCAGAACCCTGCGCGCTCTCACAGAGCGCCTCCTATCCTGGGCTCAGGGCCCGCTGCGCTCCCTAAGGGCAGCTCATGTACCCGGTCGTCTGAACGACGGCCCGGACAGACTGTCCAGGGACAACGTTCCCCCAGGGGAATGGTCTCTACACCGCCAGACGGTACAAACGCTTTGGCGTCGTTTCGGCGAAGCGGAGATCGACCTCTTCGCCGCGAGCGAGAACGCTCAGTGCCAGAGGTTTTTCTCAAAACACGAGGACGCGCTGGCCCAGACCTGGCCCAGCGTTCCGCTGTATGCGTTCCCACCGATCTCGATGCTGCCTCAAGTGCTAGCGAGGATCAGGGAGGTGAACTGCGCGGTGCTCCTCATAGCTCCGCGCTGGGAAAACCAGCCGTGGTTCCCCGAGCTAATGAGACTGGCAGACACAGCCCCATGGCCGATTCCGGTGAGGAGAGACCTTCTCTCTCAAGCCCGAGGATCGATTCTGCATCCCCATCCAGAGCACTGGTCTCTGCATGCGTGGGAGATCAACGGATATTCGTTGATCTGCCAGAAGGGGTAATTAACACGATCACGCAGTCCAGAGCCCCCTCGACGAGGCGGCTCTATGCGTCTAAATGGTCGGTGTTTAGCAGATGGTGTGTGGAAAAGGGTTCTAATGCTCAGTCCTGTGGAGTCCCACAGGTGTTAAACTTCCTTCAAGAGATGTTGGACGCGGGCAGGTCCCCCTCCACGCTCAAGGTGTACGTCGCGGCCATAGCAGCGTTCGCCGAATCGGCGCGCGGCCGCTCGCTGGGCAGGAACGAACTTATTACCCGCTTTCTGCGCGGGGCCAGGAGGATGAACCCTCCTCGGCCCCCGTCAGTCCCTATTTGGGACCTGTCTCTGGTCCTAGAGTCCCTAAAAGTGCAGCCCTTCGAGCCTTTGGACTCTGTGGAGTTGAAATACTTGACGCTTAAAACCGTTTTTCTGCTAGCTCTGGCTTCAGTCAAACGAGTGGGTGATTTGCATGCGCTGTCCGTCAGCGCGTCGTGCCTCGAGTTTGGACCTAACGACTCGTTAGCCATTCTCAAACCGAAGCACGGTTATGTCCCCAAAGTGTTAGGTACTGCCTTTAGGGCTCAAGTCATTACCCTATCGGCCCTGCCGTCATCCGGCAGCGAGGAGGGTGTTAACCGCCTTTGCCCGGTCAGGGCGTTAAGGTGTTATGTCATGCGTTCTGCAGCCTTCAGGCTCTCAGAGCAGCTTTTCGTCTCGTTTGGAGGGCGCGCTAAGGGTCGCGCCGCCTCGAAACAGACGCTATCCAGATGGATAGTGGATGCTATTGCAGCAGCATATGCATCAAAAGACCTGCAATGTCCGTTGGGCATACGGGCTCATTCCACCAGAGGCATGGCCTCATCGTGGGCATGGTCCAGCGGGATTTCCATTCATGACATTTGTATGGCGGCGGGCTGGGCATCCCCCTCTACATTTGTTAGGTTTTATAACCTGGAAGTTCCCGCCCTGCAGGCTAAACTTCTGTCAGTCTAGTCGTGTGCATGTCCTGCTCATGTGCGCAGACTGTATTATCGATTAGCTTGTCTGTTGAGCTGCACGCTCAGGGTATCAGTATGCATAGACCGGCCGTGCCGTTCTTGTGTTCCCTAGGTCTGCTTATGAACATGTGTTGGCCCGCACCGCTGGCCACCTGTCATTTCACCTCTATGCTTTTAATAAAGAGTCATATGTGATCGTTAGGCGCGCATGGCGTGGACAAGGGGTTCCCGCAGCGTAAGCAAGCTTACGCAATACGAGAGAACCTCTCGTAAGAGAACGATACTTGGTTACTCACGTAACCTCGGTTCTCTCTAGAGAGGGAACGAGTATTGCGTTCCCTGCCGTGCTTAAAGCCTATAGCTCGTGTCGCTTCATTCGACAGAAAACAGAGAATATAGCCTACGAGCCTTCCTTATATACGCTCTGCCGCCGCCCATTCTGGCGGGCTGTGACGCGCGAGGGCGCGACATCACGCCAGGCTCACTGGTAGGCTTAAGCAGTTGCCGCGCGGCAGCCAATGAGCGTGCAGTATGCCGCTCTAGCTCAGCTGCCCGCAGCTGCACTGCGTTGACAAAATATGAATTAAGGATAATTTTGGCTTCAGTATCTCGAGAAAAGAAGACTTTCCCGCAGCGAAAGCAAGCTTACGCAATACTCGTTCCCTCTCTAGAGAGAACCGAGGTTACGTGAGTAACCAAGTATCGTTCTACAGATGGTGGGGTCAGCACCTCATTTGGTAGCGCTGGGGGAAAATTTATCATAAAGTTAATTTAATCATAAAATTACTATTGTTTTGCATTAATAAGTGCAGTTGCTAATAATATTACATGTTTGTTTATTGGATATTTAACAGTGAAGCACTGAGCTTGACTTGATATGCAGATAAAATTAACTTTTATTAACAGTAACAAGCAAAAACCTCGTTTTTATTGGGAAAATTTAAATACACTACTCTTACTAAATATATCATTGTTCTTCTACAGTATTATACTGAACTGACCGACAGCTTCAGTGATTATGAAAGGAGCACTCTTTATGTTTTGTTTTTTGTTTTTTTGTTTTTTTCTGTGTAATTCAGTCACAATTTGAAGAAAAGTTTAAAATTTTCATGAGATTTTGCGACTTCCTACTTTTTCCATATTAGGCAGTGGAAATGGCAAATAAGTCAATAATTGCTCCTCTGCCGCCATCTACTGGTTATAGTGGTAATTTAATGTCTCTTTTTTTAATGAGTGTTTTCCACAAAGTGTTGGTTTTCTAACACCTTTAAACTTTTTTTTTTTTACAAATCAATACATTAAAAATAACGTTAAAATTAGATAATATTTAAAGCTTTGAAGTGCTGGAAAAAGTGTGAAGCACTTTTCAGCTCGCGGTGCGCTGTTTATTATTGGTCCGAGCTGTTAAACGGGTGGTGCTGCACAGCTCAAACAAGTAGTGCAGTTTCGTTTCACTTTCGTTTAGTTTGCCGTTTGATGTTTCTTATATTTAACAGAAATGGCTGCTCTTATTAGTTGGGCAACTTGGTGGTGGCACGTGACCTCTAACAAAATGTAGCCGCACTGGAAAAAGGAAAAAATAGTGCAATAAATAGTGCAATTTTAAGACCCTGTGGGAATTTGTAAGGCAATGTAAGAGAGGCTTTTTAAGAAATGCTACATGCACAGTGGGAGAGCCGCAGGTAGCCACCAAATCCTGCTCACATCCCAGTCAATTAGCAGAGATCCGTCCAGATCAGAGAGTTATCAGTATTTCCATGGCTCTCAGAGAGAAACAGCCAATGAGAGAGCAATATGAATCAGATTCAATTCATCCAGAATTCACAGATACATCATTCAAGCTGTGAACACTGAGAAAAATACCTCTGTGAAACAAACCCCAGTTTCCCATCTCCATCTCCAGCTCGTCCAGCCAAAGCTTCAATCTCACGGCAGCTGATCAGAGAGCAGCATGTGTGTGACTGATGAAGATTTCGGCTGATCAGTATTCACTTCACTCTCATTGTGCTGCAGATCCTCTGCTGACTGTGCCGTCTCCGTCCAAATGAACGTTCTTGTGTTTTAGGCCACGGAAAAGCTCATTCGGCTCTAAGCCGTGACGGACCTGCTGCATTTACCCTCTGTGATCTGTGCATTCAGATTCAGTGACAGATTAGAAGATCCCGCATAGACACAGAGATCCAACAGCGAAAGTGTTTAACAGAAACATTATATAAACTCACTAAGTGCGTTTGAATGTGTCTTTATCCAACTGACACTCATCAAGTTTAAGAATTCAACAATAAGGCGTTTGTTCACGTCTGAAACGCCTCTTGCCCGACCCGCGTGAACAAATTAGAGCGTCTGCCAATACCATCGACCGTCTGAGGCGTCTGCCGTATGAAGGCTGTAAACAAAAGACAGATTGCTTTACTGAGCAAGAGGATACGAGGAGAAAAAAAGATGTGTCATAAATGGAGGATATTGATTGGATGGTTTGTTTATCAAGCATTTGTTCTGCTGAAGTCGGAGAGTGAAGATCCGATGTTACTCAATGTGTGTGTTTACGTGTCCAGATTAGATATTTTCGAGAAGCCTTTGTGTTTGAAAGTCCTAAAAAACAGCAGCTCAAAGAGAAAATGTCTGTCACATTACTAAATTCTTTTTCTAAACTTTTTTTGTTTACTTGCCTTCAAACTGAATGAAACTGAAAAGTCCCTGATTGGCCGAATCCTTTTATACACCCTGATAATGTGAGTGTGTTTGTGCTTCAGTCTTTATCTAATGCTGGCAGTTTCTTTTCATGTGCTTTTGAATTTCGCCCAACAAAACAGAACAAAGACACCAAAGCCTGAAACTCACCATTAGAAATTTGCCAAGAAACATTCATAAAAAAGCTTCACAAAAACAGCTCAAGACCCTTTTCTTTGTATCTCGCTTAAAATGTGCCTGTAATGGCCATTTTTGTGCACCGACTTTGTAAAAAGATGGTTTATTCATCCTCTTTTTGTGTCATTCTGGCTTTTACTTGTACGGTTATTGTTAGTATATTGTTTTTCTTATGCCATAAAATACAGTATATACATTATATATTTATATATTGTGGTGGAAATGGAATTTCAGCACTGAGCTGTCAGTTATGGGGTATATAAGATGAAATCTGTCACTTATATGTATTATATAACTATATATAACTGTAATAAATAATTTAAACTGGAGTGTTAAATGGACCTTGTACGCACGAAGGCTCTCATATTCACATTCCTGTCCATCTGAAAGACAAAATCACTGCAGCTCAGACAGGACGAACATAATAACTGTGTGTTTATTAGCAACTTCAACCTCTCATGTGAATCAAGGACCATTTTCCAACAATATTATGCAGTTGATTCTCAGTAGGAACATCAGGCCCAATTTGTTTCATTAGACGGTTCACGAAACTTCTCTAAAATTACATGATCAAAGGCACTTTACAATATAACAGTGTTTATAAATAAAATTAAAAAGTGGGTGAATGAGATCTTGAGTTTAAGCCATTAAAATCTCTAGATGATGACCGGACAACTGTCACCATTAAATTAATTATATTGCTTATTATAAGCATATTGCTAAATTTACTATGAATAAATACATAACAAATGTCTTTGAGTCTGCCATCAACTTCAGATTCAGTCATATTTTTTAATATGTATTTATTTATCTATTATTTAAACCCAAAGTTAAATGTCCAGTTCACTGCCCTCTTGTTAACATTAAGGGTTTGAGAAAAATAGTTCATAGTTTATTTTTGATGACTTGACTACAACTGGTGTTTGAACTCATTGTTGTGCTTTAATGTATTTGGACAGACAGATAACTGAACAACACAACAGTATGTTCACTCTAGTTTTGGGTAATTTTGTCCTCATCTAACCGAAGTGTCCATGTGGGAAACTAGAAGCATGAATCAACCTTTAGGATTTCTGCCAGCTGGCATTTCTCAAAGCTACTGAAATTTTAGTTGATTAAATCAGGATGCTGCAGAGTTTACATTCAGATACAGTTTAGTGAAGTGACGTTTTCTCTTTGCGCTCTTTCTGCTCTCAGTGCTGAACGTGTTAGGAAAAGCATCTCAGTGCTGCATTTTTCTTTTCATTCTATTTTTAAAAATGTGACATTTCTGAAAGACGTGACAAAACAAGGAAACCAGAGCCCAATGACTAACCGGTCTGGAAAATGACAGCTCTCGACTGGCTGAGGTCACGTCAAAACTTCCCCTGAGATTGTAGATCTGAAGACAAACAGATCAACACTGACTAGTTCATTTGGCAGAGTGACTGAATTTAATGAAGAAACGTAAAAAATCAACAACTCATGTATGAATAAAACACACAGAGCTACTGAGAATTCCCCTAAACTTCGACTTTTTCTATTTGAGAGAGAGAGAGAGAGAGAGAGAGAGAGAGAAAAGAGTTAAAGCAAGAGAAATGTTTCTCACTCTTTTTTTTCTTTGACTTGAAAAAGTGACAGTTTAAGTTCATGATCAAACAGTCTCGGGAAAGGGAGGAAAACTTTGTTGAGGAGAGAGGAGGGTCTCTGAAGTCATGATGTCAACACACACACACACACACACACACACACACACACACACACACACACACAGCCGCATGTATTGAATCTGCTTCCACATGTACAAAATCAAAACAGGGGGAAGATTTCAGCATCTCGGAGACACTTCAGATACAGTGAGAATCTCCACTGCTAGATTCTGATATTCTGAACATTTGACAAAAAGACATCATGTTATTAAAATATATAAAAAAGACACATTTTTGCTGATATGAAATATGAGTGTTGGGTTAATGACCATAAAACTCCTTCCTCAGTTCATCACGATCATTTATTGAAACTCAAAATCAATCGTTATGATCATCGTTATGGCACTATGAGATGAACTCATTAGCCCATGACTGTCCACATTTACATATCTACACCCACACTGTATTTGCTCTAATAAAAGTGAATTATGGTGGTACGTGGAGTCTAGCTAATCATAACCCAAGTCATTAACATCATAATTCAGAAAGGTACAGTAGCAAGAATATGTTGTTTATATATAAGGGCTACAGTGGAAAATTACATCATTAGGACTTCATAGACTTCAACAAAACAAAATGCTACAAAAGTGCAGAAAATGTCCCTTTAATGTTTTACATAAAGAACTGCTGATACTGTATGTAAGCAAAATCTTGAAAATCTCATCCATGAACAGTTTACTATCAATGATCTTGTTTTACCACATTAAAAATGTTTAGCATCTAAAGTATTTTTGATTTACTATATTTAACATATTGTTCACTCTTATGAGATGAAGACACTTTCACCCTCTTTAGTTCAGCTCTTATAGTTGAGTGCTCATCTTTACTGAAGTGTTGTGGGTTTGAGAGTCTCTATAATGACGGATCTGATCTCAGACCTGCTCTTAAGTGAAGAATCACCAGCAGACATTAGACTTAATGGCCATTGACACACTCACACTCTCCAGGTTACATCCAACATCTCATTTGACTTTCAGCAGGATTAAATGTGAAGTTGAATCAGCAATCATTTCCAGAAACAAATCTGATCTGGTTTCTCCAGAATAAACGAGCTATATTATATGCTACTGTAGTTGTTACTGTATGTTGTTTCCTCTACTATCAACACTGACATTTAACCAAAGGTCAACAGTGAGGTTAGGGTGGAAACTTTAAAGGGAATCACTAGTTACCCACTGAGTGCTAATGAGGTGTACAGAATGTGTTGTTGTGGCCGAAATTTGTCTGCCAAAATTTAGGGTGTTGAAATCCCTGGAAACATCCTCTCACCTTCAAAACAAACATAAGTAACACTACATAGAAATATGCTAGCAAATTATTTAGCAAATGCAGAGCAAAATGCTAGCAAACACTCAGAACCATAGATATCATATAATAAAGGCTAGATGTCTTGTGCGCGCTGCTGGCCAATGGAGGTCGACGTCCGCACACGGCAGCCATCTTACCACAGGGTGCTCGATCACTCGTAACATGGTGCATGTACTTTTAAATAACCATAACTTGCTCAATTTTCAACTGATTTTCAAACGGTTTGGTTTGTTATAAACGTCAGAGATGTAGTTATGACACTATACATATGAATAATTATAACAATGGACTTCCATATGAAAGAATTATAGCCACGTTAATAACGTTTGTAAGAAACCAAACCGTTTGTAAATCCGTCAAGATTTCAGCGAGATAAGAGGATTTGTGTGCGTGCTGATCACTCACCTTAATTCACAGCTTCCCTGTGGTAAGATGGCTGCCAGTGATGCCGGAAGTGACTCCGCCGTAAGACATCTAGCCTTTATTATATGATATCTATGCTCAGAACACCTTAGTAACCACACTGCAGCATTCTAACCATTCAAGACATTTTAACAACTACCATAGTGTCATTAGCATCATAGCAACAAATTTAACTTAGGCAAATACCACTAATTTTTCTTGAAAATGTAAAAATCTAAATGTATTGTGTCTTGTGATGGTCAAAATGTTTATTTGGCTCTAGTTTGAGTTTTTTAATGAATGTTCATAGCAAAATAGCAATCAGGAAGCTCGCCTATTGTCCTCTACACTTGCTACATTTATTTTGATGTGGGAATGTTTTGGGTTTATGAATGTTTTAGGCTCGATTCACCAGTCGCTGGGAGTTTGATTGACACGTGATCTGACCAATCATAACGCCGAAACCACCATTTTGTCCCACAAACAAACCATGCAGAAGAGTTAGTAGATTAACGTCGGTGTGTATTGACGTCTTTCCATGGTTGAAATAACATACCTTCTGGTGTTCATTCATGCTTACTTTGTACTATAACTAGTATGAAGAGCTGATCGGTTTACATGCCACATGAACTGAGGCGCTACAGCAATCTGTCAGGACACATTAAAGAGCCAAAAAACACTATTTATTCAAGATCTCGAGATCAAGTTTGGCAGGAATAAAGGAAGAAAGGAACATGCTGTGCCAATGAGGAAGAGAAAAATGAAGCAGCCAAACAAACAATATGTTGCTTCAAAAACAGCACATTGTTTTCATGGACTTTTTCAGGAAGTACCAAAGGAAAAGCAACTATTAATTATCCCTACAATACATTTCCTGAGGCATGTTGTGTGTTTTCTGAACACGCTGCTGTGGAAGCGCCTGACGATGCAGTTTTATAGTTACTGGAACTGAGGGAATTTTCACTCAACTCTTTTACTTTCCGTTCAACAACCCCTTGGCGCTTTGCTACATATGCTGTGTCTTCCCAGCTGTCTCTGCTGATAATTTCACAGTCACACATATTAAAGTGCAAGTTCACGGTTTTTAATATTTTTCTATTTCTGTCTTACACTTTCCATCCCGACGTCAGCAGAGAGACAAAAAGGCCAATAACAAGCAGCTTCGCCTTTCCTCCTCTTCCAATTACTGATAAAGACGAATAGCAAATGGAGAGCCGGAAACTGCTGGAGTGTTTCAGGACGATGTCTGAAGCTCACTGATCTGTGTTATAATAATTCCACCCGACCCGTCGCTCCGGTCCTGAACACTCTCGAGAGAGAGTCAAGAAGAAAAAAAATGTTTGTGTCCCTCCGTTGTGCTCGGGTGCCGCTCTGATTTGTAGTGAGCACCTGAATTTGACCACTTCTCACAGTTATTGCCTCTCGCCTCTAAAGATTTCTCTCCATTTCAACAGCTGTGATTTGTGGAAGAGCAGAATGGGCCGCAGACATCATTAGAGAGAGCTGATACTAGCGGGACGCTCCAGCTGGAGCCGTAATAGCGCTTATAGTGGCTCACACTGGCTGAAATTGCGATTGATTGTGTTATCAGGTTAAGAACGGGAACACAGTGGGTTTGATGCACTGTGAGGAGAAAGACCGGGAATTAGTGAGAGGAACGCTTACAGGTGTGAGTCTGTGAATGACGTGCACTGTAAAATATTTCCAGTGTTTTTTTTACAGTAAAATACTGTTTTAATTGTTTTACTGTAAACAATTGTAATTTTACAGTAATGTGGATTCGCTCACTTACTTTTAACTATCTGCTGTGATATGACAGCAAATTACTGTAAAAAAATAAAAATAATAAAAAAAGGCGATTGACCCCACCCAGATAGCAAGCACAGTTGGGCCAACGGCTTTTTCTGTATGGGCCAGCCTGAGCCTCGGCTGAAATCAGCTGTACTGGTCAGGTCCATACTCGGTGTAGCTGTGTGTACCTTCGACCCAAGTTCGTTTTGTCACAAGCGGGCCACTACTAGAATTAAGGAACTCAGCCGCCTGAAAAAAAGGTTTTGGCGGTTAAATCCTGAGGATTCAGCAGATGCGTCGCAGACCATTTCGTTTCCGAGAGGAATCATTCAGCTGAAAAAAAACGAGTAAGTAATTTAATTCATCTATTGTTCTATTGTTTGATGTTTTAATTGCCAAGATAAAATCGGGGGGGTTTTTTATATCTAGATAGTTTGCGATGATTAGGCCTTCGTAACATCAGAATAACGTTACCCATTCGGTGTTGATGAAAAGGCCTACGGTTTCATTTTAGGATGAGTGTATTTGTTTTATTAGAAAAACTGCTGAGCTGTATCCAGTGCACTGTAATGTTGGCTAATGAAATGATATTTAGTAGTTATATTCCATTGTTTGCTAAAATTTAGTCAGTCAATTCGTCTTTTTCAACGAGTGATTAGTTATCGAATCATAGGAGTCGGACTATGCTTTCAGCGCCATAGTTATCTATAGAGGCGACTCTATCTGTTTTGATTCACTAACATTTCAAAAGAGTCATTTACTTGTGAATCGAACTACACTGACCACCACACGGTTGCTGCATTAGCTGCTACAGCCGCGGAGACAACTCATCGTACAATCTGAAAATAAATATAAGATTTATTTTGTTGTAACACTCCTGTGGGGAGCTCCGAAACGGGAAAGCGTTATAGATAAGTGCAGCTTATTAATTCGTTGTCCTTTGCTCGACTTGTGTCATTGAATCTAACGTTAACGTAATTTGCTTTAGAGCAGGTGCACTTTAGAGTGAAAGAAAAATATTAAAGAGTATAATGTATTTCACTTTATAATGCGATTAAAATGGTAGAACCTAACATTTTACTGCAGTGGGGATATGATGATTATGAGCGAACATACTAGCTAACTTAATTGAAGTTGATCTGATCGCACTGTTTGGAATCTGACACCAACAGTTTTTACAGTCTTGGTTACACTTTACAATAAGGTTTTATTTGTTAATATTAGTTTTCAACATTAGTTAACAGAGTAACAATGCGTAATACATCAGAATTTATTAATCTTAGTTCATTTTTATTTTGACATTTAAAATCAAAATTTATACAGTATTTGTTAACATTAGTTAATGCACTGTGAACCACAAGACCAAACACTGAACAGTTGTATTTTGTATTAACTAATGTTAACAAATACTGTAACAAATGTATTGGTAATATTAGTTAACACATTAACTAATGTTAACAAATGAGACGTTATTGTAAACTGTTACCGATATTTTGCATATACTGCTGCATGAACACTGACAACAACATTTATCAAACCTATGCACTTAAAAAACTAATTCTTAAGATTTAATAATGACTTCACATTCACAATATGTATTTCTTTATTTAAAAGATGCAGTTCATGCAGTTATACAGTTCAGAGAACCCCTCACTGGTTCTCTGAACATGTATATCATTAAAATCCCTATAATCCTATATAATTCAAAAAGGATTGTTAGGCCGCATAAATTAGCTCAACCAGAACCAGAACTTCTCATAACAATGAACAATGGCATCTATGCTAACGTTAGTCTCTCTGTGTCATTGTTATCCCGAGGTTACTGTTGTCAGCCGGATCTAGTCCGTATCCAGATCAGATGCTGGACCTGCACCCTAAGATGAACACAGTAAGTTCTGAATGTCAGAAGAGACCATGATAACTAGACAAGACCTAGAAACAAACACCTGTGAAGACACAACAGTCATCAGCACAGTCATCGGATCAGATCCACGAGAACCAGACCAGTCCTCCACACATACCCAACGGCCAGCTTCAACCAGAATGAGCACCTCTTACATAAGGTATTTTGCATGTGCTGTTGTGATCAGCAAATGTGGAAAAACGTAATGGATTATTGAAAAATAATCACTGTAAAATATATTGTGATGTTAGACTGCTTTTTCAAATTTATAAAAAGAAATAGGGAATCTCTCAGACTTTGAAATTTTTACTTTTTTTCTTGTGTCTTAGGTGCTTCCTGGGCATCAACCTTGATACAGAATCCAAAAAGAGGCAGGGTGGCGTCGATCAGCAAGTGTGTTCTCTATTGCGAAAACTTTTGGATTTTGAATGGATGGCAACATAAGCTGATTTTATGTTGTGTATTATTACTCGCATGAAACCTGTGTGTTGGGGCTCGAGTTGCTGTGTTAATTGTTCCTGTCCTGCCTTGCTGTTTTCAATGGTATTAGTTTTGTTTTCTGTTTTTTTTCCATTTGCTCCGGTCATTGTTGGCTCTCTTCATTTTCACCTGCCATATTGCCACTGAATATGTTGGACTGCCCTTCTGGTTGAGACCTTCACTTCTACCTGGCTATTGTTTTGGATTTTCCCTCTGGCTGTGTTTATTGGACTGATATCTCGTTGCCTACTCCTGCCTGCTCTCACACTTAATCTGCCTCATCCTTCTGGGGGTCGCTGCCAGTATAAATTAATAAACAGTTTTGTTTTTTGGGTCCTTACCTATTACCTGACCTGTGCACATTCATAAGGTAAAACACACGCATTCACAAGCCAACATGCATTCAACATACATACACATTCACCTTTAGCAGTTCTTATGTCATTGCATTTGGAAGAATTAGAATCTGTGTTCTGAGAATAGTGTCAGTCAAGTTAGAGTTTGGGATGTAGTCCTAACAGCTTAATGCAACATGTTTGTTATGATATTATTGTATCTACTGTAAAAAATAAAACAATTGAGGAAAGCATTGTTTAATCTTTTTTTTTTTTACTACTACTTTTCTGTCATCACATTGCATTACTGTATTTAATTGTAACTTTACAGTTAATTACTGGCTACTAATTGCATTACTTTTACAGCTGAAACACAATAAATTACTGTACAAGTTACAGCTGATAACTGTATTTATACAGTTATGAACTGTGAAATTACAGTAATGATGTGATATCATTAACTGTGAAATCACTGTACACAACTGTGATTTTACTATAATTTACATTAAATTTCTTACTGTAAATTACTGTGAAAGTAATGCAATTAGTAGCCAGTAATTTACTGTAAAATCACAGCAGAATTTTTTACAGTGTGGGCACTAAATAAAAAAGGGTTATTAAACGGACAGGACATTATGTTACATGATAACACACCTCAGTCACTGAGAGAAGACATATCCTTACAGATAACATGGGTTTTCTTCAGTTTCCTTAAGTTTCCTGCTCTTCTCAAGTTTCAGAAAAGAAATCAGCAATGTCTCAATCTGTGCTTAGATTTGCCCATATATAGTGCCAGTCTGCACTCAAAAGTCAAAGATCTCAATATGAACTGAAACATTTCTCATTAAATAAGATAAGGATCAGAGCTGCTATCCACATACTTTTAATAGTTCTATACTCTTTGTCTCATTGTCTCATTTGTTTTCATTTTTAGGTCTCCCAATGGAGACTAGTCCAAATAGAACAGATCTAGTACTTCATTAGGACAACTGAGCTATAAACGAGCAATTCTGAGCCATAAAATTGTGGCAAATGTTCAGATGCAGTTCTGATAGTTTGAGAAAGCAGAGGTGAATGTGTGAGATGAGAGGTGGAGTGAACTGTGTGATAATGAGACGAGCTGAGAGCATCTGTTTGACCCTCTCTGGAGGCTTTTCTCCTCAGGCACCACTGCAGCTCCATGAAGGGCCGCTCTCTTCTGCCCCGCTGCCTGTGTTAAGAGCTCAGATGTGAGAGCAGACCGCAGGGCGTCAGGGGTGCTGTGGACCGAGAACGAGTCTCTCCACTTTACCATGACCACACACACACACACACACACAGACCCAAACGCTTCCCTCTCTCCTCATATTCAGCCTCATGTGCTCCTGAGCTTAATAAAGCTCGGTGGTGAATGAGGGTCGGCATTCTGCTGTTCACTATTTCAGGATATTTTTAAAAGATAATTTTTGTTGGTTTCTGTGAGTGTGTCTTTGACAACTAAGAAACTGACAATCAGGAGTCGTGACCCCGTATTGACTTCTCTATGCTGCATTGGGAGTTAAAATTCAGGAAGAAGAGTGAGACTGCAAGATATTAAAGAAGAATATGTGAGGAATATTGAGTCCAGGTGAATGTAGGAAGCACAAAATGAGCCCAAATCAACACAACAAACCCACCTAAACCTAATCAAGATTTCATCACTAAGACACAGCGTGTCTTTAATAGGAGAAAAAGCCACAAGAGCACATATTTTCATCGGTCTGAAATAAAAACAGTAATTTTAGGTCTGTTGCAATTTATTCAACAGCGTGATTCAGTCAAACAGCTTCGTATTGAACTGAAATTTGTGGCCCAATTAGCCAACAAAACCGCACCAGTTATTACAAACTGCAAACTGAGTCTCCATATGCAGAAGCATCTAAAAAAAATCAATGCAAATTGGGCAGATCATTCTGAAATTGAATATCCAGGTGATTGACTTTAAGGTCTGGAAACATTTCAGATCACGCCTATAGCCGTATATTTACCTCAGTAGAAACCAAAGGAACATCTAAACAGGAAAGAACATTTGCTCCCCTCAACAAGTCTGTGTTGCTGTAAAATTATTCATTAGCTGCTGATAAAACTCTCTGATCCTGTTCTAAATGCAGATCAGATTCACACCAGCTCCACTGACGAATAAAGCACAATTCTGTGTCCTAACATGGTTTGATAGTAATTGGGCTGTGCAAAATATATAAAAATTATTGAAATATCGTAAATGTACATATCATGATATGTATTGCAGTGGCTTACTGAGTGATTGTTATACATTAAAAAGTTATGCACAAGTAGTTATTACAGTAGTTCAACCTTAAAAGCGCGCTTTTCCCTCCACAGAAGCACGTCGCTAAACTAGGGAATGAACTTGCGTTCCCTGGGCGGTTCAGCGCAAAAAAGGAGGCGTGTTCCGGCGCAAACGTTCCTTCATGCTATTTTGCAGGTTTAGAAAACAATTGCGCCACTAACCAGGAAAAAATAGTCAGTGGCGCTTTGCGCATGTTATTCATGCTTGGCCATAATCAATGTACAGTGTGCACAACGCGCATACACTTTGATTCTCTCATCTACACAGAAGCAGCAGTTTTCATTTTTGCAAATCATACATTATTACGATAGATAGATAGATAGATAGATAGATAGATAGATAGATAGATAGATAGATAGATAGAATTTATTATAAAAGCATACATCTAGCTTACACATTTACCCAAATTATCATACGCCTGTTTAACCGAAGTTAATTTGGGTGGGTTTCTCTATTTCAATGTAACTTCTCTCTTTTACGGCCATGACGAGAGCGTTGCTCTCCTTGGCTGTGAACCGCTCCTGGCGCGCGCCTGGCAAATCCGCCGTTATAATAGCAATCCGCTTTAGAACAAGCGCGTCTGCTCTTAAAGGGAATGTGAGATGACGCTCTGGGGTGCGTTTCCCGAAAGCATCGTTAGCCAACTATGGTTGCAAGTTCCCTCGTTACCAATAGAGTTCAATGGACATTGCGATGAACTTGCGACCATAGTTGGCCAACGATGCTTTCGGGAAACGCACCCCAGATTGGTTTATTTCACGTTACGCCCAAACCACACCTATGAATAATGAAGCTACTTCAGACCAACCCATTTTAGATTTGCGCCTGGCGCAAGAGTCATTTATCCCGCCGGGAAAATAGCAACAGCGCCCAAGACCCGCCCACAAAGTTACTTGCGCTTAAAATAGGGCCGTTTGAGTCTATTTTGTAGTTTGTTTTGGATAAACTAGAGTGGTGAACACAGAAATTTTCCTGTCTCGACTTTTTGACTATTTTAGAATCGCCTTTGACCGCTTCAGAATGGAAGTCTATGGGCATGCACAAATATGTCCTTAAAACAACCCTAAACATTCCAAACAGTTCCAAAGAGTCTTACGGCTTTGGAACGACATGAGGGTGAGTAATTAATGACATAATTTTCATTTTTGGGTGAACTAATCCTTTAACAACTTATCGTTAGGGTGACCACATCCCAAAATAGACGCTTTGTCCTGCATTGTGCAAGACATAAGCAGAAGCGTCCCACATTCAAATTATGTCTGTATTGTTTTTTTTGTCCCTGAAATTAAAATACCACAAGAAATGTTATTAAAAAAATTGTGACTGGTGTTTAAAAATCCATTTGCGCAGCCGTCGTGTTCTAGCTAGAGCAGGGAAAATAACCAATGTAATCATAGAGAGGACTCCGCTGATGAGGACTGGACAGGGCAAAGGAATCAGTGTGGGCCTCATTTAAAGTCTTTAAATACAGCTACACCAGACAGGACTTCATCTAGACACATACTGGATAAGAACATCCTGATCAAGCCTGCCAGAAGTTCAAGATGCACTGAAACAAGTAAAACGCATTTAATATTGCATAGTCTAATAAAGGAATATATACTAGTTGCTACTAAGAGGGTTAGTTCACCCAAAAATGAAAATTGTCATTAATTTCTCACCCTTATGTCGTTTCAAACCCGTAAGATGTTCGTTCATCTTCGGAACACAAATGAAGATCTTTTTAATGAAATCTGAGAACTTTCTATCCCTCCATTGACAGCCTACGCAACTACCACTTTCGAGTCCCAGAAAGAGAGTAAAGACATCATTAAAGTAAATGTGATAAATGTGATAAATAAAAAAAATAAAAAAATGTGACTCCAGTGGTTTAACCTCAATTTTGTGACATGACACGAGTGCTTTGTTTGCGCAAAAAACATGATTTACCACTTTATTTACAAACGCGCTTTCACAAAAAAAATCTGCTCTTGTGTAAACACAAACACGCATGTGTCGTGGCGCTTCTGTGAACGCACATTGGAGATTGATATTTTGTAAATAATTTTTGCTCAAACAAAGTACTTGCGTCACTTTATAAAATTGAGGTTAAACCACTGGAGTCACATGGATTTCTTTATGGGCCACACTTTATTTTACAGTGTCCTTGTTACATATTTTACATTTACTCAGCATAATAACAGTAAATTATGCATAATTACATGCAACTAAACCTCAACCAAACCCTAACCCTATAGTAAGTGCATGTTGTTAATTAACATTATTCAGTACTTAAATATGTAATTACACTGTAACAATGACACCTTAAAATAAAGTGTAACCCTTTTATGATGTCTTCACTACCTTCCTGGGGCTTGAAAGTGGTAGTTGCGTAGACTGTCAATGGAGGGGCAGAATGAAAGCTCTCAGATTTCATTAAAAAGATCTTCATTTGTGTTCATTTGATGAACAAATGTCTTACGGGTTCCTTAACCCTTTAAGGAAATATTTTAGTATAAAATGTGATTTTTACCAAATAGCATGTTACTCAGTTCATTATACATATTTAGCAGACTAAATAGGTCCTGTAGAGTAAATTAAATTGTCAACCTGGGCAAATTGAGTACCAGTCACAGAGCCGGTAAATCTCTCTCACACTTGTCCTGCAAAATCTCATCTACATCCTACAACAGAGACATAAGCAGGTGGTCACCCTACTTATTGCATATTGCATTTATCTTTAATATCTTGCAGTCCTAAATAGTATCTTACAGTATCTGTTCCCAAGCCAATCAGAACATACAAGCTATGTGGATTGTGATTGGTCCAACAAGACTTCACAGTAGGGGCTACAGAAATAGAAACCATGCAACTGACAAAATGTCCAGTTGAGAACATAAAGAAAATATAACAAATGTTTAATTATAGTCAGAACTGAAATGGAATTCTAAATTAAGTACAGATTTGAAAACCACAATTGAAAGCTGGATGTTGAAAAACGCAGAAAGATCTTGAAAATCAAAGGAAAGATCTGTGGGAATTGTGCTACAAGACAGGATTGAAACATCAAAATGTCAAAGAGCAAAGAAACACACTTTAAACACTGAGGGCCCTATTTTAACGATCTGAAATGCAAGTGTCAAAGCGCAAAGCGCAAGTAACTTTGTGGGCGGGTCTCGGCGCTGTTGCTATTTTCCCGGCGGGATAAATGGCTCTTGCGCCCGGCGCAAATCTAAAAGGGGTTGGTCTGAAGTAGCTTCATTATTCATAGGTGTGGTTTGGGCGCAACGTGAAATAAACCAATCAGAGCATCATCTCACATTCCCTTTAAGAGCAGACGCGCTTTTTCCTTGGCGTATTGCTATTATAACGGCGGATTTGCCAGGCGCGCGCCAGGAGCGGTTCACAGCCGAGGAGAGCAACGCTCTCGTCACGGCCGTAAAAGAGAGAGAAGTGACACTGGGGATGGAGAAACACACCCAAATTAACTTCGGTTAAACAGGTATATAATAATGTGGGTAAATGTGTAAGCTAGATGTATGCTTTTATAATAAATTATCTATCTATCTATCTATCTATCTATTGTTTGTAATAATATGATTTGCAAAAATGAAAACTGCTGCTTCTGTGTAGATTAGAGAATCAAAGTGTATGCGCGTTGTGCACGCAATACATTATGGTCAAGCATGCGCCCTTAAAATAGCATAATGAACAACGCGCAACGCGCCACTGACTTTAGACTAGGTTTTTTCTGGCCAGTGGCGCAATTGTTTTATGGAACAGTAAAATAGCACCAGGGATTGTTTGCGCCGGAACACGCCTCCTTTTTTTGCGCTGAGCCGCCCAGGGAGCGCAAGTTCATTCCCTGGTTTAGCGAGCGTGCTTCTGTGGAGGGAAAAGCGCGCTTTGCGCGGGTGCAAAATAGGAATGAAACATGCGTTGGTGTACAAAGTCAATTGCGCTGGGTGCAAGATAGGGCCCTTAGTATACTCAGTTTAGAGTGCTTTCATGTAGATCTATTTCCTAATCGGTTTAATCCATTGATGAATGTTCTGTCAATACTGTAATCCTGTAATGCTGTTGAAGGTGAAACTAGACTTATGACGAAAGAGTGTGTGAAAGTGAACAGCTGCTCTGTCAGTCGTTCATCACATCACATCAGTTCAACATGCTAAACAGACTTGCATTTAAAGAGCCCAGCACTGCAGTCAAGCCAGTTTAACTCTTATCTGAGATATAAAACAGAAGAAACAAGACAGCGCTTATAGCATTAACAGCTGATGTGTTTACAGCCTAAAGCGTTGACCACGCTAATGCTGGATTGAATGTTTTCTAATGCTGTTTCTGGGCTATTGAGAACTGTTTAGCTGCTTTAATAGGAGAGATGCTATTCTGTGAGCCATGACTATAGGTAGAAAGCAGGGGTGCCCACACTTTTTTTGTGTGATGATCTACTATTAAATGACCAACTCAATTAGATCTACTAACTAAAAAGAAAAAACAGTTTAATTTAAAAATAAAATACATTACAAATGCTTGTTACAACTGCATATATCGCTGAATTCATCTTCTCAGTTCTGAATTCATTAAACTCAAACGCCTCCAGAACAATACCATAACCAGGGCATTTA
This sequence comes from Abramis brama, assembly GCF_963993115.1. Lineage (NCBI taxonomy): Eukaryota > Metazoa > Chordata > Actinopteri > Cypriniformes > Leuciscidae > Abramis > Abramis brama. The sequence goes on along the minus strand of NC_139966.1, from coordinate 39,925,304 downwards.
GGTTTCCTTGTTCTTGTGACTTGCACTGACAGTTTTGCATAATAATCTTCTGGTATAGTATCAAACAGGCCTCCAAATTGCCATTAGTCATGGTGGAGCGGTGTTTTGATTTAATAATCTTCATGTGAGAAAAGGCTGATTCAAACAAGTAAGTTGAGCCAAACATTGCAGTCAAAGAGGTGGCATATTTTCTGATATTTGGATACTTTTCTTCTGCAAGAAGGTTCGAAGACTGTGCCCTCGCCTTCACCTGAATTTCAGTCTGCAGTGTTAAAATCTCTTCTAATGCAGCTAGGTCCATCTGAAACATGTCTGAGGCCAGGGAATCAACCTCATGCTCATCTCTAAATGGAAAGCACATGATGGAGCGAATGGCACAAGTAAAGCAAAGTCAAAGTCTGTCCTAACCTTTTCAATTTGTTCAATGTAGCGTTCACTGTCAAGTTATGCAAGCTCCTTTCCTGGCTTATGCAGTTCAGATGCAAAGTTTAGGAAGTTCCCGAATTTGTGGCACTGTAGCTTAGATGGAGCTCTTGGAAGGCGCGAAGTAGGCTACCTAGTTGTCATATCAACTGAATAAACAAAAATCTTGCCTGGTCAAATGCAGGCAGAATATATTGCTATATTTATTTATTTATTTAACGAAAGCATATTTAAATTTTGAGCAAATCTACCAGCATTGCCTTTACGATCGACTGATAGATTGCGATCAACCTATTGGGCAAAACAAAATTCAAATGGTGAAGCCAGATGCTTCTACGATACAAAGATTTTTAAGACCTAATAAGGATATTATGGCTATATAGTGCGGTGAATCTAAAAGAGCGTTGCTACCATGATCCTCACTGAACGTGTCTGTACCGCAGCAGCTGGTTCAGATGAAGTAAATCAGGGTAAACAGAGTAAACAGGCTCGTGTGTTTCCATTTCTCAGTGTGTTGATGGTGAATAAGCAGGTTGCTAATGAAAAGCCCTCACAACCCCTCACACACAGGACTAGCATCAAGAAAAGAATTAGCGCTGCTCATGTTCATGTATAACTACTTCAAACACAGACGCCTTGATGGTCATTAAGTGTAGTAATCTAATGAAGAAACTTTATTAAGTCTTTTCAGTGGTTTGGGATTCAGCGTTTCTTCCTCTTAAAGAGCTCAAGTTCCTCAGAGACAAATACAGTGTAATTGTGTAATTATTAATGGAGTCATAATTACATCAGGCTACGTTTACAATAACTACAGTATGGAAATGTTTTCGTCCGAGGGGAGAGCTGCGCTCTAGATTCAAGGTGATATTTGTTAACAAGGTGTTGTGTGAACAGATTGTGTCCAATATAGCAGTAGTTTCAGTTAAGAAACAAAAGCCTAATTTTTATTGATCGGAACAGAATCAGTGTATTGAATTGGAGTGAATTGTATCTCTTCCTCAACTATTTGTACAAAAATGATGCCTCATTTCATGTCTTCTTAAGGAGATGTGTGCTATTACTTTTCTAAACTATCAGAGAAATATAGGAAATGATTAATGATAGATAGATAGATAGATAGATAGATAGATAGATAGATAGATAGATAGATAGATAGATAGATAGATAGATAGATAGATAGAGAGCCATAGAGAGAAAGAGTTGCGACACTCCCATAGACCTCCGTTGTAAAAAATGGCGGCGCTTTTAACCGCCTACTTCCGGGATTTGAAGATCGGAATAGTTCCAAACACTGTCATTTGGGCGTTGGACACCATTCACTTACATTGCTGCGCGTCGAGTTGTTCCAGAGTTAAGTTGCTGAAATATCGACCTCTTTTGATTTGTCAACTGTCTATATTGTATCAGAGGCCCTTTGCGATGCTTATACTGGTCTTCATTTGTACATGCACAGCTTAATTATTTATATTTTACGTTGGTTGTTTCAACCAATTTTCAAGCACTGCCTGCTAGCTAGTTAGCTAGCGCGACTTCGTCAGCTGTGACAGTAAGAGTTCGGTAATGAATCGCTACCACCTTTATAGCAACTTTTATTTAATTTAATTTTTTGGGATATACTAACTTTTCATTATGTTTTATTGTCTTGAGTGAAGCGGCTTGTGAGAACAATGCTGGACCTCTAGGATTGTTATGGGATCACCAGTCCTGTCTGTTTCATGGATCACCTGCCCCTGGTTTTTGTTTTTCTTGTTCACACACACCCACACAAGCACACATTTTTGTTGTCTGTCATTGTTTAATAAAAAATATTTAAGCGAATTCTGAACGGACCGCCACGGCAGACCTCTTTGCGTGATCACGAAGGTAGGCTAATGGCTGAATCAAAATTTATAAGCAAAATCACGGGAATCAATAGCCTAATACAGCCCAGTTGTGCTAAAATAAATATCATGAGACGTCCATCATCAGATGAATGATATGGAAAAGTTAAGTTAGAGCCGCTAAAGCCAGTGCTACTACCCATGCGAACATGAACACTAAGCTTTTCCCTCCAAAAATATAGCCTAAAACTTATCTCCAAATGCAAAACTGACATTAACAAAATGCAATAATGCAATAACAGTACTTGAAAAAGTACTTGGGTGTGTGTTTTATTTTATATTTACCGTTCAATAATGCAATCGCTGCTGTCTGTCCCATAGAAGAACATGACAGCCAGCGGATGTTTTGGAACTATTGGGGCTTACATGAACCACGTGACAGCCATAGCGGCGACATCAAAGAGTGTCGCAACTCTTTCTCTCTATGGCTCTGGATAGATAGATAGATAGATAGATAGATAGATAGATAGATAGATAGATAGATAGATAGATAGATAGATAGATAGATAGATCTTTATAAATAGACGTGTCTGATCTTTATGCAGTTAACGTGTGAAACAGACTGAGGTGTGAGGAACGTGATGAATAATTGCTTCAGTGGAGCTACTGGAGGTTCTGCTCTCTGAAAACACAAGCTGTTTGTTTATTTTGATCTTGCTGTTTTTACAGATGCTCTTATTTCTGTCTCCCGCCATTCACTGTGCCCCGGTCTACAAAGACCCACCTGTTTTGTCTCTTCATCTTCCCCTCACGCATTCCTCCAGCCTCTTTTAATAGCAAATGTGAGACAGTGAATGACAGGGAAAGATAGAATTTCTCCAACTTTCCATCATCATCATGATTTCTGTAATGTTACAGCACTCTACCACAAATAACCTGTTCAATCCAACATAGCAGCACAGTAGAGCTTTATATATCAACTACAGGTCATACACCTGCTTATAATGACAGGCTCAGTGAACGTAAGTAACTCTCCACTTTCTAAGAAAATACAAAGAATGTGGAGATACCACAGTCCAATGCTGCTATCAGGTGGTAATATTGTGGTACACAATGATAAACATATCGTTTAAGTGCTCAAATCCGATTTGGGCGAGAGTCGTTGCATAAGTGCTGTTAAAGTACTGGGACATTTTCTGCAGGTTACATGGTTATGCCAGTAGGTGGCAGTAAGTGTCTGTCTTCATGAGTGAGATTCATTTATCCAACTGATTCGTTCCAAAACACTGATTTATTCAGGTACGAATCAAGTATGAATGAGTCAATGAATCATTCACTCAACTGAATTGTTTAAAACACTGATTCATTCAGGAACGAATCAAGTATGAATGAGTAAATGAACCAAGAAAAAAAGTGAGTATTGAACCATTCACCCAAATGATTTGTTTAAAACTGATTCATTCAGGACAAATTAAATATGAGTGAGTCATTGAATCATTCAGTCCACTGATTTGTTTAAAATGCAGATTCATTTTATGTTACTATCATGTTAAAGGAGAGGCAACGTTCTGCTGTTTTTTGGGGGGGAAATATTTTCCTCAATGTAGCAAAAACAGACAACATTGCATCTACAATGTGAGTTTCTCAATCATGTTTGCTGAACTTGTAAAAGCAATAACACTTGCTTTCGTGCTGTTTTTCCCGAATATTGTTATTCAGTAAACAAACAACAGGCGTGCTACTGTGGTATTTAAATGTACCATTATATGTAGCCTACAAAAGGTCATATATACCACAGGCTATGTATACCTCGTAGTTATGACTACAAGTTAAAGTAGTGATTAACATGTGTCCCTATTTAGCTCAAAATCCTTTTGTTTCATTACAAAACGTAATGCAGCCTACTTTGATAAGGATTAATATTACTTACTGGTTCTGCCTTGAGGTGTCTCGGTGGTATTCTGGTATCTTTGTATCTTGAAAGTCCTGAGGAGGGTTGAGTTGAACTACATCTCTGATTATGGCACTTTTTCTCTCTATTAAAGAGCCTCAGTCGTGCAATTGCTGTATGAGTCTGTGTAAAAGCCCAATTAAAATAGCATCAGGTCTTTCGCCCATGAAGAACATTAACAATGCCCAGTTAAACCTGCACGGTCTGATTCTTATTTACTTGCTTAAGTAATTTAATAGAGCAGCTCTTTCAGTCTCTCACCTTTGCGTTGCTGTTTTCATTGTTCTTTGCCTCTTGAATGAGCTCGCGCTCCATCGTCTCTATTTAAAACTAAAAGTTAAGTATTATAATCGTGTGTGAACGTGCATTCCTAATTTTGACTCGTCATTATCAGGGAAGCGTTTGAAAGCTGTTCACTTTTAACGCCTTTAACGTCTTCTTTTCCCGCCACAGTATCTGTCGTCATGACGATTGCAGCTTGTCTCCAAAACTCAGCAGCTGCTTTCATTCAGTCGAATTCATGAAACATGCGAATAAGGCAAACACACACACACACACACACACACCAGCCCGGCGGATAATCACGTTACAGCTTTCAACAGTTCCTCTTCCTCTGTGGCTGATTATAAGACGTGGATTTAACAGCGCCAGAGGTTTAACCGCTTCTCATTGGCATATGAATGTTCCTGAGACGGGCTGATGGAGGTGGAGGCGTTTAAAACAGCTGATTCTCTGTCTGCTGTTTCACTGATACACTGACTTGAGTAAATGAGCTATTTTAAATGTGTTTGGGGAGAAATATGATTATAGAGTATAACCTATTGTTGCTTTGCTTTGTCTGCATTTGAGTTTAAAATTCAATGATCTTTGATTGTAGCATTTAGATGATAAAAACTTTGATTGAAGGCTAATCCACATCATCTTGGATTAGAGCTTATGTAGGCTAACGTTACATACTGTAAGAACTTCTGAATGCACCTTTAAACGCATTAGTTCATTCAGACTGGAGTAATATATGCTGAAAATTCAGCTTTGTGTCACAGGAATACATTATATTTTAAAATATATTTAAAATAGAAAACAGCTATTTTAAATTGCAATATTATGTTACAATATTTCTGTTTTTTACTGTGTTTTTGATCAAATAAATGTAGCCTTGGTGAGCACAAGAGGCTCCTTTCAATTACAAAATTTGCTTAACAGATTTGCACATTCTTTGTAAATTGTTTTACAATCCTGTTTTCCCGTCACTGAGCTTGGATCTTCGTCACTGTGTGCAGATCTCCTGGCGGTGCCAAAGCATCCGTATGCAGCCATGGAGAACTGGGGTCTGAGTGTGTTTGTGGAGCAGAAGATCTTGTTGGATCCTGATGTCTCCTCCTTCTCCTATCAGATGGAGCTCACCATGGTGGTGGTGCACGAGATCTGCCATCAGGTAAAACACACTTACTGGAGTAACAAGAACATGTGATCTGCTGTGTGGTTTCACAGTCACAGTCAAACTTGCTGGTTTGAACAAGTCAAGACTATATAATAATGATAATAATATGAATAGCAGCGGTAACAATATTAGATGTGTTAATAATAAATCATAATGGACTAATTTAGTCCAGTCATATCAGCAGATCAGTCAGGGTCACTTTTCTGACATCTGGTGTTGTTCATTTCATGACTGTCAAAGTGCTGCACCTCCAACTTGAATCGGGCCTGAAAATTACCCATTCTGTTTGAGTCGTCTCATCCGCACTTGTTCCAGCAGTGATTCAGATTTTTTAAAACATGATACGGCTCCTGTTTAACCATCACTTACTAAAATATTTCCTGTCTTGAGTCAGCATGTCCCATCAATGCTGTTTAGTGTGCTCTGAGAAACATAAAGCAACTGTTACTCTTTAAAAAAAAAAGGTTCAGTGGGGTTCTATGTGGAACAATATACTCAATTTTAAAGAACGCGTTATGTCAAAAAGGTTCTATAAAGAGAAATGACTTAAAGTATTGCAGAAACGTTCAAGTTAAACATGTTGCTTCTTTTTGTTACTACCAATAAAGTATGTTTACTTGCTGTTTAATTCATAAAATGTAATTTAAATAAAATGAATTCAAACAAAAGGAACGAATTAAAACTAAATCCATCAAATGATCCCATGATAGGAACCCCTAAAAGGTTCTTTATATGAAGCGCCTAACTGAACTCTTTAGGTATAACCTTTTCTTCTAAGAGTGAAGATTCATAATTATATAACATTTTGAAGTCCACATATGGTAATCCATTCTCGGAATTTGTCCCCTGCATTTAACCCATCCAAGTTAGTGCATTCACATTAGGAGTAGTGAACACACACTCTGCAAACCATGGACACACACACCCAGAGCAGTGGGCAGTCATTTGCAGAGGCGGCCGGGGAGCGATTGGGGGTTAGGTGCCCTGCTCAAGGGTATTCTCAATACCCTCAGTCATTTCCTGATGGTATTGAGAATCGAACCAGCAACCTTCGGGTTACATGTCCAACTCACTAACCATTAGGCCATGACTGCCTGGATTGCCCCAGCATATCAAATTTATCACTTCTCAGACATCTTTTCATTATCTCATTGCAGAAGACAGAGAAAGAAAGGCAGAAAGAGAAAAACTCCGGGAGTCAGAGAGTAACAGAGAGTGTGAAGATGGTCAGTTGTTGAGTTAAAGGGCAGAACAGCAGCAGATGTAATTGGACATCTGTAGAATTTGATGCGCAGCTCTTATAAAAAGAGCTTTAAGCATCACCTCCATTGGGATTGTGAAAGTAAAGATTTCCTTTCTCCATCCCTCTTTCTTTCTGTTTTTTTCCTCTCTCTATCTACAGTGTTTTGCGCATGCACAAGCCTTTCTTGTGTTAAATAACCTATTTTCTGTGTCTTTGCATCATTGCAGAAACAAGCAGTCTGGGTTAAAAGTTTTTTTTTTTTTTTTTTTGCCGTTAAAATAATGTTCAGTAAGGGACTTTAAGCCCACAAATGCATCATCGGCATGAATTGTAAAGGAAACGTTGGAATTATTCATTGCATGTGCTCATTTTTCACCAGCCTTTGTTTGCAGCTCTTATGTTGCTGAGAACCTTGGATTCCAGTGCCTTTTGTTATGGCGGATTATTGATGAGCGTGTTGGAGATGTTCTGCGTTCTCAGTATTGTTCTGAATTCATCTCTTGAATAGTCTTCCTCATATACTGTTGAATCGCAGCTCTGCATTGTGGTCTAGCTCAAAGATGATACAACATGTCTGCAGTTCTTTGCTCTTTTCTTTTCTTTTCGTTTGTTTTTTCTTTTTTGTTTTCTTTTTAGGGAGAAGGAAATAAAAGAAAACAATCCTCTCATCTCTCATTTCTGCACAGATAATTCAGCTCTGTCTGAACTTAGTCTGAACCTTGTACAGTAAAACACTCTCACAGGGAGCATGAAATCATGATATTATTTCAGAAACAGCAATAATGTGCATATGTGATAGTTTTAGAGCTGGAATTCATGAGATTAACCCAGATCAGACTGTTCTCTGCACATAAAGCCCTGTTTTATGATCAAGAATAATTGAAAAGAAGCAGCAGTGGAGGCTGGAACTATAAAGTTGTCCAGTGATGATGTTTACAGATAGAATACTGAAGTATGTCCAATGTCTTGCAGGCGTTCCCACTGAATTCACATTTATCTATGCGTACAACACGCTGTAAAAGTGTTTGTGCTTCAGAAATATTATAGATCTTAACATACAGCTTTGAGCTGCACCCTACGGATTTAAAAAACTGTGAAACAATAGAAAAGAGTATCTTTATCTTTGAATTTAAACTCTATATGTTTGAAATAGTGTACTGTTATATGATTGACACTATATTCAAAAGATGGATGCAGTATATACTGTGCATATATGCATTATGTGTACTGAAGTGGCAATTGAATACACCATAATTTACAGTCAGAGCTCAGTTTGAGTAATATTTGCCACAATAGAATGTTAATTCCCATTCGTTTAAAAAAATGCCAGTCATTATTGTAGATTCCAGTAGATTTTAGGTAATTTGACTACATTTTATTGTAGTTTATGGTTACACTTTCTTTCGATGGTCTACTTAAGACTACTAACTATAAGTATCTTTGTAACTACATGTCAACTAACTCTCATTAGAGTGTAAGTAGACTGTATAGACTGTTAGGTTAGGGTTATGTGTTAGGGTTCGGGTTTGTATAAAAAGTTGACGTACTTGCAAAGTTATTTATAGTCAGTAGGCTACTATAAAGTGCTCCATTTTGCTCCATCAAGTACTATAAAGTGTTACTCTAAAGTGCACCATCGAAGTAAAGTGTTAGCTAGTTTATTTATGTATACAGTACGTGTTGTGTACTGAATTGTACACTATTTCATAAAAATAGTACGCAATATAAACTGATGTAGTATGCAGTACAAAGTCAAGCACAAATCTTATTTTATTAGCAATGGAGTATCAACATTGGTTGTTCAATCAGATAGTCCAGTTCCAGTGTATAATGAATTAACCAATAAAAATGGGTAGTTAAGGTTCTCATTTTAAGTGTATAGTTGTGTCCCAAATGATGCACTATACACTATGCATGTATACAATTTGCGAACTTATGAACTGTTCTATGACGTTTTGTAGTATAGTGGGAGCAGTGTGATCACACTGAAAATTCCAAAAAGAAAAAGTGCACTTTAAATACCTGGAGGATACACTAAATTAATAGAAAAAAACAAAGTGTGGAATGTTGGACACCTCGTGCACTCAACTGTTGCAACTTTAATTACATAGCGGATGGGGAGGGGCTATCAGACTCCAATGTTGATGACAAAATAACCTTATAAAATTCATACACTACACACTACACAGAGTACATAGTGTATAAGTGCATAGTGTATAGTGAATTATTTGGGATGCAACTTATGTACTTATGCACTTTGTACTAAATTGTGTAGTGTAACAATTTTATAAGGTTATTTTGTCATTTAACATCAGAGTTTGGTAGAGTTTTCTTTTTTGGAATTTTTATGAACACACTACTCGTACTATTTATACTACAAAACGGCTTAATAGTGCATAAGTACGCAAATTGGGACACCTCACTAAAATAGTTACGAATTCCCATGAAAGCGTGTTGATGCTAACTGAAAGCATGTAGTTTGTTGAAATTATTTTTAAACATAAGTGTCCATGTGTGACTAAGTGTGCGTATAAAAAGAGAAAGGAGGAGAGACAGAGAGAGTAAAAAACAAATTAGCCGTCACACGTATTGAATTCACCGCAGACTGTTTCACCCTTTTGTGTCGCAGCTCTCTGGAGCTTCTGCTCATCTTTATGTTTTTAATTAAGATGCCATTTTTCTATTCAAACTTTTTCTCTGCTTCAGTCTCATGCCCATCATTTTCATATAGAGTTAAATAGCACACTGCTAATTATTTTCCACTGTAAATTACCTTGACTGGGCTCAGAGCGTCGGAGTGGGCGGGGCTTGTGCTTATTTGACATATTGATTGGCTCCTTTATTTTGAAAGTATTAGATCAGTCATCCAGCACATATTCTGTCATACATTAAAAAGTCTGTCTGAGCAAGCACTAATAACACGAACAAAGTGCCGGCTTCTGATAAATCACATTTGTATCTCGTCGCTCTCGCGGACTGCCAGTAGAGAATTGATTAGTAGATGATAGACGCTGTTTTCTATTGTATAGGTTTATCCTGTGGACTCTCCTGGCCTCATTTTAATGTCAAATACTGTAGCAGCGGATTGTTAATAGATTTGCCGCTGCCAGCGATGGGGTTTATATGTCACAGACGCTCAATCACTGTTAATTTCTTATCTCATTTCAGCCTCTCAGAATTAAATGAAGCTGCCACAGTCCTTCATATGCAGTTATTCAGCCAATAAAACAAGCCTAATAGAGGCCGATGCATCTGATGTTGAGTTTTCTTATTTTCCCACAAATTGGAAAGGTGACATTCTGCCCTCTGGATATGAATATGTTTGGAGAGTGAGGCTTCAGTTCTCATACGTCACAGTTGCTTTAAAAACACATTTAGACATTAAATATGAGTTGCACATTAAATATGAGGATAAATGGCTGAGTCTGTCAGTAGAAGTGAGTCTTGTCTAAATGACTCACGTCTGTTGGCTGGTGTTTTATTCTATGCTCATTTATAAAAGACAGCATCCGTAAACTAATTTCACACTACTTTAACATTTATTTGTCAGAACTCTCACTCTGAATTCTGACAAATAAATGAATTTTGTCACTAAAACAGATGGTTTTAAATTCTCTTATTGTGAAATGGAGCAATTTCCAGTTCCAGTTCAGGTTTACAGAGATTCAAATTTACAGATTCATTTGAGTGTCATTGTTTATTTGGAGCTGCTGTGCTGTTGGCAACTAACAACGAACTCTTGTTTGGATTTACTCTTGTGTATGTATGTTAATTTTTTTGCTTCCTTGTTATTCGTTCATCATCGTTTTATTTTTCGTGAAGCATTATTTTGTTGTGCTTCTGCTACGATTAATAGACATCCACTCTTGCATTGCGTGTGTAACGGAGGCCAGCTAGTGAGAGTTGTGCAGGCTGATGACTGCTAAATAATGCAGTGTTTACTGTTTAGCATCCTTGTTAGTGCACTATAGCCTCGCATGCCACCGATCGGGGTTTGAGACTGACTTGGAGCAGGATTGCTAGGATTGGAGGGTGAGCTTTGGAGGCAGAGCAATGAAGAGAGGGGTGTGTTTGGGTTGATTTCAAATATCAACAATGTTCAGCAACGACTTTGAGAAATAACATACTGCTCCTCAGTTAAGGTAAAGAGCATGAGAATTCATATGGCGATCTGGTTCTAGACCCTGGCTAGCTTGGTTCCATCAGGACTGCAGGGACATAATTGCGCAATTTTATTGTTTCTACAGATTAAAGTATGGTTCACACCACAAGTGCACAGGGTCGTTTACAGTAATGATCTTTTGGTTGTACATCCTCTAATATTTTTATCTAGAGCCAAACGCACTCCATTCAAGCTCTTTCCGCTCCGTGTGTGTTGCTTCTCTCTCCCGCTAAAGACGTTAAGTGCCACATCAGTGTTAGATTGGCACCAAGATTCTCCAAGATTCTCATCTTTGATGACTATTTTTTATTATTATTATAAAGTATTACTGCTGCCCTGATTGAAATGTATAGCTGTTCCAAAAAGTTCAATATTCAAAGTACACTTAAAAAGCCAATTTTTCCCCAGAAAATATTTAAATGGTTCACTTACAACTGTACTAATAGAACATTGATATTAGTGTGATTACTTCATTAATATATACTTGCAAAATATAAGCTACTTAAAACAAATTGAAGCATACTTCCTTTTTTTGTAAAGGATTTTTTAAACAATGATGCTTGTGCAGGAGATGCATGTTTTATTCAGTGGTCCGTATAACATTTGAACTTGTACAACAGCTTCAGGACTTCCTTCTTGTGGTTTTTCAGTTGAGAAAGCAATGACCTTTGCCCTGCAGTCGCAAACCTGATCCAGCAGACGCACCTTGTCTGAACCTCCTTGTTAAATGTCAATGAAGGACATTTAAACTCAAATATTCAGGCTTTTACTGCAAGTAAAAGTTAGCTGAAGGCTTCATGTCAGTATGATTCTTCAGAGTGATTCTCGGCTGCTTTGGTGTGTTTCATGTCTTAAGGTTGTTGTTTTTTTAATTATGCCGTTGAAGGTTTTCTCCTGCTTCAAATGTACAGTATATGCTGCAGTATAGAGGTACAGAGTGAACTCTTCCCTGCGTGAATCCCGTCAGCGTATCTGTTAATGAAGCAGGAGGGCTGCAGAATCCCTCTGTTTCAGCTTTCTTCTCACAGACGTAATTGAGCGAGGGTCTCACGGTTCGTACTGTTCATTGACATTCTTGTGTTGTTGAACTGCTTAATCAGGCACAAACACAAAACTGTCAGAAATCCAGACTGATCTATTATAACTTTATATTCACGCCGCCATCATGGTTCATGTGCTGTCAGAGTATAATAGCAGCGTAACGACGTGAGCAGTAAAAATATACTGAAGATTCTTCTATCTATCTATCTATCTATCTATCTATCTATCTAGTCCTGGCTCATTGTCATTATAATGCAAATTCAACGTGGTGGTTACTCTCAGGGTTTAACAAGAACAATTGAAAGTTTAAACCAGGGAGAGAATTGCTTATACCGGCAATCCACCCCCAGAGGGCAGACTTAAAAATTTACACCTCTGAGATACCCGACTACGCCACCCCAGAGGCTAATTTACCAGGGAATTGCCTATTATAAGAATCACTAAAGCACACAGGTTCGATTACGGCTGAGTCAGGACTCGAAACAGGGGTGAAATACAGAAAACAGTTTTATTGGAAACCATTAAATCACATGTATGAAAATCCAGATCTAAAGATATAATACACACACAGTTCTGCCTCCACTCCAGGGCTGGGGCCCGCTCGCCTACTCTCTGAAAAACACAGCAAACACACGTGAACTCACACTTCACCCCCAAATGTGGAACACTGCACACGGAACATACACACGTATCCTTATAAAATTTGATAATCAAGAAATTGAAAACAAAATATATATATACACCATACAATAGTAAATAACGAATTCACAAAAACTGATCAAAAGACAAATTAGGATTTTAAGTAGCAACAGATTCACAAAACCTTGTTTAAGAAATAATAATAATAATAAATTCACAGAAACTGAGGTACAACAAAAGAAAATTAGATTTGTAAAGCAACAGGTTCACATGAGCAAAGAAAAAACAAACACAAACAATTAAATAAGCAAATAAACCAATTCAATTTATAAAGCGTTAAGACACAAAAAAAAAACCTGATCACGATGGTGAGTGTTGATTGGCCATTCAAACCATTCGAGGCCTCGGAGAGAGAGTAGGCCACACAGTGCTGAATCTGCGGCACGCCAGGCTACCGTTCAGCTGATATTCAAAGTGTCCAGCGCCGAAATAAACTCACATAGTATAAAGCAAATGCAACACAGCAGCACGCTAATATAGTTCACAGATACTACACATACAGTCTGGCAGTCTGGCCAGCGCAGCGCCGCATAACGAGACAGTCTGCAGCCCAATGTTGAACGAGAATCGTAATGTGAGCGTCAGCATACGAGAATACATCCGCCAAAGCCCCGACGAGAAGCCTACTGCAACGTCTCTCCCTCTATGTCTTTTAACTGAAAAGATAAGGACAAGAGACTTAGAATGACCAATCCAGCCCCTTAGTGCAACAAGCAATAGTTAAAACAACCTACCGGTTTGAACTGCTTGCGGTACGCAGGGGATTTAAATTCCAGGACATTAAAACAATCCAATACAACACGCGTTGCAACAATGTGCCACAGGATTCCTCAGTCCACACTAGAGAGAGATGAGCCAAATGAGTAGATAAAAACCCCAGTTGATACAACCATTCAGTAGTACAGCCGTGACCTGCCGCTCTTTACCATACAAACACTCCCGCGCCACGCCGGAAATGTTACCCGTGACTGTGAGACGCACATTCCTAAGACACCTAAAGCTGCCTTTATAGGCCAAATAAAACACGTGAAATAAGGCACGCCCCATCAATCTGCAAATGAAATTACATAAGCATCAGAAGAGGGCAGAAAAAGTCACTAGACCTTTGGGAAGCTACTTGATGTGTGATTAGGAGAGAGTTGAGAGCAGGATAACAGCTGTTTCTCTCCGCGCTGCGGCTCTTCTATCAGTCCATGTGTCTGAGTCACAGATGAACGGGGTCAGGCGCTTGGAGAGCCTTTGAGAACATGTCATGTTCAGATGAAAAAGGCCGACTTCTAGAGGTTTGTTTGCTGCAACAATGAGATCCGGCGTTCAGTAGCACATCTGCTTGAGCCTCAGAGCCTGTGGAAAATATCCAGCTCATTTACAACTGCAATCTTTTCCAGTCAATAGCCCTGTTTTGCACACTGTCAACTGCACACAATGGCAGGGATCACTTGAATAGATTCTACCTTCCAAATGGGACGTTTCATAATCGAATCCTTATTTTTCTCTCTTCTGTTCATTTAAGGTGTCCTTGGCGGAGCGCCCAGGTATGAATGTTGTGAAACAGAAAAATGTGTTTTTAATTGTGTAACTGTAGGTAATTGATTGTTTAGGCCACTATTAATCATAGTTCAAAAGCTCTGCCGGGTTCTTAATGTTCTGTGAAGCCGTTTGTGAACAACTTTTCTGTTGAACCAGAGTGCAAATGTTTATTAGAAGTGTTTGTTTGTACTTCTACATCTGAAGGAAGAGAGTTATTTTTCTGCGGTATTGGAGTTTTCTAATAAAACGTGTTTGCCACTAGATGAAATATGCTTTTGCTGATATTGGATGAAGAGGAGAGTGTATATTTTCCTGATGCTTTGTCCAAATAAAGTTTGGTTTCAGTTTACCCTTGAACACTTTTTATAATTGTTTGCCGGTGAACATGAAATCGATTTTTGTAATGGTCCTTGTGTTTCTCAGTTGATGATTGATGGTTAATTTCTTCTCTTCTAGTGGTTTGGCGATCTAGTCACACCAGTTTGGTGGGAGGACGTTTGGCTAAAAGAGGGATTCGCTCATTACTTCGAGTACATCGGGACTGATTTCCTCTTTCCCAAGTGGAACATGGTGAGTTGTTGCTCAGATGTGAGAACTGTAAAATTCAGTTAATATGAAACAATAGATTATACTGTATATACATACTTACAGAGATAGTTTTGATGGTTTTCATGCTATTCAGTCTCCTAAAATAAGTGCAAATTTTCAATGCTTTTCACATACACATGATCTTGAGCATTTCTTCTTGTGCCAAGATTCAGCAGAAAACTTGTGCATTTGAGTGCTATAGATACTTTGATTGCTCAATTTTGACAGTTAAGTGTTGATAACAGCCTCTCAAGACCAATAAATCTCACATTTTATGGACGTTTACTTCTTGTTTAATCTGATTCATATCAAATAAAAGATCAGAATGCGATTTCTGAGCAGGTACAGATTCTCTTTTTTTTGGTCTCTCTGTGAGTTGAGTTGCTCTGTCCAGTGATTTCTCAGTGTTGGGCCAGTCAACTGTTTGAATGTAATTGTATCACTGCTGCCAGGTCATGACCAGTATTATCACTCTAAAAAAGCTAGTATTGTTTGTTCTCATTGAATTTGACCAAGAGAGTCAGAATATAGATATAGAAATAGATGTATACAGACATATAGATGCCAGGGTGTATTCGATCTTGTCAATAGTGAATTAGCAGGCCAAATGGAGGCATGTGTGGCTGGACTGGTTCATTATGAGCTTGTAAAGAACATACTGTTCCAACTGTTTCAATGGTTATTATGAGCGCAGTTTGAGTTTGACTTCATCTTTTTTGAATATCAGTCAGGCAGTTTGACTGACACCTTACAATGGCTGTAAAAACCCGATTCTCTGTCAGGTGAATACACCTGCTCTATAGCTTCCTTCTCTAACAGAGTTTCCACTTCTTGCTCCATTACCAGAGCCTGCTCGGGATGCACTAACGTGAGCAACACCCCGTTGTAGTGTGGCGGACGAGAACCAAACTGGATTCTGTAGCCTTTCTCTATGATCTGCAGGAGCCAATGAGATATATTTGGCAGATTCTTCCATTCTGTCAGATAGTCTACTAAGGGTTCCAGCCTCTCGAGACTGGTCTCTGGTGTAATTGGAACAGCCACTTCGGTGACCTGAAGCATACTGGCAAGAAACAACCGAACTGACTGTTTTTGAACCCCCTTCAGAGGGTGCGAGTTCTTACACAGCATTGTGGTGACACTGAGCCGTGTGCTCGCTGGAGACCAATGCGCCCCGAGGCACCAAGGGTGGCAGGGTTGGCAGAACAGCCCCCTGAGGGCACCAAGGTGGGGTGGGCACCATATACTGAGGTTTACACTGCTCCAGCCTGGTCGGGGCTGCCCTCAGAGGTCTGACACCAGTGGCGTGAGGACCTTTCTTTGGCCGAAGCCTTTTTCACAGGAACAGTGGTCCTCAGATCCATCTTCTGCTTCAAAGGCTTCGGTTGAGAATGCCATCCCAGTCCCCAATCTTTCTGAGGGGGGGCACAGGAAACAACACTCTATCCTGTACAAGGAGTTTATCAATGGCTGGGTCTACTCCGCCCAGCAGCCCCCCATTTACGCCATACCCACCAGCGCCATAGTAGTTCTAACTGCCCTGGATGGTAATGCCGAGCCTTAAGGGGTGCCTTAAACCGTGACAGGACTGATAGCTCGCAAGCATCTGTTCTTCCTTTGGCATTGGCCCATACCCAAGCTCTTTCAGCTCCCTTTATTAAACATATATTTTGAGAAGTAAAAAACCGAGCTGAAAGGGTTTGATCCGGGATCTCAAATTTTATTAGTGGAGATCGGGAAAAACTGGAAGGCCCTGACATGGAAGTATAAACTCTATAAACTCTAAAAACTCCTTGTACGCAGGGGATTGAGATGGCATCCGTCTCCTCGGAGGTGGACAGCTGCAGCTGACGTCAAAATTAAATGTATCCAACTTATTTAATTACTCAAAATAAATGCAGTAAAAGATCAACCAGAGTCAAAAACAGTCTGGATGAAAGGCTGAACTATATGAATCTAACTATGAAAGTCAGATAGGCATACATTTAATTCCTCTAAATTATACGCAGCAAAAGATCAACCAGAAAAGTTAACACGGTCTAGATGAAAGGCTAAACTTATACATGAATCTAACTAATGAAAGTCAGATAAGCATTCATCATTTAATTCCTCAAAATGAAATGCAGCACACTTATTTAATTCCTCAGAATTAAACAGCAAAAGATCAACCAGACAAGTTAACACGCCTCTGGTACTGCGAGGAACGCGAGCCCTGAACACCCTCCTTAAAGAGTGACAAGCAGGAACGGAGCATGCAAAGTGATAGTAACTTGCAATGCTCATAGTCACCGCCTCATGCTCCGTTCCAAACAAACAACACATAAATCGTGTTGTAAATAAAAGAGGGCAGGGAGGAACACACAATCTTAGGTTTGTTTGTTCGCCATAATATCTTTGCTTGTGACTGATATAGTTACAGACAACAATAAAATAGTCAGACAGTAATGAACACAGAGTGCTTGCTGTGGCACAGAAGCTAACGCCGGTCAGACTGGTTGTGCTTTTTCCTGGTCGTGACGTCACCCGCCCGTGACGCTCACTCTCATTGGCCATTGGACTAGTTGACACAAGTGCTTCAGACGCAATTACGCATGGGCGTTCCCCAAGCGTCATCGACGCTGACGCAGCACAAGTTCTCTCGAAAGGGAACTACATTAGTGCCACACCTCTGTGTCAGTCTGAATAAAAACTGCTAATTCACTGTGGAGCTTCACAGAGCTGGAATTTGTGCCAAAGCTGCCATTGAAAAAAAAAAAAAACACACACTTTTAAGGCCGGCATACATAAACTAGAGCAAATCCAAAATCCTATAAATAAAGTGCAATGTAAAAAAAGTTTCATGCTCTAATGATTCATCCACATCCATTTCCCCCATCCAGATGGGTTCACGTTCGGAGAAAGACAAAGCATGGCTTCAGTTGACAATGCTCACCGTCTCACAGGAGTCAATAGGTTCAGTGATGCTCTGAATTGTTGTATAACAGCCAAGAATTATGAGGCTATTTTTCTAAACACACAATCATATCATGATATTCCTGTATTATAGGATGATAAATAAATTTCAGGAGTGTTTGTGAACAACAGGAGGAAGTCAAACACCTTCAAAGACTTCTTCAGCCACTATATCTGAACATTATTAATATTTTCTCGAACAGGACTTCCACATAACCCACCTAAAAAAAAGAAAATTATTGAAAGAATGATACAATCCTGCAGTTCTTCTGAAGGCCTTTTTATTCATTAGGATCTGAATATTATTATATTCTAGGTGTATCTATGATCAATGATCATGTATCTATGATCAGTGGTCTGTAATGCTGCTATTGTGATGCACTTGAACTGCATGAACAATGTATAGATAATGTTTTGTGATAACGTTTTGAGAACATTATTAAAGTTAACCTTACTGGAAGAATGTTTGTTCATAACTTTGAAAGAAAATTGCCTTAACGTTGGGGAATTTTTGAGAAAGCTCCGTTAGCTCATTCGTTACTGTGAATTAGCAGTCGTTCTGATTAAATATGTTTGGATCTTCTGCTCATTATGATTTACTGACTGTGTTCAGTTTTATTATGAGCTAGTGTGAAGATTATTGTGTGTTCATCACAAGACCTGACATGTCTTAGACTGGACTGGACATAGTGTGCACTAAGAGTGGTAAATAAGTGCTGAAGGCAGTCTAAAGCAATATATTTAGCTCCTGTTGACATTTAATACCAAAAGTTTATTACATTCGTTTTTTTAATAAAATGTTTTAATATATTTATCTAATTTGAGTAAGATATATGTCAGTATAGCACCCTTGTTTAATACTTGTGTGATTTCTGCTCATACACACATTCTCATTGACATAATGACCTTCCCATCCCATCTGTCCCAGTATTTCATACCTCTCTGCTCAACCTTGGTTATGGAGCATCAGCCAAGCAGAGAGATCATTTGGGAACATCATTTCAGGGAGCAATTGGTTCTTTCTCGTCCGATAAGTTTAGATGGAAACACTTCAGTGCCCTGATAGGATGACTGTAAGAATTTCCCTACCACAATTTGGATAATATAACACATTTCAAGAGGAAAGAGTATAAACCAGAACTGAAAACTCACAAATGCACTGAGAATTGTGGGAATGTATTTGACAAGAGTCCTTAATAGGTCATTAAAACAGCCTATCGGTCCCTTAACCTGCTCACAACTACTGGACTGTTGGCTCTCTTCCTTTTTCTCACATCTGTCATGCTAGAGAAAATCTCAGCGAGGTTTAGTTACCCATCATGCATTGCTCCAAAGCTGCTGACCTTAACGCCTGGCATCACTGTTGATCTCTGGCCTTAAAGTGGTTGATCAGTGAGAAACTTCAGGTGATGATGTTGAGACGTTAATAAGCAGCATCTAAATGAAGTATCATTGGACGTAAACACCTTGTTGAGAGCGCATATGGGCCAGATGGAAGCTCTTCTCATTGCACTCATTTTATATTGCCCACAACGTGACTCACATAAAATTAGCTCCACATCACCAGCTGTTCTCTCTCTTTCTCTGTTTCTGTGTATTCACATTCACCATAATGTATGTTGTGAATTAACATGAAGGGCCCATTTGCATATATTGATTCTGTCTATATACAGTATTTACATTGCCCTGCAAAGCTTATATTAATCTAGACTTTAAAGTGACTGTCCATCAGGAAATACTGAAAGTAAAGGCATGAAACACATGCTGTTCTCTTCTACAAGACCACTTAAGTGATGATATAAATAGCCTGAGAAATTAGGACACTGATTTTAAAAAGTCGCACTTCCTCTAAGATCTTCTCTCTGAAGTTAAAAATGAAGGATACATTATTACAGCAGTCCATTAAGCAAAGCATGTTTCAGTTTTTTATGCCTTGGATATCTAAAGATAATTATACCTCACATGTAATTCTATTGTAGGAAATTTCACCCTTCATTAGCTGCTCAAAAAGAAAGAATTCATATGAAAGCCATACAAGATAGACTTATAATATCTACAAATATTATAAAAAGTCACCCAACAATCACACATCAATCTTAGTTTGGTGCTCAGATAAATATTCTCTGTATTGATTTGTATTGATTTGTATTGATTGTCTGTATGTCTTGTGTCATTTCATTAATCTGCTTTTAGCAGAACATCAGAATATGAGATTGTGATTGTGGTTTGAACACATTACATGAAACCAGGAATCAATGGATTAATAGAATATGCCTCATTATTTTACATTTTAAAACTATGAAGGGTTTTGATGAACATTTGTTTCTGGACTTATTTCCGTACGTTGTTTGTTGGAGCTCAAATTTCTTGGATTAATGTCTTCAACATGATTTTTAATCAAGCTGCCAAAAGCTTTAATGGCCAAGAGTTATTCATAATGACAATGAATAAAGGTATAATAAAATGTTCAGAGTATCAAAACAAGATGTGTTTATAACAGCTGATAGTTTGCTGACTTTCTCTTGGTCACTCGCATTTAATAAATGGGTCAATGACGTATAAGGATTTTCAACAGGCCAATTTTAAAATACGAAAATTAACAATATATATTGCAATTGTTCAATCATTAAGAATGTTGTGTACATATAAATTCAAATAAAAAAAATAAATTAAGTGATTTTAGTGTTTTTTCATCTAGATGAATTGTCCATAGGCTTAAAAAATGTCATGTGGGGCGACCGTGATTTATCTTAAAATTAATTCATTTCCTTAACATAAATGTATTTTTTTTTTACATGTTCTCAGTAATTAAAGTGTTTAAAAACAGAGTATTTGAATTTCTTTTGAGTTTTTGTATATAATGATCTCATATTTTTGTTCTGCAATTTCAGTCGCCTTCTAAAATGCAGTTAACAGACTTATTTTTCCTGTAAATCGCATAAAACTGATAGAAATGTTTTAAAAATATAATTTACTAAAGCATACTGTATCAGTGATTCATATTTCAGCCACAGAAATAAGATATTTTATTTTAAATGTAATACAATGATAGCTTTTATTGGTCGCACCACATGATAAGTGGTCGCTCCAAATGACACGAAAACCTTATATAGTTAAAAATCTATTTAAAGAGATCAATGAACAATACATTTTATACAATTTTTTTTATTTAAACCAGATTTTATACAAATTTCACAGAATTTTCCTGAACACAAACATTTTATAAACTCACTTTTATAAAAAAAAAAAATCACTTCACAAACACAAGTGCACCATTTAATTTAACTTGACTTAGAATTTCTTTCTAACAAATAATAATGTTATAGATATAAATTATTTCATAAAAGTATTGTATACAGTTAACATTTGGGGTCAATAGTTTTTTAAAGTAATTAATACTTTATTAATCAAGGACACATTCAGTGTCACATTCAGGCGCAGGCTATAATGTTCCGAAAGATTCTATTTCAAATAAATGCTGTTCTTTTGAACTTTCTATTCATCAAATAATCCTGACATATAAAATGTATCACAGTTTCCAAAAAAAATATGAACATTGATAATAATCAGAAATGTTTCTTGAGCAGCAAATCATTAGTGACCCTGGATCACAAAACCAGTCACAAGTCGCACAGGGTATTTGTGGCAATAGCCAACAATACATTGTATGGGTCAAAATTATCGATTTTTCTTTTATTCCAAAAAATCATTAGGATATTAAATAAAGATCATGTTTTATATTTTGTAAATGTCCTAACATAAATTTATAAACATTTATTTTTGTGAGTGAATATAGCAATATTGCAAACATAAATGGACAACTTTAAAAGCGATTTTCTCAATGTTTCGATTTTGTAGCACCCTCAGATTCCAGATTTTCAGTTGTATCGGCCAAATATTGTTCTATCTTAACAAATCATACATCAATGGAAAGCTTATTTATTCAGCTTTCATGTGATGTATAAAAATTTACCCATGTGACATTGACCCATTGAGTGGTTTTGTGGTCTAGGGTTACATATTAGAATTATTTCTGAAGGATCATGTGACACTGAAAACTGGAGTAACGATGCTGAAAATTCAGCTTTGATCATATGAATAAATTACAGTTTACTATATATTCACATAGAAAACAGATATTTTAAACTGTAATAATATTTCACTATTCTCCTATCAAGGTACTCTGCTCTTGCTGCAGGGTTAGAATTTTTTCGCTTGGCAGTGGCATCTGGTAAAATAGATTAAAATAGTTTTAAATAAATAAATAGGCAATAATAAATACACTACTAATACATGCATTATTACTAAACTGAAATGACATGCTCTAATTTTTTTTTGTTGCATTTTTCTCATATTGTACAAAGAGTAAACACAAACTGTCTGAAATCTATAAAAAAGATCTCAAATTGCATAAAAATCTATTCCAAATGATACTAAAGTAAAGTACTTTTTTTATATAAACCGTCAATTGAATATAAAAGCATAAAACTGCCAATCTAGGACATATATCTATCATGGAAAACAGTCTGCAGTGGTCGCACCACATGATATTTGGTCGCACCACATGATATTTTCAAATTCAGTCATAATTTACAGGCACAGAATTGGCCACCTAAACAAAACAAGCTAGCTTGCCAAAAAAGGTCACTATGAAATTTATAATAAAAATATATATTTGTAGAAATAACTTTAATATTACATTTTTTTTGAGGTCATACCACATGACATCCAAATGTGGCAACTACATACCAACCATTACAAAGGTTTATTTTTTTTCCAATTTGAGAGAATTACAAACCTGCTTGCTGCTTCCATGGGTCCTTGGTATATTGGTTTATGATGTAACTTCCTGTGTTTGAATAGTTTTCAACATATAAGTCCCAAAATGGTAGTTCCTTGATGGTCGCACCACATGATATTTCATAAAATGGACATCATCGGACAAAGTTTGTTTGTATATTATGATGGAAATATAAATACAAATGCTTTGAATTTTTTTAAAGGATTACAAAACATTTTGGAAATCATGCCAAATAGTGCAGAAAATAAATTTGAATAAATTCAGAGTAATTTCAAAGACGTTTTCAAAACAGAAGTTATGGCCGGACGGTCGCACCACATGATGTTTTGACACTTTAAATAACAAAAAAAATAACAAATAAGTAAAGGTTTTTTAAAAGTTAAAGTGAGTACATACATGGGAGAGGTACTATAAATATACAGTATCTTTTTATGCATTTAAACCCATTTATGCCTGAAAAAATGCAATCGGACAGAAAATTTAGGCGTCACGTCATTGACCCAAATACATATGAGAAAATAATAAAATAAAATCTTAATTTAGCTTAGTTTAGAATTTGGTCAGACAGTCAGTGAAGAGATTTTTCCTGAGGGCCCATTATGAAGATGTTTAGAATATGAACCTGCAGTGTAATGCTTTCATATATATTTCATGTGATTCATATTTAATTCATTTTAATATATGGTAACTGACCGCCACTTTTAAATGAGTAACGGGAAAATAGTGTCACATTTTACTGAAATGTTTGTGGTTTTACATTCATACTGTGTTTATTTTAGCTGAACATCTTTTGAAAGTAGAAGTTGATCTACAAAACTGGAGCAAGTGATTATTAGTTTATTCAAACATTTAATATGAACATTAGGCGTCTGTATTTATTGTAATATAATATGTTGTATTTGTATATTTACATGACGTGTCAAGGTAATTCAAAGAAAAGCATGGCAGTACCATGGCATTTTTTCTAAGTTTAATTGCCTTATTGTGATGTAATTTCTCATTATGTTACTTTTAAGCAGTTAAAAATTAGACTTCCTTAAAAAATGGAAATAACCTGGGATCAGAGTAACATCTTCCTCAAGTGCTGCTGAACAACTCACTGCATTTGAGATCGTGACTCTCCACAGATCCACAGACAACAGTGAATGATGAGGGTCTTTTTCATCTGACCCAAAACTTCTACCTGTCTTTATAGTGAATCCTACAGGGAGACATTTGATCAGAGTAGAGAGACAGCAAGACCCCTGTACAACACACACACACACACACACACACACACACTGAGTGTATTGTAGCTCAAGTGTGTCGTGTTGGCGCTCGTGTGGCGACAGTGAAGGTTCATCAGAATAAATTATAGAAGCTTCTGCAGGAATAAAGTCTTCAGTCATGAGAGATAGAGAGCTGGATTTTCTCACAACCATTTTCTAATTTCATTTATAGAGCAGCTCAAAGTTATTTTTACTTTTGAAAATAAAACAGACCTTTCATGAGACATGTTTATGTGTTTGATACTGTAAAAAAACGAGTAAAGTCTCTCATCCACAGGAGAAGCAGAGGTTTCTGACTGATGTTCTTCATGAGGTGATGTTATTGGACGGTTTGGCCAGTTCTCATCCGATCTCTCAGGAAGTGTTTGAAGCCACAGACATCGACCGAGTGTTTGACTGGATCGCATATAAGAAGGCAAGAGAATCTCTCATAAAATCCTACTGGCTTAATCTGCATGATTGAAATGATTAGAAACCTTTAATATTGAGCTGAACTGAATTCAAAACTGATTTATACTATACACCATTAAATTAATTTACACATTTTTTTTTATTCAGCAAGACAGTAGAAGAGGGACAATGACTTTGTAAACAACAGTATCGTCGGTCTAAATCAGTCATTCATTTATGTGCGGACTTCACCAATTGAGTCCAGTAAACACCTCAGTTTGCTTGTTATTTTTCTCCCAGCTAAAGAAATCTCAGTTTATCTTTGTGAATTGTAAATGGAGTCGCGCTGTTATAAGCCTCTTCACATACACAAGAAAAACAGTTCAATTAAAAGCTTGTTTTTTAGTAAGTCGAGGACAGAAACTGTTACACTGAGAGTTTTTGTGTGCTCTGGGGACTTTAGTGGCACATTAAACATTTCTCAGACCAGACAACATCTATTTAATTACCTCTTTCTCACTGAAACACACTTTACTTAAAAAAATCCAGCGCCCAAATATATCCTCTCATCCTCTCATCTGAAAGCCATTAAAGACACAAAGAGAAGGAAAGAAATATCTTTGTCCTCTATCAGAGTTCAGACACAGACAGAATCTTCTGTCCACTGAAGATTTGAGTTTCTGTGTCAACTCTCCCTCCAGCTGTCAATCAGCTCAAGGCCGGTTTGTGATTGGCTATTGCGCTTCCTCAAGCCCCTCCCCCTGTTTCCCCACAGGTTCTGTTGGGTTATGAACTCTGTCAGTCACACTGACACCAGGCCGTCCCTCATCCCTTCGTCCTCGCACTCTAAGGACTCTGAAATCCCACGACATCCCATGAGTCCCCAGTGCTAACAGGAAGTGACACTCATCACACAGATTGTGGAGGGATGGGAATTAGATGCTGTCAAATGAGCATGTCAAAGCCACTCAAAATCAAAAAAGCTGATGAAAACTCAGAAAACAGCAGAAAACAGCAGCAGCACCACATGGAGTCCTTGTTTAGATGAACCAGACCTGCTAGAAATTGAACAGTGCCATAATAACTGAACTGTTTTTAAATAATGTTAAACTTTTTCTGCAATGTACATAAGCAGAAGTTCATCCTCCTTGAACAGTCACTCCACTAGAATTATGATTTTGACAACTTTCCTGTTCAAATAACACATTTCTGCATTTAAACCCTAGAGAATATTTGACTTCCATAATAAGTGGATTCATGTACATTTTCTGTAGTAATCAACAGCATGTCAGATATGCTGTTCAAAACGCTCAAAACGATTTTGTTGGGTTTTGTATGCATGTGTAAATAAGCAGTCTTTATTGAACGTGTGTTTACTGTGTGTCCGCAGGGAGCCGCTCTGATCCGGATGCTGGCGAACGTCATGGGACAGACGCTATTCCAGAGAGGCCTCAATGTAAGTCAGTAGTTTTTCTTTAATCTTCTCTCTTTGTGGTCACAAACAATTTCACACTCATGTGTGTTTTTACTCCTAATGTGTCTTGTGAATATGTTTATGAGGCTCTTTGTATGAATTATACATACAGTATCATAAAAGGATTGTGGCATAAATCCAAAACTTTTCAATTCATTTTTCAAATACTCACCATTTAAAACTATCACAACAAATGTTCATTTCTCAAGCCTCTTCGGGTCTTCTGAGTGTTACTATGTTTTTGCTACAAGCGCTTGTGAGATTATTCAACCGTGTCGGTTTACATGCGCTTCTTATCTTTAGAGCTACAACAGCTTGTTTTCGTGTCACGAAAGAGTTTCCATCAAGCTTGAGGTGAAAATGACACAATCAGGCAAACGATTAAACATCAGAAATTAATTTCATTTCTGAAATTTTCACAATCAGAAGTTTCAGAATCATTCTCTGTGTTAAACCGGTTTACAGTCATGGCTTCGTCAAGATCTGATGAAACATATGTTAAAGCACAAGTGTCTGGTATTGTGTCGATGTTGGTGAACAGAGTATCAGCTCCAGGCTTTTGTTGTGCTGTTTGTTTATAGTCACATGTTCATCTTCTGTAAAGCTCTTCCTGCGTACCGTCTTCCAGTTCAGGCCCTCAGGAGTGAACAGCAGATCTCTTAATGTATTATTAGACAGTATTAATTGTTGTTTTGGACACCGTATGGCTTCTACACGAAACTACATCCTGAAATGTGGTTAAAGGATTTGTCCGTGAACAAACAGGCTGCAGGTTTGAATCCAGTGAGAGTAAATCTGTAAACGAATGAGAGTTAAATGTGAGACTCTCTTCCTTTGTCATGTGAGTTAACACTAGGGCTGGGGTAAACGATTATTAATTAAACGATTAGTCGGGCGATTATTTTATCGATTAGTCGACTAATCTAACGACTAATTGGAATTATTTATCCTGTCTGTTATTCGCATATCTCTGTCGAGCCGTTACTCCGATGGATTTCAAACTCGACAGCTGTCTGGGCACGAGTAAGTGCAGTGCCAAGTTTGACGTTGTTTGGATGAGAAATGCAAAAGATATGTTAAATATATTGGTAAAAGAAGCACTTAGAAGGTTGTGGTTTAAAAATAAACATTCTGACATAAACACACTGTCAGCTACAATGTTTACTTCTGAATAATATAGTATAAATGTGATAAATCCTTTTTTTTTTCATGCAATTAATCCATTGAATCAATATAAAAGTTATTTTTCACATTGAAACTGTTGAAAATACACAACAAAGTAAGTTGATCCACATATGACAGCCTCTGAACTCGGTCAATACTAATCTGGACTAAACATAGGCTACATTCAATCAGCCATCGCTAGAAATACCTTCTAAACGACGGCGACCTTCTTTTTTGACGGCGATCAGCTGTAAAATGGCTTAGGTCCTGCTCGGTTTTCGTTGACTTTGAGTACAAGAATTGAAAGTTTTTTAAAAGATCCCCTGGGGTTAACGTGTCAGCATTCGACAGAAGTTTGACGCTGTCGTGTGAGAACAAGCATCAGTCGGCATTTCTCTTCCTCCCGCGTGCCTCATCTTCTTAATCTCCTCACGTAAATGATTAGATTTCGATGGCTTACCTTTCTTCCCTACGGCAGAATCCACCACAGGTTCATCAATGTATTATTTTTTTTGTTTGTTTGTTGATCAAAAAGTGCAAAGTAGATAAGGAAAACTAGGATGCCGGGTGTCAGAGCGCCACCGTTACTGTTTACAATGCGTGGAATGGTGCGCTGTGATTGGTTGAGCGGATTTGTGGCATTCTGCAGAGAAAGGAGACTGGCGTTTGTCGCGGTTTGGAAAGAAAGGGAGAAAACATGGCAGAATAACACGGCGGGCGGTGTGTGTGTGGCGAGCTGTACCTCCGGGAATGGTGCAAAAAAAATAAATAGATAATAAATAAAGAAGCGTCGACGCAAAAAATATGACGTCGACGTAATTTTGGCGTCGACGCGTCGACGTCATCGACGCACCGCTACAGCTCTAGTTAACACACTTTCAGAGGTGTAAGACTCACATTTAGATTCCTCACCCTCTAGATCTAAAGAAATCACTTTTCAAAACATCAGTAACTTCTCATTTAATTTGTGTATGACTGAGATGCTGTCAGTTTCAGAGCTTCGTTCTGGGTTATTTTTGACGTTGTGGTTTATTGTTGCTCTTAGTTGCTGGAAGCACAATCAGGTCATGTTTTCTGCAGAGCAGATTTAATGCTTCATTTACAGATGTAACAGCTGCACATACAAGCTTTATATTGCAGCACAAACACACGTCTGACCAGTAGACTGATGTGTCTAATGCACACGTGTTCACATATCTTGGACTGGCAATAAATGTAATTACTGTGTTTGCTTTTGTCCAGTATCTACTATAGCAAACCTGTGGTTTGACTTATTAGCAACATCAATATACTGGTTAGCGCAAAAGCAAGAAAATATGCCAATCAATTCTGTCTAAATCAGTAAATCAATATGACATGATGGGCGTATCTGGAAAATCAATTTTTCTTTCTTTATGTCATATAATTTCTGACAAATATGTAGAAAGAAGAAAGAAACAGTAATAATTTTGATTAAAATGAAAGGTTACACTTTATTTCGAAGGTCCATTTGATACATTCTACTAAAAATATAACTTTACACAACTACATGTCAACTAACTCTCATTAGAGTATTAGAAGACTAGACTGATAGTGTTGGGGTTCGGGTTTGTAGAATATTTTGTAATTGAAAAGTTACTTAGATTGTCTGTTGGGGACCATCGAAAAGTGTTGGCAGATATTAACCTGTTAACCTTTGCCAGTGCGCCGGCACACTGAAGCGTTTTTTTGTTTAAATCAGGGATGGGCAACTTCGGTCCTGGAGGGCACTGTCCTACAGAGTTTAGCTTCAACCCTAATCAAACACACCTGAACAAGCTAATCAAGGTCAGAAAATTACAGACAGGTGATTTTTTCAGGGTTGGAGCTAAACTTTGTAGGACAGTGGCCCTCCAGGACCGAAGTTGCCCATCCCTGGTTTAAATAGTTCAAAGTTACTATCAGAATGAATGTGATTACCTTGACAAACTATACATCATTAAAAAGATATAAGACTCAAGTTTCAGTATTTGACCACTATTGTATTCTGAGAAACTTATAGTGACAGTTATGCCTTAATTTGCGTCAGGAGTTATGTAATGAAAAAATGAGTCGATACCTTTAATATGAATTATGAGCGTCAGCCGCTCTCATTCAGAAAAAAAATCCTGTGCTGTCGTCATGACAGCGATTCACAAAACAACGTCCCTCAGGGCTTTTAGCTCAAAAATATGCAGATTTGGAGAAATATTGATAGATTCTCATAGGTTTACATCAGATTTCTATAGACATGAGATATGAGATCATACTTGTGCTTTTAGTACAAAGGGTTCATGAACTGTATCTGTTTCAGTTTGGGTAAGTGGGGTTGCAGCCTAACAGATTAAGCAGACAGTCTACTAATACTCTAATGACTGCTAGTTGACATGCAGTTGCAAAGTTATCTATAGTAAGTTTTACTTATAGTCTTGTTTACACATGTTACATGTAGTTAGATACTATAGTAATTACTATAAATTCCATAATTACATCCATCTAACCCTAAAACACACATTAATCCAAACCTAGTAAGTACATGTAGTTAACTAGATGTACCGCATGGCGGTACAAAATATGACCGCCGCTCAGGCCTGCACTGGCTTTCCACAAAAAGAAATGACGTGGAGCAATTTGGCTGTATTGCGTGTTTATGTATATACCTAAAAAAAGTAGTAGTATGTGCATGTCTGTCTGTGTGTGTGTGTATGTGTGTGTCTGTGTCTGTGTGTGTGTGTGTCTGTGCGTGTATGTATGCGTGCGTACATGTGTGTGCGCGTGTGTGTTTGTGTGTGTGTCTGTGCATGTGGATTTGTATGTGTGTGTGTATGGGTGTGTGTCTGTGCGTGTGGATGTCAGTGTGTGTGCATGCTTGCGTTTGTTTGTATTCCTGCATGTGTGTGTGACAGTTAGGGTTGCCAACTTCAGAAAAGGAAAATGCGGGACAATCGTGGTTATTTATAGGAAAATGAGGGACACTCAAAATATTTGTACTGTATCACACAGTGTACGTCATTTCAGTGTCTGCAGTTAAGTTTGTGTTTAAAAGGTTATCAGACATAAACACATTTGTATTGCTTAACCTATTTATGTATTTAATTAATGTATTTAATACATGAAAAAAGTCACATTACAAACAAACCATAGTTCAAAATAACAGCATTTATCTAAAATAGAAAGCTTTTTTAACATTATACACTAGGCTTACAGGTCAAAAGTTTGGGGTTAGTAAGATTTTTACTTTTTGGGGAAAAAAAAAAGTAAAAAATAATTTTTTTTCCCCTTTTTGGGGAAAAAAATAAAGAAAGTAATTGCCTACTTTTATTCAGCAAGGATGCATTACATTAATCAAAAGTGACAGTTAAGATAATGTTACAAAAGCGTTCTATGTACTTTCTAAAAGCTTTAAAACATTAATAATAATCAGAAATGTTTTTTGAGCATATTATTCCCTCAGGTAGATTACATGTTTTCTTGCGTGGCTGGATGTTAGACTCATGAACAATAATCACGTTGTTTGCATTCGCCAAAATTGATTAGCCGAAATCAAAACGTGGACAGTGAAAGGAAATTACCGTCAGCGCGAGACGAGTCCGGCTTGAAGCGGAAGCGACCAGACGGCAGAGGATGTTCGCAAATCAAACAATGATTTGTCTCAAAACAGTGATTAAAAAAAAGCTGTGATTGGATGATGACAGGTGTCGGTGATCATTCTCAAGTGTCGTGGTCAGCACTGCTGCTGTTGCTGTTGTATCAGTCAGTGGTTTATCAGCTTGTCAAAAAACGGGACACGGGAGGTCACGCAAGGGACAAATAAATTAGGCCCAAAATGCGGGACGTCCCGCCTAATTCGGGACAGTTGGCAACCTTAATGACAGTATCATCCTAAACCAGCAACCCTTCGCTCAACACCACCATCTACAGGCCGATGAGTGTACAGTCACTAAATGTGCACATAAATGAATTTATTTTATACCCCCCCATGGATGAAATTCTACGAAACTTAGCATACCCCCAGAGGATGTCAAGTTAATCATACACATGAAATATGGTGCAGTTCTGAACATCTCAACTGAAGATAGGGGCGATTAAAGCAGAATAATATTGCATTTTCATTTTTTATGGGAGGGGCGCAAATCACAAATGAGTGATTATGGGCTAGGTTGATGTGGGCCCTTAAGAGCAACATACCATAAAAATTTCTTCATCCTCGGTGCCACGGTTCAGGTAGTTATTTAGGAAAAACTGCATTTTTTGGGTTTGGGGGGGCCCAGCGCGGGGGGGGAGTGGCCCCCGGGGACCAAACGAAATTTTTCCGTAAAAGTCTAGTGGGGCTACATGCCCACCAAATTTCATGTTCCCCGGTGTTTCGGTGTCCCTGGTATCGTTGACGAAAAAATTCAGTAGATGACGAAAAAAAAAAAAAAAAAAACTTTGACAATCGATTATGGGCTAGGTTGATGTGGGCCCTTAAGACCAACATACCATAAAAATTTCTTCATCCTCGGTGCCACGGTTCAGGTAGTTATTTAGGAAAAACTGCATTTTTTGGGTTTGGGGGGGCCCAGCGCGGGGGGGGAGTGGCCCCCGGGGACCAAACTAAATTTTTCCGTAAAAGTCTAGTGGGGCTACATGCCCACCAAATTTCATGTTCCCCGGTGTTTCGGTGTCCCTGGTATCGTTGACGAAAAATTCAGTAGATGACGAAAAAAAAAAAAAAAAAAAACTTTGACAATCCCTATATGACAACAGTAACAGGGACACTTTGAAAAAAAGTGTAACCAGTTTTAGTATAATAATGTCTAAAGTGGACCATCGAAATCATAACATAAAGTGTTATCAAATTAAATTAAATTAATTACATTTGTCTAAACTTTTTGTTGTATTAACCAATGTTTCTACCTGATGAACTCTTAAACCCCTCTAGATCTGTGAGTCTGTGTATTTAAGAGGAGAAAGACAACATTACACTTCTCCAAGGATCCATCTCTCCCCTCTCATCTGCTATCTGTGTTTCTCTGTTCACTGAAGCTCATTTCATTCTTTCAGTGTCTGTCTTCTGTGTGGCATTTCTTCTCCTCCTCGTGTCTCTGCATAATTGAAGCAGTATACAGACGTGAATGCTGAACAGTTCAGAAGCAGCAGACGGGCTGAAGTCCCACCCGGACCACCATTAACCATCCCTCTCTCTCTCTCTCTCTCTCTCTCTCTCTCTATCTCTCTCTCTCTCTCTGACTGTGAGGATGAGGGCGTCTTTATTGGTAATGGTGGATGGGCTGGTGAGGCGGGCGGATGAATGTCTCTTATAAAAGAAAAGTGGGAGTCATAAATGAAGTCTGAATGGTTCTCAGGCTCATACAGCTGCTGGAGTGATGAAGCGTTCCCGTCTCATTTACACACACTGCCCATCACTTTTAAAGCCACTTTCAGATGGATCATATTATGGGATGTAGGAAATATTAATTCCGGCTGGAAATGTGAAATGCTTGACCTATGAATAGCAGAGGACAAGTGCGCTACTGCCCTGGAGAAATAAACTTCAGCATGTTACAGTCCATCTTCATCCTCTGGATGTGATTTGGAACAGCGGGAAGCTTCCTCCCTGGATTCAGTGCTTCATAGTCCTGTTTTTCGCTCTCAACGGGATCCTGACTTGGAGAATGACAGTCCATCCGATCCCTGCGGATATTGTGGTCTAATAATTCTTTCTGAACACAGATGAAATAGCCAGATACTCCTCGATTCAATTTCCCAACATTCTTAAACACAGAGAGGATCTGTTTTTCCCATATTCCTCTTCTTTTCCCAGCAGCCCCTTCTGGCTTGGCTGTTCCGCCTCATTATTGCTGTTTTCTGTCTCTCTCTCTTATGGGAACTTTCAGTATCTCTGTCTGTCTCTGTGTGATTGATGGGAAGAACAGGTAAACACAACACCTCACCAAACAATCTACCTCCATTGCCTCAAAGTTACTTTCATATGCAGGAAAATTGTAGACATATTTCTTCTTGTATTACTTTTGAGGGAACTCATTTAGAAGGATGAATAATGAATTATTTATGATCTGCTTTGACTGTTGTGGTGAAGGCTCTCACAGAAAACTTGTGTTTTAGCTCCGGGGGATTTACATATCGAAAGCGATCAATCTTTTGTCTCCCTTGGTAAGTAATTTGGCTTTGCAAAATGGGGAACCAGAACTGAATGTGGTTATAATATCTGATGAAGGGACGTTCAGGATATTATTCTGTCCTGAAGAGTGTCAGAAGAGTAACTAGCCTTTGCTAATTACATTAAGTTAATTATACACACAACCATCCCACTGGAATCTGTCGAGTTATAAAGTGTGTCTTTAGATCTGATCCCTGTCTAACTAGACAGACTTTTCTGCATCACAAGTACAACATATAAGTATAGTACAGGCTTTTTATGCCCGCTAATAAAATAGCGTAGTTTGGCTAAAACAGCCCCATATTGCTTTGAAACATTGAATAAAATTCACAAGATGTAGAATGGAGTAATTATAAATATATTTATCAAATATTGTCTCTAAATTAAAAATTCCCATTATTTGTCTGTGCTATGTATTGTTTATTCTCATTACAGTGTCACATTAGCTGAGCTTATAGCAACACCAGTCTCTGTAATTGATAGATGGTTAGTGCTAGTCAACTCTCATACATGAGGAACGCTGTATGTGTGTTTTTCTGTCTTTCCTGTCCAAAAGAGTGTTTTGGTCACTAAACAGTGGTGGGTAGCAACACAGTCATTAAAATACACATTTTTAGGCCAAGCAGACTGGAAAATGTCATCGCAAACATAAAATGGCTCTGGTTGGTCCCTCGCTGCTATGCAAATTTATGCAAATGAGCAGAGTGGGTATTTCATACTGCAAAAATCTCATTCAGCAGCCAATTTATACCTGCCGAATACAGGGACAACGGTCAAATATACAATTTAGCATCTTTATACAATCACAAAAAGATACATTTAAGGCACAAAAATTTCTCATATTATAAAACCATATAGATTATGTACATATTTCATTATAAATGTATTAATTTTGAATGCCAACATTTTATATTTAAAATAAATATATTATTTTATTTATGTAGTTGCATTATTTTGTTTCAAGTTATGAAACAAAAGTTTCTTCAAGAAGTGGTGCAGTTTTCCATGCATTTTATTATTTCAAATCAATAAATTCAAACTGGCTACTGTATAATTTATTAGAGATATTTAGAGTATACACACACACACACACACACACAAATGACTCTGACTAACTGATGTGGCAATTAGATTTATTTTTACTCGTCTTTCCTCTAGCTGTGGCCGTCAGCAGAACACATCAGTGTCAAAATAATGACGACACACTGACGGCCCTATGAGAGGAGAGATTAGGCCACATGGTCACTTCTCTTCAGGTCAGTGATGGAGGAGACAGGGAGAGAGAGAAAAAGAGGAATTGCACTGGTTTAAAACAGATTCATCAGGATGGTAACATGAATCTGGTTCTGCTCCAGACTCAAATCCCAGACTCTTTGAGAGCTCAGCAGAGCATGTAGAGTGATGGAGGCCAGCTGGACTGGGTCACGCTTTCAGGATCCCAATGCAATTTGCTCAAACCTCTCAGCATGACGCCTGTCGACATTTCAACAAGTGTCCCTTTTGATTTGATTCATGAAACAAAGTCTAAAATAATTACCTTATTAAAGGACAAGTTCACCCTAAAACCCTGCCATCATCTGTTTACGCTCATGTCATTCCAAATCCATATTTATAGTCTTTGATTTTCCACTTTAAACCGTCTCTTCTCTAAGATCTCATTGAATCTTTCAAACCTGGTGCATCACAATACACTCAAAAGCCAATAGTATTGAGTGCATTTAATGGTATTGAGTGCTGGCATTTAACTGTGGAAATCTGACTTGTTTTGTTCTTTTCATCGCACAAAGCTCTCTTAGACTTTATCCCTTTAAAACACAACATAAAGGGAGTTCGAAATCAGTTCATTGTATGTCACATACCCCAGAATTAACAGAGAACATGCTATTTTATGTCATCATGTGCTCTTGACTTCAGCAACAGGAAGAGGATTACAGCTGATGGGTTTATCGCTCACGGTCACTCGAGAGTTATCGATGAATCTCGTACAGCAGGGAAAAGGCTTCCCACCAGATGTTCTTATCAGATGAATGTAAATGTGCTCTCTAGGATCAGACTCCTTCTTCATGTCGCCCACCACCTGTATGACTGAGACTGCAGGGCAGAACAGACACACTGATAATGTAGCGTTTGGCACAAGCGCTGCCTCTGTTTAACAGATTAAAGTCTTTTAGCAGAGAAATGAACACCCACTAGCTTCAGTAATATACAACATTACAGATATTACATCCACTTTGCACATTTGTCTGTGATTGATGTCGAAGTACTTGTATTTACTTTGCTGACTTATGGTGAGGTGTTTATTTTCTTCACAAAGCTCACTTTTTACACATTACTTGTTTATAAATGTTCACTTAAAAAGAACCATGTTTACTAAATTTAGGTAATAGCAAGTTGTACATGGGTATCATGTAAATACATTTACAGTTTGTTATGAATATGATTATCAGATATTGTCAATGTACTACTTTGTAAGAGTATTTAAGTTTGTAGTCACTGAATGAATTAATGATTTTCCCCCATTATTTTTTCATAACCCAGGGTCTTTATTGTAATATGGATAACTTTACCATTGTCTTGTAAGAAACTCCTGTAAAATTGTGTTGCTGATTTGTATGTTACTCATTCTGTGACACACTGATGCAGCATCGACTTGAACAACATAATCAGCCTCTAATTGGCCTCCTTATGGTCCTCCTTGATCTGACAGCCAATCACACCCAAACATCTGCTGCTAATTTGCATATGTTCAGCTTGAATTGAGCGGATTAGTAATGTTATTGTTTGGGCTTATTTCGTTTCCCAAGTTCACCGTTCCTGTCCAAGTCCAGTTTATTTCCCTTCCAATATTGATCTCCGTCTCTGTCTGTTTGCAGGATTACTTGATGACGCACATGTATGGGAACGCGGCGCGAGATGACTTGTGGAACAAATTCTCAGAGGTAAGATCTTAAGCATCTTCTGGGTGTGAGACCTCCATCCACGAGTGGGAATCATCGATGGGGTCAGTGAGCGGCGAGCTGACGAGTGAAATTGCATGTGTTCAACCTACTTAAATTCACCCAGTGCGTCTCCTGCAGGCAGGTGTTCAGAGATTCATGCGCTGCATAGACATGTAGGGCAGAGGCCATTATATAACTGCACATCATCAGTGGCTCACAATTCATGCCAATACACCACCTACTCACATCAACACATAAGGGTTTTATGGAAATGCCACACTGGAAGGAGTTCGATGCGCAGGCTGGGTTGTGTTTGATAGTCTTGCTTTTAAACTTGAGGTTTCACTTAATATGAAAAAGTTTTCCACAGGTCCACATGGGAGGGTCACATATTGATCCAGAAATCTGATCGCTGTAACCTGCTAAATGCAAATGTTCACAGATACTGATTATGAAGTCTTGCTGCTGCTGATTCTGGTGGTTTTAATTAACTTATAAATTACTTGAATCTTATCAGACCAGATTAGTGAAGTGTCACATAATTGCTGACAAGCCTGATGAGTCTCTCAGATTAAACATGAGCATCTGCCCTTCAGCTCAGGTGTAGCCAAGAATAACCCAAGGAAAATCTAAAAATGATCCACCGTTTAAAGAAAGTTGACCTATTTAGGTGCGTCACTCAGGTCTCAAAAATACAGTATTTATTTGGCATGACTGCCCCCCTCCTGACAAGAACACTGACAGGCATGTTTCCTGAGATTCGCTGCTTTAATTTCTCCATATTTTTTAATACTTTTTTTAGCAACCATTACTGTCGGACTTCATTTCCCATAATTCCTTCAGTTTAATTACCGGGACAACTAATGCTGCAATAATAATGCTAATGCACAGCTTCTACATTAAATGACATTAAATTAAGTGTTTAACAAAACAATTTAAATTAGCTTTTTTTTATCACACATATACAAAGCAAGTGCTAGTATTGCCATTTTGTTTCTTTATTTGGCATTTCCATACGCCTCATATGCCTTCATGGATGGAAGTATCAAGTGAGACTATCCCACATCTAATAATCTAATAAACATCTAATAAACACTCAAAGTGCTTTACATGGAAGGGGGAATCTCCTCAACCACCACCAATGTGCAGCATCCACCTGGATGATGCGACGGCAGCCATATTGTGCCAGAACGCCCACCACACACCAGCTTATTGGTGGAGAGGAGACAGTGATGAAGCCAATCAGTCTATATGGGGATGATTAGTGATTAGAGGGCGATGAAGATGCCAATGGGCAAATTTGGCCAGGATCCCGGGTAACATCCCTACTCTTTTTTTTTTTTAAGGAAATCCTGCACTGTAAAAATAAAAGGTGCCTGGAGGAACCTTTTGGGGTTCTTCACTTTGCCACACCGGTGGAATCGTCTGTAGATCCTCTAGGCACCCTTTAAAAAGGGGCGGTTCTCTGAGGAACCACACAGGTTTCCATAGGAACTCTTATATTAGGCACTGTGTGGAACCACTTTGGGTGCCTCCAGGAACCAAATTTCATTTTTTTAAATATTAAATTTCATGTTGTAACTATGGTTACCTTTGACTTCTATTATAATAAACAAATTGAACCAAATACAAAATAAGAATTGTTTATTACATATTTGATATTAATTTTTATACATACACTTCCATACACAAGGGAAATAAAGCTAACTATAGATTAATATCAATGAATACACAAAAAAATGTTTATAATACATAAGCAACATGAATAATCAACCATGCAATATATATATATATATATATATATATATATATACAATAGGCTATACAAGAAAAGACATTTCAACAAAATTCATGGAAACACATGTTCCACGAAATAAATCAATGTAAAAAAAACATTTTTTGACTAATTAAAAATGTCCATCTTCACTTAACTTAACACTTAACATTTGTGTTTCAGTCCAATGGTAAGTCTGACATCACTGTTTCCAAGTCCAAAAGCTCTATCAGATGCCAAAAACAAACAGTGCTAATATGCACTCATTGTGCTGTAATATTCCTGAAAATTATGATCCTAACCTTTATCTCTATACCGAAATCTCTGATGGTTAGTTATTCAGCTATGTTGAATCATAAAATGTTGAAGTCTGTGATGCCGTTAGACTGGAGACTGTAATGTACACTATGGCTTTTGAAAAGCTTAAAGGGATAGTTCACTTTGAAATTAATTTTTGATATGTTTTAGCTTACCTCAAGGGCATCCAAGATGTAGGTGTCTTTGTTTCCACAGTAGTTTCAATTTTGATATTTTTAGGTCAAACCGTTCTTGTCTGTCAGTCATATAATGCAGGTCTATGGTCACTGTCTCAAAACACAAGCACAGAGTCCAAATTAAAACAATTCCCCATCGTCCAAATGAAACAATTCCCCATCATAAGTACACATTGATGGCCTAAGACACGAAACGAGCGGTTTGTGTGAGAAAACGAACAGTATTTATATTGTTGTTATCTCTTGAAAACAGCACACGTCCAAATGATCTGACGGCGCGGGCGGGTATAGATATATACATAGATGCCGCCTTGGCTACGGTTTCGTCCCAATGAACTGCAGTAGCGAAGGCGACATCTAGTGTATACATCTATACCCGCCTGCGGGCAGGTATAGATATATACACTAGATGTCGCTTGGCTACGGTTTCGTTCCAATGAACTGCAGTAGCCAAGGCGACATCTATGTATATATCTATACCCGCCCGCGCCGTCAGATCATTTGGACTTGTGCTGTTTTCAAGAGATAACAACAATATAAATACTGTTCGTTTTCTCACACAAACCGCTCGTTTCGTGTCTTAGGCCATCAAAGTGTACTTACGATGGGGAATTGTTTCATTTGGGACGATGGGGAATTGTTTTAATTTGGACTTGTGCATGCTCTTTGAGACAGTGACCATAGACCTGCATTATATGACTGACAGACAAGAACGGTTTGACCTAAAAATATCAAAATTGAAACTACTGTGGAAACAAAGACACCTACATCTTGGATGCCCTTGAGGTAAGCTAAAACATATCAAAAATTAATTTCAAAGTGAACTATCCCTTTAAATGTGTGACTTGAATCAACAGTGTTCATAAATGGTTGTTGAGTATTCTCACTAGAAACAAGATAGAGGAAGTAGAAGTAGAGTCTTCGACCCGGAAACAGTATTCCTTATGTCACAACAAGCAGAAAACATTTTCCATTATAACAGTATTAAGGTGCAGTAAAATTATCTGTTGTTCTGTGAATGTTCACTGGTGAATTCCAGTCACTTCAATAAGAATTTACATGGTCAGCAATTTCGTTTGTGGTCAAAAATGTCACTATGGGACCAAGTTGGTCACTGGAATTCGCTAGATTTGACCAACAGAAAGCTGCTTGAAAGTGACTCCTGTGTGAGCTGTGCTTCATACATTACGCCGCTACACTGCTGATAATGGTCAATGGACTTTTTTGCCTGTGTAATTTCGCGAAATTCACAAATGTGACCGCACCTTTACTCGCTGCAACATAAAATGCAATCAATAATAAAATCTTCACAAGGGACATGTGAGGTACTTAACGAGTTAGAAAAGTGAAAAGGTACAGCAGATTCGTTTTCCGTTTGTTTTTCCTCTTTTCTGGTGGATGGTCCAGGCACTTCACTGATTTTCAGGTCTACAGGAGGATTTTTATTCTTGTTCAAACTTGTATTTCAGCTTACCGAGATCCCTGCAAAGTACAAAATTTACTGTTAGTAAGGTTATTAAAGATAGTTGTCAAATTTAAATAATTTCCTCGGCCTTGTGACGTTCCAAACCTGTTTGACTTTCTGTCTGTGGAACCCAAAAGCAGATCTCAGGCATAATGCAACCCCAGTCACCGTTTGCTTTCACTGCATGAAAAAGTTATATTAAAGTTATAAGTTAAGTTATAATTCAGAGTTAAGTTAAGTTATAATTCAGAGTTAAAATGTCTTATATTCAAATGCAAATGATAAAGATATAAGAAAAAATGCATAGCATTATTGGCGCCAAACCTGTGATATTGTTTTTCTGAGTAACATGAATGAGATTTGTGAGCATGAGGGAAGATTTTCAGAGAATAACTGATTAAAAAACACAAGTACACAGTCAGACAATACAATTTCACACAGAGAAAGTTCATAGTAATAAAGTACTTGCATGTGGTGCAGGTAACTTACTGTAATTCAATGTTGCCACTGAAATGTTCAGATTATTTTAGAAATGTTACGTTACTGGTTGTTCTGGGGAAACAAAAGAACAAAGCTGATTATTCACAACATAATATTTTTTGACCAGTAAATGGCTTTAAAATGGTATTTGAGAGAATGAGGGCACCTGTAGTAAGTAAAGTTAGGCTAAACAAAAACAGACCAAACTATATTAACCTGCTTTTGTTATTCATAACAAACGCAAATGACGACAGCAGGAATCAGCTAAATTAGTTAGGCTATATCAGCAATTTGAAGACACAGTTGTACAGAATATGTTGAATTGAATGACAAAAAAGCAATCTAAGACAATAAGTCAATAATTTCCATTTGTTCATTAGATCAACATAGTTAGCATCGCGGCTAAAACCTTCATACCAGATACTGTGCAATAAACGAGTGGTAAACACTGTAAAAACGTAGTAATGTATAATACGTTTAGTTTATGTATATGTGTGTGTTTGAATATATAGTGAGTAGACTCTGTATTTATATTTATTTAGCGAGTTTACAAACCTTGTAACGGAGAGCCGAACAAACGGCGGAAGCTTTGATGAGAGGAGCCGTTACTTTTCAAACCCGATGACGTCGATCAGCTGAGCTTTGTTGCGCGCGAGCAGCGCGAGCATCACTGAAGCGTCGACAGCAGCAGTTTCGTGACAGAATAAAACTTTTCTCCTCCTGGTTCTTCTTCTTCATATTATTAATATTATTATTATTTAGTGTTGTTGTTTAAGGTTTAAATTAATCAATAAAATAGGCTTATACTAAATAAATGTAAGCTACCCAGGTGAAAAAGACGTAGGCTACTGTATTGTAGTGTATTGTAGGCCTACTAAAAACACACTCGAGTACATTTTTAATTCATTTAATAGTATGTCTTTTTCACCTGGGTATGTATACTGAATCAAACTTAAGTAACCTATAATAATAATAGGATAATAATAATCTTATTCTGGCCTCACTGAACCATTGGGTTCCTCCAGATGCTGGCTTTAACGTAAGAGATCTTCCAGGAACCACTTAAATGTTAAAAGATCTTCCAATAACCCTTTTATCGCATTCAAGTTCCTCTATTTTCCCCCAAAGCACTTCGAGGTCTCATGGTAATGAAAAGGTGACTCCAGAACCTCTGAACTAAATACAAAGTGCTTAAAGGATCCCATAAGTTCCAGCAAGAACCTCAAAGATTGTCAATGCTCTTCCAGTAACCCTACTATAGGAGAAAGAGCTTTGAGGCACCTAAATTACATTTTGAAGTTCCTTGAGTATCCGACAGGATATTTGAGGCTCCTTTAGTTTTTACAGTGTGGGATTTTTTTATGACCACAGAGAGTCAGACCTCGGTTTAGAGTCTCATCCAAAGGACGGCGCTTGTTTTTACAGTATAGTGTCCCCATCACTATACTGGGACATTGGGAGCCACACAGACCACAGGGTGAGCACCCCATGCTGGCCTCACTAACACCTCCTCCAGCATCAACCAGGTTTTCCCAGGAGGTGTCCCATCCAGGTACTGACCAGACTCAACCCTGCTTAACTTCAGTGGGCAACCAGTCTTGGGCTACACGGTTATATGGCTGCTATAGATGCTTCAGATGTAATTGCTAAGATAACTAAATTAATTAAGGCTGGAGGTGTGATGCTACATAATGCTAATATGCTAACACACCTGTGCAGCGGTGCGTTTCCCAAAAGCATTGTTAGCCACATATGGTCGCAAGTTCTGTCGTTATCAACATAGTTCAACGAGTCGGTGTTTCCTGAAACCATCAGGAAGATGGTTCGACCTGTGGTTAGAAGCATAGCTTCTTGTTTGCAAGACATGTGGACTTAATGCATCCATATTTTGAGCCAAATAAGCAAGCTGACATTCAGTACAATCTATATCTTTTATTTAGAGTACATACAAATTTAATTTATGTCTTTTAGTTTGTCATGAGATTTTAAGCACCGTTTTTGAAGCGTGCGCATGTGCAAACGTGCGCTAGTACGTAAGAACGAGCCTATGATTGAATCTGGAAATAAAGCTAAATAACTGAGAAAAATAACAGATAGTCCTCAGATGCCATATCCGTAATTTATAGCAAAACATCTAGCATGAATTCAATCTTAAACAGATTCATTAAAAGGAGTTTAATGATGTCACTCCACCACCTGCGTGACATCATTAACCACCGTGGTTGAACTACCAATTTGCGACTGTACGGTTTTGGGAAACAGTCGTGACTAGCTAGTTGGTTTCTACAACGATGCATTGTACTATGGTAGTGAAGCAGCGAGTTATGTTGTTGTACGGGAAACGCACCCCAGAGCAGTTGTAAATAATACCAACTTAATATAAAACCTTAATTATCTAATATGTAAGATTTAACCATTTTAAGAAATAGATGAGGACATAAAAAAGCTTAAGACACTGAGTAAGAGCGAGTGAAACTGCTGGACATCTATATCACAGTGAAGTTGAGCGTTGGGTTCAAGTCATCAGCACAGAGATGTGCTTTTAAAGTCAGTCGACTCTCAGCAAGTCCTCTCAGTGCTCATCTCAC
This sequence comes from Abramis brama, assembly GCF_963993115.1. NCBI lineage: Eukaryota > Metazoa > Chordata > Actinopteri > Cypriniformes > Leuciscidae > Abramis > Abramis brama. The sequence goes on along the minus strand of NC_139966.1, from coordinate 39,882,457 downwards.
AAAGTGTCATGACTTTAATGAGATTACTTTCAAGTTTAATGGAATAGCTGGACATTTAGCAGCTATCAGCATCGTATGAAGCGTTTTGTCATTCACATCACACTCCTAAGTGTCGGCTGATGGGCGCCCGCTTCTTCATTTTCTCTTTCAGAACACAAAGGATTTAAAGGTGAATTCATGTGAAGGGACCAAACCAGGACCCCGGTCTCCTCTCAGTGACCGTGTTTGTGAGGCACTGACGAATTTAGCTACATTAACAGTCCTTGACAGCCCATCATCTAATGAATACTGATATGCACTGTGTTCATTAGCTATTCATGAAATCCAATTTGCTGCAATAATCTGGCAGTGCTAAGCACCCACAAAGCACTTTGTCAAGCTCAGGACCCATGCCGGACCAGCCTACACTTCCTTTAATTATTTTCACCAGGGCAAAGGTACAGTAGCTTCCTGAAAGCGTCCTACAGGAAATGATTCTTAATGTTGTAGGAACATCAGCTGCTGTCATCAGCCTCTTCAGAGCCTCTTCTTCACTGTGAGTCATCGACTGATGTGAGAAGTTGTCCGGTTTCACTTAACATTTTCAATATAATATCCTTGACATAAAGATATTTTAATACTCACAATGGTCATAATCAATTGCTATAAGCAAGATGGTCCCAGTTACACTGGAGAAGGAAAGTTCACATGCTCGACTGATCTAGTCAAGCTGAAGTTTGCAGAATGCAAGAGAGCCTGACAGAGCACTTTGTTTCTGCCACCACATTTCTCTTCCAGTCCCATGGGTCTCCACAACACACTGACTCAGTACTGCTGCAGAAACACTGTAGCTCTCCAACGGTTACAACCAATTTCATATAAAATTACTGATTGGCTCCAGTAAGTATGAAATGCTGCACCTCTTTAGGATGACGTCAATGGAAATGATTAGAAATATATGTAGAGCTAATGACATTCGCTCTGATCCAAAACCTAGCAAGGTGCCTCACTGTCTACTGTGGATACAGACAGCTGCATCAGGACTGAAATAAAACCTCAAAATACTGACTTTACATTGGAAGTGATACACAAGTACTCTTCATATAGAGCACATGGGAAACTCAACTTGGTTGATTCCAGTAGAGTTTAACTTTAGTGCATCCGGTTCTGCTCGGCCCGCTCAGAGCAGGGCTCGAATCAGCAATTGCCAGTACAGGAGGTGGGCATGTTAACAAGGCTAACAATGCTAAAGCCCACAGACTTAGCATCAGTCGCTAGGTCAAGGGAGTGAGGTTTACTTGCATAGCTGTTATTATCCGTTACACCTTATAATCTGCTCGTATTACCCACCTGAGCCTCATTTGAATCCGGGTCACGCTACCAATATGAATGGTTTTACTTGCACTGTTCCAAGAAATTCAACAAAGTTAGTTACCATCTGGAATATTATATGATAACACGGACGTTAACCCTCTGGGGACCAAGCTGTTTTTGGGGTCCTTGAGATGTTCTGACATGCCTTGACATTTGTGCTTTTTTCAGTTATTTATAAACATGTTAATGGCAAAGGTGTAAATTCACTCTATATAGCACAAACAGGGCTACCATAATATGCGAGCAACGTGTATGTAGATGTTTGTATTTTTAAGAGAATAATGTTTATGCGTGGTTATTGAAAAAAAAAAAAATGAAAGTTGCTGAATTAAGACCACAAAACACATATTAAATATGTGTCCACAAGACTTTTGACTAATTGATGTTGTCCCTTTGAGTTCTAGCTTCAAAATGATGTAAAAATAGTCTTGCTTTATCGTTAAAAAAAAAAAATACATTGATTTAAATGGTGTAAAACAGGTTTTGCTTGGAAAGCCAATATGCGAGGGGGAGTAGTAGTTTACACCTTAGATTATGAATGTCCCACCCACTCTGTATAATGAGCCATTCACTCAGGTGTGAAACTGACTGAGCCACAATGCAAGGACAAAAGATGTATTTAGAAGAAGACTTATATTGACCATTTAAGATTTCGCTTACATCTCTCTTGTAAATATGTTTTGCTATTTTATTCAAAATGTTACAATTACAACAATAATTACAATTTCAACAATATTTCAAGTGTACTCTTTCTTTGTAAAAAAAAAAAAAAAAAAAGATTATAGGCCTACATTTTATCATATGTATTCATTAGTTTGAATATAGCCAACATTGGAACATCTAACATCTTAGTCTATGAATTTATTTTTGACAAAAATAGTATTTTTTTGCAGTTTAATACGTTGCTTATACAAATACATTTTATTTAAACATATTCCAGTCGATTTTTACTCATCTCAGTAGGCTATAGCAAAGCAGTTTATTCTTTCACACACAGACGCGCGATTCATATTTAGGCTAAACAGTCTTTACAAATATGTCCCCTTCATTCATCTCACAGAAAGGCGAGTCATATTATAGAAATGTGATTCATCTTTTTGCGGTTTACATAGGCCTACACTAACGTTATTCCATAACGTTATTCCACACGTGAGAAAAGAAAACAGCCTACCTCACTCCTCAGCGGAATCTGCTCCTCATTTCAGGAGATATTGCTCCTCATCAGCACTGTTCTGAGGAATATTTTCTCCATAAGGTAGGCTATAATGTCTCACTCGCGAGGAGTCGCGACGCGCTTTGTTTACAGCTGATGTGGGCGTTTCACAGTTCTGAAATAGTTCTCAGAATTTGCGTTTGAATAGCACGCGCTCTCCGGGGAGTGGTCACATTACTGTGAATGAGCTCCTAATGAGCTCGACAGGAGTCGCTCTCTTTTTATACAGATTACAGAAGCTGAGAATATTTGTTTTTTATATAAATGACTTCATTTAAAAGATGCGATCTCAAGCTTTATGCCCGTGGGTCTGTTTGCCTGTTTGACTGAATTTTCGCGGAGTTATAGATCATTTTCGAACGCGTTTCAAATGGGAGTTTACTGACAGAGAGAAGGCAGAAATCGCATCATGTTAATTTTTCTTTATTTGTCAAAAAGCAAAACACTTTATTTTTATTGTGAGTATACAGAAAAAAAATAGAAACTGAACAGGATCGATTGATGTATTACACGAAAATGAAAGATCAAAATTAACAGAGCATTTAGTGTTTATTTTCATTGCTAAAAAAAAAAAACGAGCAAAACGCGCGGGCGCGTTTGTGGTCCCCAGAGGGTTAAAGACAGCAGCCTTGAGCAAAACTCTTTAGAGCAGGGGAGTGAAGTTTACCTGCACAGCTCTTACTAGCTGGCCTCCGATGGACTCTAAATGGTCCTGAGTATTTCCGCTCCTGTATCCATCATCATCGCTACAGTTTATAAACCACCTAAGGCTACGACACACGCAGCTTTTTTGTCAGATTTTGCGGACTTCCTGTCGATGCTGACCATGAAGTTTGACAGAATTCTAATTGTGGGAGACTTCAATATTCATGTTGACCGGAGTGACTCAGTAGCGGCTAAGGAATTTCTGTCGCTAATTGACTGTTTTAGCTTCATACAGTTTGTAACCGACCCAACTCATAACAAGGGTCATACGCTGGATCTTGTGATAGCTAACGGATCATTTGTATCACAGTTTTCATCTACTGATATTGGACTGTCTGACCATTCAGCCGTCTTTTTTAACCTCGAACTATATCATTCAAATGAGCCTATCATCCGAACAGTAACCTTTCGGAAGTGGAAGTCTATCGATCAGACAGCTTTCTCCAATTCCGTGGTTTCCACTCTAAGCGATCTTCATCCCATATCACTGGATGAGAAAATTCTGCAGCTAAACTCCACTCTTGCTGCTAATCTTGATACTTTTGCTCCTCTCAAGTCACGTAAGTCACTTCACTCCTTTGTACATCTGGGTTCACTGGTGTTTCTTTTACTCATTTCTCACTGCTTGATTCTGAGGCTCTCACAAGGGAGGTATCCAACATGAAATCAACCACTTGCTTGCTGGATCCAATTCCTACAAATCTATTTAAATCATGCTTCCCTGTTATTCTTAGCATTATAAATGAATCATTGGAAACTGGGGTCGTTCCAGCTGTACTGAAGACTGCTGCTGTTACGCCTGTACCAAAGAAAGATAATGCTCCTGTGGATGATTTGAGCAATTTTCGTCCCATTTCTAACCTTCCCTGTTTGGCAAAAATACTTAAGCGTGTTGTTGCCTCTCAACTCTGTAATCATCTTACAACCAATAACCTCTTTGAACCCCTTCAGTCAGGTTTTCGTAAATTTCATAGCACTGAAACGGCGTTGGTCAAAGTTATCAATGACTTGTTGATGGCCTCTGACTCTGGAGCTACCTCACTTTTCATTCTTCTTGACCTTAGAGCTGCCTTCGATACTGTGGATCATGGTCTATTACTTACCCGTCTGGAAAGTGTTTTTGGTGTGTCCGGGACAGTTTTAGACTGGTTTAAATCCTATTTTACTGACCATTCCCATTTTATTTCGATGTGTGGCTTTAGGTCTGACACTTGCACGGTGCTCACTGGTGTTCCTCAGGGATCAGTTCTAGGCCCTCTACTCTTTAACATTTATCTATCTCCACTTGGGCATCTGCTGCGATCGCTTGGCCTTAATTATCACTTTTATGCTGACGATACCCAAATCTACATCCATTCTAAATCTGGTGAAGACATTGATGCTTGTTATCTTTCTGGTTGTATTTCTGAGATTAAAGCGTGGATGAATAATAACTTTCTTTGCCTGAACAGTGGGAAAACTGAGATTATGCCTATTGGTTCCCGCCATCAAATTCGCAAAGCGGCTCCACTGTCCCTGTTTGTTGATGGCTCTGTTTTAGAGACTCATAGTAAGATGAGGAATCTTGGTGTTATTTTTGACACCAGCCTCACTTTTGATTTCTTTGTCCAGAGTACTGTGAAGGCATCCTTTTTCCACCTCAGAAATATTGCCAGACTACGCCCAATGCTAAACTTATCTGTCGCTGAAAAGCTGATTAATTCTTTTGTGGTCTCGCGGCTGGATTATTGTAATGCAGTTTTAACTGGAGTTTCTAAAACCACAATTAATAAACTGCAATATGTACAAAATTCTGCTGCCCGGATCCTGACGGGAGCTAGGAAATTTGACCATATTACTCCAGTTCTGAAGTCCTTACACTGGCTCCCGGTCAGATTCCGTGTTGATTTTAAGATCATGATGTTGACTTACAAGGCATTACACGGCTTAGCTCCGCAATACTTATCTGGTTTATTAACCACTTATATTCCAAATCGCCGACTGCGCTCCTCACAGGGTAATCTGTTAACTGTTCCACAAACGCATCTAAAATCTATGGGCGACAGGGCTTTTTCTGTCTATGCTCCTACACTTTGGAACTCTCTCCCCCCTGAACTTAGGGAAGCACAGACTTTTGGCATTTTTAAAGCTCTTCTCAAAACACATTTTTTTAAACTTGCATTTGAATGCTGATGTCTTATTGTGCTCGTTCTATAGTTATTTTTATGTTGCTGTTTTTGTTTCTATTAAGTTTTACTTGTAGTATTTCCTGGTGGACTGTGATTTTATGTACAGCGCTTTGAGAAGCTGCTTTTAAAGGCGCTCTATAAAATAAAGTTTATTATTATTATTATTAAACCTCGGTCCCATCCGGGTCACGGCACCAATGTAACTGGTTCCACTTGGCCTGTTCCAAGCGGGGCTCGGACCGATGACTGCTGATTCATACAGGAAACTTCCATGTCAATTCATACAGAAACCTGCCAGTTGTCCACTATGCTGAGCCATTTATAGCAGCATTTTTTTCAAAGAATAACCAGTATATTTCCCCCATGGACAAAACAGTCGCATTACAAGCTTTCCTCATTAATGAGCCATGAGATCCAATTTTATGTTTTACTTGTATAAAATAGGAGGAGAAGCTTCCTCTGAAGAAATCAGACTTATAAATCTAATTCTGCTCCTTTACAAGCATCTCTCTTGTATAGAGAGGTTAGATAACTGGAAATTTCCTTGTAATGTTCCTCTGTGTGCGGTGTAAAAGAACAGTGAATTTTAATCACCTTTCTATTCACAGAGTTTTTAATTAAAAGTCCTGGATGGGTTTTAGTTTTGCAAGACAAAGAAAACCTTAATCAGTCCAAATATGTGCATAAGAACTCATTAAAGCCATCAAATCTGAATTAATCATTAGGTCCACCTAATTTCATTAGGTGGTCTCTAAACCCTAACCAACCAACCCAACTCACTTCCACTTAACTGATACTGTGAGACACAATGTATTTTACTCTGAGCTGTTAGATGCCCCACACGGTGATCCGTGTATGTGTATGATGTGTTTTGATGTATGATATTTTGTGTCACAGGCCATGCAGCGGGAGGGAAAGGACATCAACATCACGCAGGTCATGGACCGCTGGACCCTGCAGATGGGCTATCCTGTCGTCACCATCAGCAAGAACGACAGTCTTGACAACAGTGTCACAATCTCCCAAGAGCACTTTGTCTATGACATGGACGCTAAGATTCAGAATCCTGAGCTATTCAACAAAAGGTAGTGTGCTATATCTCAAATGTGCTATATCTCAAATGTGCTACATGTCGAATGTGCTATATGTCAAATGGACTATTTTTTATAACAGGCTGTTGCATGAAAATAAAACACCACCAGTCAACTAACCTCTGATTCTCCATGAGTTCATAAATCAGTGCAGAAAATCCACCATAATACACAGAGTCCTGTATGTTTGCTGAACACTGCAATGCTGAATAATGTAAAAATCCCACACAGTGATGCTCTGATAGTTTCCTGTAATCAGATCAAGCTCAGAGAGAAAAAGATCCTACAGTTGTTCTGCAGCTGAAGAGAAGAAACCATTTTGATTCCAAATGAGATTAAACTTTAAGATATTTTGGAAGAAATACAGAAGAATAGACCATATGGAGATTATAAGCAGAGCTAGACAGATAAAGACTAGCCTAGCGCCCCACAAGAGCATGAAAACCCAGAGGATTTCCTCACTTATCCAAAGGATGTGAACAGTTTAATGCTTTGCACATCTTGTCTGCCTTTTATCACTCCTACTAAAAGAAACATCTTAAGCCAGCCTACAATGGTTTGAAAGTTTTCACTGGCTATAGTCAACCAACACCTGTTAACTATTTTAGACAGTTTTTTTTTTTCTTCAGAAGGACAAGAAAGAGTAACACAACACAGTCTGTATGAATTAGATCTCACATCATGTTCACGCACAAAATATCTAGCTGCTATTAACTGAGCATTTCATTTATTATTAGCATATACTGAGCATATTATTATTTATGCTAATGACCGCCACATGATGTTTGGCACCTGTCTGCGTTGTCACATAAAACTGCATGTGTCACTGGCAGATAAATTAGTTTAATTCTTCGTTTGTGTGAGATGAATAATTCAATACCGCCTCTGATCCGTTTTAGAAATTCTCCTTTTGTTTTGAATCAGGCACTGTTAGCAGCACAAGAATTGACTCAAGAATTTAATTTTATTGCTGAACTGTCAGTTTCAGTGTGTGTGGTGAGGGATGTTAAGCAGTAATGCCATTTAGATAGTAATACTAATGTTTCTCAAGGTGAGAACAATATCAATGTCAAACACCTGCAATTTCAGGACATGATAAAACATTTCTTAGCTTGTAATCTATTGGATATATTATTGTGGTTGCTTTTTGACTAAAGGTGGTTAAAAGTTGAATCCATTAGTTAGAAATAGGAGATAATAATAACTCTAGTGAGATAAAAGCATAATTTCTGGCATCATAAAAGCATTTTTCTTCATTCTGCACGGCTAGGCTAGCTCTCCATAACAAGCCATCTAATGTCATAAATATGAAACATACAGGTAGAAATTTGTTTGTCCGCCTCTTTCCTGAGTTCATTTGTTCAGAGCAGACAAAGCCACCTTCCTTTGAATGTCTCCTCCTACATGAACGTGTTTTCTGAGCGCTGCGGTCTTCTGCGGAGGCGTTCAGAAGCAGAGCTGCTCCAGGAATCAATAGCAAAGCTGTGTTGCGAGTAGGGGGCGTCTCTTTCCTGTTTTGCCCCTCAGGCGGGTTTTCAGCTGAGTACCAGACAACCTGCCAGAATGCAGGGGGATTTGGCACCTTTGTAAATGCAGTGTAACACCTCACTCGAGGCTTTAAGCCAGCCTAGCAAAATGTGCTGACAGAAACATTGGCAGCAACAAAAGGAAAACAGGGAAGGTCAGTTTGAATGTATTTCACACTCCTTCTGTGTGTTTCATGTCCACTGCCATCTCATTAAAGTTCATAGAGGGTCCAGAGTCTGTCTGGAGATGTCCAAACTCAACAGAAAAAAAAATATTATTCCACTCCGTTGTACTTGAAACACATGCTGGCTTTTATGCTACACTTTGATATTCTCTTGAAGCAGCTTCATAATCCAGCTAGCAAAGAGCCACACACTTGATATGCTAATCCACATCTTCTTTCAAACGTGCATTAAAGGAATATTTTTGGGTTAAATACAACGTCAGCTGTATTTACGTCATATTTGGTCTGTTATTTATTACCCAGTAATTAATTTTGACTTGTCCTTCAGTTTGTAAAGAGAAGGAAAACGTGTTTATAGTAATACATTTACATATGAATGCATTTACAGTGGAAGCCTAGCATGCTAGCATTATAAACATTTTAGCTTGTTTTTACAAAGTTAGGGTTTTGTAAAGATCTTGTAATTTGTATTTAATGCTAAATATTTATTTGAAATTGTCACAGCTACAGCTAATCTGATTGTTTACATCAGCTTGTTAGCATAATAGCAGTTAGCTTAAAGGCCACAGTTTTCTTCTCAATTATAAAACCTCAGTATTAAGTTAGTATAGATTGAATAAGTCACTAGAAAGTTGATTCATTAGAGAGAAGTGTAGTTTATACCTGAAATGGTGACGCTATACTTCAACACACCTGAAATCTGAAATCATGAAAGGACCGTTTGGCACGTCCAAGATAGTTTGCAGATCCTGTTGTTATTTTCACAAGTGTAAAAAGTCTAAAGCTGAAGCGTTGCTTCATTAACACCTTTACACTCCTATCTTACCTGACTTCTGTATGGATTTTTTTAAAGCACAGATTTTGTGCTGAGGTGATGTCATAGAGAATATAAACAACTTATTAGTGCTTGAAGGCACAAATTAATTTTCCAGTTGCAGACTTGACTGTGTTGGATACATGCAGTTACTCCTGTGAATTATTTACAGTCCCGATGTGGATCTGAGCCTTATATAGTCTTATTGTGCAGGTATGTGTAGGTCTACATGAGGTTGGTGTGTAACTTTGTAAAACTTATTTCGTAAAACTTATTGCTCAAGTTAGATACTTCAGTGATCCTTGAGGGGAAAATTTGCATCACTGCAATAATTCAGTGCTAACAGCTCTACTGGGCACATGAATAAAGTAATAAAAAAAAATAATGATCTAGTTTTGACAAAAAAAAGTATTCTGTGCTATTTAATGACTTAAGAAAAAAATGAGTTCTGTGCAAATGAAATGTTCTGTCATGACACAGGCAGGCTGATATGTCCTTCTGACATTGCACTTAATCTGCTTTCAATTACATTGTTCTCTATAGGACACACCTGATTGTTTCCTGCTGTTTCAGTACCCAATGAGCTCGCTGCTCAACATTGAAATACTTGGTTAGCGTCTGCTATCGCAGTTTCCAGCGTGCTTTCAGAAACCCTCCACCTTCCCCAGCTCCACCTGTATAGATCTGCTACTGGTAATTCATGTATTCTATTGTACAGCAGCAGCATGTTGTGTAATATGTATTAGCAAAAGCAATTCCTGTACTTGTTCTGCAGCAGAAGCAGCAATAACCAACAGCAGAGTAGCAGAGCTAGTCCGCCAATGCATATTAACAATGTCATATCTCATCTTCTTCTTTCCAGTTCCTCACGGTCCCAGTGGTTTTAAACCGCTGCTGGGTGATTGATTGAAAGTCTACAAAACATAAATGAACACAACAACTCCAGCCTGTGTGGACATCCACGGAGGGTTTCAAATGGAGACACTTGTATTTTTTTCTTCTCTTCAGTGCTGCTGGTGTTGGATAAAAGTGTTTTTAGGATTTACAGTATCACACATGTTGAGCCACAAAAAACCCCCAGTGACTCATTATGGATTGAAAAAGCCAGCGGTCCCTGAAGAGAGCCTGAGATATTATCACACCCGCACAGAGAGACAGTGAGACTGAGACCTCAAAACCCATGAGCAGAGAGAGGATAGTGGTTAATCACAGTGAATTTTAAATGTAGACACATCCAGAGACCATCTGTTACTCTTTTACAGTGGTGATATAGTGTTGAAGGCTCATTTCTCTGTCAAATATTGCTAATTATAATTTGATTTTTCTTTTTTTTATGTTTAACAAAAACGAAAACCTTGGAACAACCATTTAGCACCCAATCATGGTGGCATTAAATGTTTAGCATTACATATTTTCTTCATAAAATGTCAAAAAGTCTGAGATATTATTATTTTTTTATTAGTATTATTCATTTATTTGTGGATATAAATAATAATAATAATAATTCATAAAGGCGCCTTTCTGAACACCCAAGGACACCTTACAGCAAACAACCAGTAAAATAATAACAATATAAAAATAAAATGATAAAATTTACAGCATAATTACATCCATCACACAAAGAAAAGAAAACTGCAATTCACACATAAGCCTGAGTAAAAAGATAAGTTTTTAGACGGGATTTAAAAATTTGAAGACTGTCACAATTCCGTATGTTGGGGGGAAGCGAATTCCACAGCCGAGTGGATATGTACTCATTTATAATTTATTTAAAATTGGGCCCCTTTTTAAATTCTGTTTCTGCCATCTTATAAGGGTCTCCATTTCACATGTGTGCATAACAACTCTTCCTGACCATGGTAAAATCACTGTAATGCACTGCCTCTCATGTTGCTTTCATTTATATAATATTGTCCATTAAGAGCAAGTGTATGATATCTACAACTGCAGAAAACAAACACGGGTTTGTTCCATAAACATTAAATGATGCCCACATGTCTCATCTCTCACACACTTTACCCGTCTGCTGTAGAGACTGAACTCTTCATTCGTGCTTTAGATAAAGCTCTGGGCCATAACACAAAGTTCCTGAGGGATGTAAATAACGATGATGATAACAGACGCTTCCATAAATGAACAAACATGAGCCACCAAATTACCAGCCTGTGGAGAACTTTAATTTTCTTTTGCTTTCTTCTCTTGTTCAATCCCACTGATGAACACAGTTTTATGTAAATTTATCTGTGTGATTTCATTTGAACACACACACAGATGCTTCTATTATCTCTGAAATTCATAAGTATTGTTATCAGCGCTCATCTACCGCAGGATCTCTCTCTATAGTCTCCTTATAAACATATGCGTTTAAATACTGTTTCCCAGCAGGCTTCATATAGCCTCAGCTTATGCATAATGTCTTCTCAACTGTGTTATAGTTATATCCTCTGCGGTATAAACTTTCATCCCAGCATCTCCAGTGTCTGCTGTTTACAGCCATTTCTGCTGCCTTTAAAAATCTTGTTGGTGACACTTTAATTAAACCTTTTTTAATAATGCATTATTAAAGTATCTTTAATGCATTGATTATGCCTTGTAATGTTCCTTACAATGCATTGTATGGACTTATGAATAATTGTAACCACATACATTGTAATAATTATGTTACGCCTTTAGAAAGTATAATGCATTAAACACAAGACAAACAACCAATTTCAGGTGAACTATCTAAAAATATTTATGAAAAGACACACTGCATTACAACGTACATTATGAATTCCTTTATAATGCATTATACATAAAGGCTTTAAGTAAAGAGTTCCCATATTGTTTTATAACAGAGATTTCAGTCTGTCTTTTCACAAAACCCTAATTGAGGCGTGTTCAGACATAATTAAGACACATTAAATAACATAAATCATCTTTCCTGAATGAATGGAGGTGAGTCACCAGCAGCCTGAAAAGGATTTTTGTCCGTTCCTGTCAGTTTTCCAACTAACACAAATCCTTAATGATCCAACCCTTTCCCCACAGCCAAGACTGATATCATGAAATAATCCAGACAGCTCTTCTCATATTTAATCACTAAATGTTGACATTTATGAGGAATATGTGGTGCGTGCCTGTGTAAAGTTCACTGCCACAGTGATAGGCTGCTGTGACGGTTGCCAGGGTGTTGCTATGTGTTTGTCAGAGTGTTTTTTAGCATGTTGCCTCAAGATAAAAGACGGCTTATCATGTTATGTTGTTCTAGACAATGAAAAGAGCTTTTCTTTAGAATTAAGGGGCATGCTAAGATAGCTAAGATGCTAACATGCTAACCAAAGGAAGGGATGGTGTTTTTAAACACTAGCTTTGATAAAATTATGTATAATTTAAAAGACATTCATTCACACATTTTCATGATTAAGCATGAAAACACCATTAAGCCTTAAATTGTTCTGTCATTTCTTATCAAGTTATCAGGCACTGAATAAAGTACAATGGTGCGAAAGGCACACCTTAAAGGTGCCTTGTGTAATGTCCGCCAAAAAATCAATTCATACTCCACATTCCATACCAGATGGGGGCAGTATACCTCCAGAAAGTGAGTAACAACTCTAGAGTAACAACCGAGAAACGGCATAGTCTCTATGCTCCGCCCCTACCTTCACAACGACCCTAGAGCCATAGCCGAAGCTGAGCCAACTCCTAATAGAGGACGTTTTGACTCCAGAGGAACGTTGGTTGATGTCAAGTGATTTTGAAATATGACATCTTCAAGCTACTCCCCTTCACCTTTACCAGTGAATATGTTCATATTCGTTTTGTTCATATTACATTTTTATTGTTAGTTTGAATTACATTAATTTGACAGACAGCATTCGCTGATGTTGACCAAGCTAGCGCCAACGTAACCAGAGCTGCCAACTCTCAAGCATTCACCGTGAGACACACGCAATTGACACTTTTCACACGCTCTCACGCCACACATCAATTTTCTCACGCACAGAAAAATCGCGAAGCAAAGAGGACACGGAGACCGACAGACTAGACAGAGCAGGTTAGTTATGATATAAAAAAATCTCAGCTCTCAGATTCTGTCAATTTTATTACGCAATTCAAACAATAAATACCGTTTTGGCGCTTGTAAATGTTACACGACAGATCCCTAGCGCACGTGAACCGATCATCTCTACTAGCTAATAGTAAAAAAACATAAACACTGTTGAAAGATACAGTAGGCTACAACTTACCAAAATGTATTCCTCATACATAATATCGACCAATCAGTGTTTTTTATCAGCGTGAAGAGGTCAATAACATAGCTGGAGAACAATTATGTCAGATTTACCTCAGGAAAGCCATTAAATAAACATAATATAGGTCACGTAGTTGGCAAGAAAAAAAGAGCTATAGAGAGTATTGTGTACTATATTACAATACTACATATTTATTATATTTTTACTTATATCATTAAATATCCGTTCTCTTCCCTGAACTGAAATGTAGTAGTGGGCTGTACTTTCCACACGATTGACATCAGGTTCAAGTACGCCCACAAGCCGTGCGAGTTATTCGTGTATTGCAGTTTGGCTGGTGGTTATGTTGCCCGCATACCGCCTCCCATGGCCGAAACTGGTATTACGACACCTGTCGGGCTGTGGCTAGTAATTTAGCATGCTAATTCAGGTTGATATCTCTGCAGCACTATAACTTGTCATTTTTTTAATGACATCATCGCCCTTATTTCTTCTCATTCTTTTGATGCGTGTAGCTCATTTTTTGGATATTTTTACCTCAATTCTTACACATGGCACCTTTAAGTAAAATGTGCATTTTTAAATATGGTAGACACCCAACTTGATAATGATATTGACCATTTGAATGTAACAAAAGATTGTACCATATTAAAAAGTATATAAAATCATATCAACCATGTCTTGCCAACAAATGAAAAAGCCAGCCAACTATTTAATGTCAATTATTGTGCATTTAGCCTCTACAGAAGGGACGTTTTTACCCTAAATACCATACTTACATATTCTTTAGTTATTAACAATCTGTTGATTTATCTACTTTTAATTGAAGATCATTAACTAGACATTCAACTTCAAGTTTATATGGCCATTTTTCACATAATTCTGTAACATTTGAAAACACATTAAATAGCAATAGAACATTAAACCTATAGCACAGAATTGACTGTTGCTGTCCGTGATCATCCGAATTTCCCAGTGAACCCATAAAAAAAGCTGAGGAAGGGGGGAAATTGTTAAATAAAGTTCAAATATTTGTTTGGAGCGTGTTCAAATGATTCAGTCTTACACTAGATCTCATAATGTTGCAGTATTTATTGCTTTGGATCAGCTCAGCTGCACTCTTGTTGTCTGGGGTAATTTACGCTGGCAGACAGCAGAACTCGTCCACGTGTGTGTCAGACATTTTGACAGACTGAAAGAGGGACGGCCATCCAGTGTGACAGCTGTCAGACAGAGTTTGACTGGAGAGGCTCTCATACTTAGAGATGTTCATACACACACAATAGCACATGAAAGCTATAGAGTCACAGATGAATCGACATCAAAATGAGGTGGCGACACAGAACATGACAGCGATCGGGTGATGAGTGATACACAGCTGTGTGTGTGTGTGTGACACAGAGAGAGAGATAGAGAAAGCAAAGCACTCTGGGAAAGAATGAAAGCTGATTTCTTTGAGCTTTGACACTGCTGGGTTTTCTTTGAGCTTCACAATCATCTGATACTCCTGATTTTGTCACTCTGCTTGCTAGTGTTGAGACAGAGAGGATATTGCACGAATGTATCCCACAATCCCATTAAATCGTGGGCGTCCATTTGTGTCAGCTTATACGCGTCACAGTGACATTTAAACTCCTGAGATCAAACAGAAGCGTTTCATCTGTTATTTCTCTCTTTGTCTCATTTCAGCTTCCAGTGGCAAATACCGCTGACGTTCGCAGTGGGAAACTCCAGTCACATATCAACAGAGACCATCATGTGGGTCGCCAATAAAACAGGTACAATTATACAAAGTGCTTTTATTAGCATATGGACACAAGACAGTCACATTATTCTAATGAGGATTTTCCTTCATTATGATGTCAGGACAGTTTAATATCACCCTGACATTTTTGACTGCCCAAAAATGTCAAAATTTGAATTAATAAGAAGAAACTAAAAATGTGCTCATCATAAAATATGGTGTCTAAGTCATTTAATGTATGAGTTCATTTTTAGACCTGATCAAAAAATTTGTGTCATGTCCTTGACCCATGAAATCCCGATCAGCCAGTGACAGATAACATTTTTTTTTAATTTGATTTCCTCGTAAAATTTGATGAATTCATCTCTCAAGACATGCATGTTCGTATATTCCTTTTTACTAAACACTTCAATGCTATTCTTCTGTGATTCCCACACTGTTGCAGCACCCACACGTCCACCATCATTATATTCAATCCTATTCCATTACATTCCTCTCCTTTGGGAGATCGAGGCAGATTTTCTTTGGACGAATCCACAGCGAGTCAAATTCCAAGAGCCGGAATTGAATTTGCTCTGCGAGCGATCCATGTGGCTCAGAGCTGAAATTTCCCCTGATTATGAGACCATTTAACAGCCTCCATTTTCTGCTCACCTTCCATGAAAAACTGCCCTCACCAGGCCTACAATGCAGATGACACCGAGCCGGAGACAATGACTCTTGAAAGAAACACACACTGTAACATAGAGACCCCATTTATATGCATTAACTCACTGCATGACTCTTGAAACCTGGCCGCTGACGGTTGGATGCTTCCTGGATCACGATACACTGCAAATCCATTGAGTCCATGAGCGCTCGAAAGCACTTAACCAGTGAATTTATTAGCCATGAAAAAGCACAAGGTCTGGCTGGAATATAACAGGTTGAGAACGGTGGCAAACACAATAGATTACAGATGTTGTACATACAAAATGCTGAATGCATCGTCTCTTCATGTATATTTCTGTGCAGGTCTGAGTTCATTTCAAAGATGATAAATGTGCTCACAACTTGATATGCATAAAAAGCTTTGCAAGTTCACTGTCAGGTAGAATACATCAGTCCATATGAACTATAGTGACTTTTTGCTTTATATACATTTTGTTTGTATTGAACTTCCTGTTATCTGAATATATTATCTGTCATGGAGCGTCTAGGCATCATTTAGCGCCACATGTTTCTGCTTGTGAGTTGAGCTACAGTGACTGTCAGAAGTGCCATTAAACGTTTATTTCATGTTGTTTTTTTTACTGCTGTATTTATAGAGACGCACAGAGTGGGTCACATGGGCGGCGAGACGTGGTTGCTGGGCAACATCAATCAAACGGGATACTTCCGAGTGAACTACGACCTCCACAACTGGAGACTTCTCATCCAACAGCTGATGAGCAACCCAAAGGTATTCCTTTCTTCCACATCTGTCAGTCTTTCTGTCTTCCCGTTTTATCCAAAGTGTTTCTTCCTCCCCTTCTGTCATGATTCTTCCTTTTATTCTCCTCATCACTTCCTGCTGTATTGTAAATGTCTGTGCTGTTCTCTCGCGGCAGATCATCTCCGTGGGCAACAGGGCCGGTCTGATCGATGACGTCTTCAACCTGGCGAGGTGGGTTCAGTTTGTTACATGCAGAATCATTCAGAGAGTCTGAGACCTGAGATCCATCTAACAGCCTTCACACCCCTGCAGAAACCCCTAGACTATTCAGGCTTATTGTGTCCTGCTTTTTATCCTCACAGTAACTGTCACATTATTTCAGGAGGTCGTTCACCTACCAGTGAGAAAGCGTAAAGTGACAATGGTGAGGAAAAATTCTTGGAGTATAAAGGCTTTCAGCACAAAAACATCAACAAGATTTTAAATAAAAAAAAATAAAAAAATTATTTGACCTTCGGTATGGTGAAATTAAGTAATTACATCTGATATGATTAAATAAATTCATAATTAAATGCACCAATTTATTTTGTAATTCAATGAAAACACAATAATTATTGTTTAAAACATATTATACCCATTTTTACCAAACTAGGTCTGCATTTAAAAAAAATTCTAAATTTTGTATGTTTTTAATTATAATAGGCTTCATTTCTGAATGACACTCAGATGAATCATGCATTTCTGAAACCTGATTTCCCTAAAGAGCTCTTAATAATACTGGAGGATTTTTCACACGTCAGTCAACAGAAAGGTGCTTGCAATGGCTGGAAGTTTCAGAAGGTTACATCATGATTAACAGGTCTGTATGGAAGTGAAAGTGTTGCAAAACTGTTTAAAACTGTCATTTCGCATCCATAACATTCTCCAAGCTGATTAAAATAGCATCACCAGACATATTCTATATGATCTGCTGATGCCAGAAGAATCACATTTTACATGATCAAATCTTGTCATATTCACCAGCTGTAGAAATGCGTAGAATGCAAAATATTTATCTTTAGGGGCATGTATTACGTTTTGCAGTTCAACCTACTCAATCAGAAACAATTAGCCAGACATTTATGAAAATGTTCCTATTATTATGAAAAAGCTCTTTGAGGGTAATTGATGTTCTGAAAATAACAATTCATCCACTTGCTGCCATTCAAAAATGAAGCATATTATTATTAAATATGACATTTGCAAATACTTGATTTCTTTGTCTTTTAGAGAAAGACAGAAATTTGGCACCAAGCATTTGGAAAGACCTACATTTCAAAGTTAACACCCATTTTCTTCTGGTCAGCCTGAAAGGATCTTGATAAAGCCGTCCATCACAATAGAAAGAAGAGTCAGATCCAGTGAACTCCAGCTGGACCTTCATTACTGACAGATGCAGCTCTCGTTCTGTACTGTACTCTTGATCTTCTTTTCTCCTTTAGCCCGAAGGCGTTAGTGAAGAAAAAGCCTTTAGCTCATCAAGATGAGACCTGCGGTGAGGCCACTGAGCCGTTACTGCGATAGCGGATAATAAGAAAGCGAGGGAAAACCTCTGTTTCCCCTCCTTTCCACTGCGGTCTCATTGTGTCGATCCTTCAAAGCTTCATCATTAGCTGGAAACTCACATGTGAGAGGAGGAAAGACAGAACGGTAAAGGTAGATAGAAAGAACAGAGTTTATTGTGCCACAGGCTGCCAAGCTGCCATTAGTTCCTTCAGCAACGACTGCTCTCCCTAAGGTCCTCTCTGTTTGATACAAGGACTCAGGAAATATTCAGTCACTGGCAGCTGCTCTTGATGCTACAAACAACTGATTCATTTCTCAAGCCAAATCACTGTTTGAGTTTCACTGGTGGACTCTCTTAGACATTGAATTTAGGTGCTGCTTTATACAGATTGTGAAATTCGTTCACTTTGGACAGTCATTTTTATTCTTCCACCAAACTAAACGAGGAAGCTGTCAGATTCTCTGCTAGCATTAGCTGCGCTGTTCTTCAAACTGAAACGACAGGCTCGTGTGCCGGCGCTGTGTGGCTCATGTTGAGATAGACGGGGCTTTAACAGGCATGTGGAGAGTTGTGCTTTTGACCAAAGATGTTTCCTAATCACGGAGGTTCAGTCAACTGACGACAAACCCACATAGAAACTTGTGTTTATTGTGTCATATTGAGCCGAGAAAGGAAACCTGTCCCTGTGTTGTAGTACGTCATGTTCATTTAGCCTGTTTATTCGACTCGGCCTTGTTTACCGAGCTTGATAATTGAAAGTTAACAGGACTGAAGGCAAATCCTTTTGTTCCTGATTTCAGTCTGATTTGTACATGTTTTTTTGTCTCTGCTTTAGTTACTTTTAATACTCTTACTGCAGCTACTCTTAATAAAAACGAGCGGATGTTAACAGCATGTCTTATTCATCCTCAGGCTCAGGTCTGTGGAGGTGGTTATTGGCCCTCACATTCTCGAGAAGCGAAAATGCCAACCTGCATATTAAAAACAGCATCATCGTTAATCACAGTGTGTAAAATGTCTCGTTTCTCTGTAAATTACTGGGATGATAAAGAGTGTTCATATGACTGAGGAAACTGAATGCCTCGAGGGATGTTACCTAATTAACTGGTGTTCATGGGAGTCATTCACTCAGATCAATACTGACTCACAAAGACTTTATTGTGATTATGAATTACTGGATCAATTGAGTAGAAGAAAGCTAGAGTAAGTGAAGACTAGTTGGTGTCTAAATATCATATTTAATGTGCATAATAATTGGGTTAATTGCATAGCTTTTAATATTATGTGCTTAAGAATCATGAAAATAGTGTCAGACTGCAAAAATAGTCCTTTTCATGTAGATTTTTAAGCAATTAACAGTTGCTGTCAACAGTCATTTTGATCACCAGCTTCTTGAACTTCCATAAAAACGCTGATCTGTTCTTAACCCGACATTAGCATCAGCAGGTTGTTGCCGTAAAGACAGAAGGTTGTTTTGTTTGCGGTTGTGTCGTGAAACATCACAACACCTGTCGACAATTCTGCCATACAACACATCTAATACAACTGCCAGAAAGAATTAAAGAACAGTGCCAGGAGAATATTTTGGTTACTTTTCCATATTCTTTTCCTTTGCACAATATTTTTTTATATTTTGTGATGGAGCTTCTTAATTTTCATCTAAATGAGCTACAATTACAGGCTAATTTAAAAGTCAATTACCTATTTAGGAGAGTGTTATTTTACTCTTTATATTCTCATTAATTAAAAAACTTTCTTTCAATTCTCCAATGGTCGCGGACGATCATGCTGCCAGACATCACCAGCTGTCATTGAAAATGAAGGATGGCAGGCAATTTTAAAGAGCAGCACACTCTTATTTTTACCTTGCTATTCTTCTGTAGTGCTATTATCAATGATAAATGGCCTTCATGCTATGTAACACGTTTCTCTGAGGCTGTGTGTGTGTGTGTGTATTGGCACATTCCTGAAGCATGAGAGTGATCAGCTCTTTCATTACTGTGCTCACAAACAGCAGGGAAACTTCAATGCCTCATGACACTTTTATGGTAATGTTCTGTTCATATTTAATGAACATTTTCCCTCCGACCTTCGATCAGAAAGCTGAATAATTCAAAAATACAAGGAAGAAAGGAGAGTTTTATGAAACGGAGAAACTGAATGGCCTCCAGTCGCTGCTATTTTGCATGTGGCAATAATGGAAACGTCTCTAAATATAAATGATAGCCATTATAAAATATTTTTATATACTTAGTTATTTTCCCTCTAAAGAATTACCATTTTAAGAAAAAAATATAAAGAAACACTTTAACTTTAATAGTCTAATGAACATTAAAATATGAGTATATGACATAAAAAATAGTTTGTATATTTATAATGATCAACCATTACAGACTGTATGTTCATTTAGTCTATTAATTACCGGTGTTTAACTCTCTAGAGGTCAATGTGACCAAACAAGATGTGATTTGTGCCATCCACTGGCCATCATTCACTTCACCTTTAATGTGACTTGACCGGTGAACACTTTGCAATAATTTATGTGCTACAGTGTCTCTAAGCGCATAAGCTTAATGAGAAACAAAACATAATTAATGCACATGTTATTAAGCTCTTGACTGCATCCTTCATGTCTTGTGTGCACATCTATCCTGACAATATAAATTGAATATTTCCATGTAATCAGTGTGAAAGAATAACAGACAGCCGATGAGTGTTTCAAGTGCATTGGCATCATTATAGACTGATTAATCGTTTATTTTAATACAATTATTGCTCATTAGACCACAGTTTAATGCTTTATTCTGTTTGGTTGACACAGTGGTTTTGATTCATTTTCTAAAACTGCACAGATGTGAAGTAGTTCCAGGTCTGTTGAGCTGGTTTCTAAGCAATATACACAACCAATACTGTGCAGAAGTCATTTACTCATGCTTTAGACACAGCATTTAGAAAATGTTTGCAGATAAATAGCATTATTGACTCCAGACTGTTGAATTATTGGAAATTAATACATGCCCGAGGTGTAAAAGCCACTGCAATCCTTAAGCCAGTTGCATTAACTGTAAATAATTCAACAGTGTATAGAGTCAATTGCGCCTGACTGCAGTCAATCTGTAAGACTAACAGAAATGTTAGTGTCAGTCAAATAAAGCATTTCTGAGCTCTTATTTTTGGAATATTTTGGTCATTTTTAAATAAATTGAGCAACAATGTTTCAGTACTTTTCCATAACCATGTATCATATGAACGTTTGACTTCATATTGAAACTTTAAGGACCATTAATTCCTGAACTTCAAATATTAAAGTCAGATAAAAACTCTCCGTCCTTCTATATTAACAATCTGTTCGAAATAATAAGAACGGTTCCTGATCTTAATTAGACACAAATAAATTCACCTTTGCTTGATACTATAAACACATTTACTGCTTTTTTCATGGAGATGTTTAAATAGTTTCTAATTTTTCACGTCCTCAATTGTCTCCTGCTTATGTTATTGCAAATCAGTTTGTCTGGAAATCTTAAAAACCTCCTTGGTTAACAGTGGGTGTCTGTGAGTAACTGTGATTAATGTCCCAATTAAATGTGTGTTGGGTGAATCTGTCCTCTGGAATTTAATGAGTCCGTTTACAAGTCTGATCACTTCCTTTTTCGCCTGACCTCTGATTCGGAGCGCTTATGCTCTGCATAAAATAATGAGAAACTGAAAAAGACAACCCAGGCTCATTGGAAAAAGGTGATTCTACCAATTATTTATTTATTTATTTATTTATTGGCAGTTTTGCAAAACTTAAAAATAGTACCTATACATACAATTCACTGTAGAAAGGAAGACTATTGGCAGTAAAAAAAAAAAAAAAAAAAAAAAAAAAAAACAATTTCACAAATTATTACGGTCGCAGATTTTCGATTAATAAAGACTAGCACAATACTATGTTAGGACCTCAAAACGCTTTTACCATAGAGCATGATGTGTAAACTAATCAATTTTGAACCTGCATCATATATAATCAAGTGCAAACCCTCATTTGCCGTTAAAAAACTACTGTCAGGATTTACTAAAGTCACGCAGTGAAAAAATAGCGTGGAAAAGGTGTGGACAGGGCTGTTTTTGTGGCTGAACTTATTGAATATGCATTTGTAGGTGTTTCCCTTTCAGACACAAAATTTATGGGAGGAGAGAATTTAAATGAATCATGTAAGGTGATTTACTGAGGTTTGCGCTAGTCAATTTACTGGTATTTGTGCCAGTTAACCAGTTGTAACCAGACGCTAATTTGCGCTGCTCTTGGTAGATTGTGTTGGTCATTATGGAAATGATCTGGCTTGTTTGTGTTCTTTAATTTGCATGTCGTCAGTAGATCATGCGTTGAACTCGCTTTTTTTGGAATTATGCTCTCACGCTAATTTGCCCTGTTTAGTAAATCTGGCCCTTCATTTCCAAACTGCCGAGATACGTAATAAAATGCTGCCAGATTCAACTTTCGTATGTTTTTGATCAAGCTAAATGTGATTTTAGCGCCACTCACTCACATTTCACTTTGAAAGTGTGGTGAAATGCACAAGAAACAATGTAATGTCATTTTGCACAGGCACGTTTTTCCAATGAACCTGGGTTGGAAATAGTCCCTCATACGCAACTGATTTCAAATGCTCTTTTCATGTGGCATGCAAATTAGCACTACTCATGTGAAGTGCACTCAGATACGACTGACAATTGATTCCAACTGAGTTTGCCATTAGCTGTTTTGCTGTTGCTAAGCTAACAGCAAAACACTCAAATAAACATAAAACTACATAGCACACACAAAGTACGCATTATTATGAACCTGAAAAAGATGCTAGCGACAATGCTGGCCTGTTCCAAACATTGTTATGTGGTTGCTTGTGTGTTCTAGGCAGTAACTTAATATAATAGTGACACTATGCTTGCTAGCAAACGTTCTTTAGATTCAAAGACACATAATACTTGTGTTTTTGGTCTGAGGTTTTTGGCCACCTCTCTGATTTTCTGCTCTCATAGGAGGGTTGTAGGCATTTCTGAAAGGACCGAAGGGAAAAAAGAAGACATTTGAATCTTTTAAAAGAGATCTTATGTTTTATGGATTTATGCAAATTGAACACGACTGTAGCCGAACAGGAGAAGCTGTTTTTTTGGGGGGGGTTACAGCACATTATGACTCCCCACACAGAGCACAATGCCTGGCAGGTATTCTAAACGAATGATGATGAACAAAATGAACTGTTTGTAATCAAATGTTAACGATGTGTCTACCAAAGGGGAAATATTCTTTAAATGTGTTGCTATTGTCTTATCCTCCTACTCTCTTTCTTCTCTCTAGAGCGGGGTATTTGCCCCAAAACGTCCCCCTGCAGATGATCTCATATTTGTCTCAGGAGAGCGAGTTTCTGCCCTGGCACGCTGCTAGTCGAGCTCTTTACCAGCTGGACAAACTCCTGGACCGCACTGAAGACCACAGCCTGTTCAGCGTGAGTCTGATCTCACATCAGTTTGGTGTGTGTTGGATTTTAACCTTGACTAGTGCAATAAGAAAGACACAGCTGATCTCTAGCAGCACGTCTCAGATGACTCGACAGATCGAACTTAAGACTTCCTCTGATCATTATTCCACAACAGTCCACAATGTTTCAGGCACAATGCCTGTTTTAGAAACTGGTGTGAAAAACAGTGAGATATCCACCATCAGTTGTGTTTTAATGGCTATATGTTGAGAATAGCGTACTACCATATCATACTGTTCTGCAGTAAACAGTAAGCATGTTGTGAGGAGTGTGCAATAGAGCGCATGTGTGTGGAAATTCCCAGATGAGCTTCTGCAAGTATATAATGAGGGCACTGTGTGAAATACTGTTTCCCACAATGCAGTGCACTTGACTCAATCTTCCATTTCCTGTGTGACGAATGAAACCTGCACAATATCAACTGTCATTTTTATCTGCTTCTTCTAGATACGTTATTTGATCAGAATGAGAAATGTACATTCTTACAGAATAAGCACTATATATATAAAAAAATCTGTTTTTATAAATAATATGCAGTGTATAATGTGCAGTATGCTAGTATTTCATTGTGAACATCATGATGACAGAGTGAGATAGTCTCTATGTTTCTCCGGCTTCTGTCTTACTTGTCCTTACTTCATATTCATTTATCACTTTGTTATTCAGAGTAGCATTCACACGCCTACCCACAATCCCTCAGTGCGCATGAGTCATTTCTGCCCCTCCTCTGTAATGGACGACCCTTTTGTGTCTGCAGTGAGTGTGTGATGAATTTAATAGTGTCTTCTCTCTGTAACTCTCATTTATTGTGTTTACTGTGAGACAGAGCAGATGTTTAGCATGTAATGCAAGACATGAAACAGCTGGAGCAAATTAGTCAGGTGCCTTCAAATCATGTGACCAGGTGTCTCAAACGTCAGTCCAAACCTGTGTGTGTGTGCGTGTGTGCTGCGTCACTAATTGTCAAACTGTGGTTACTCTGTTGGCAAAACTATAACACATCACTCAATGTTTGTAGTAACAGCTTGACAAACACACCTGATCATCTGTACGGTTCACCACATTATGGAAAACAATGTCCTCTACCGCTGTCCCAGTGTTTTACTGTATGTGTGTGTGTGTGTGTTAAGAATTGAATTGCAGCATAGCGGGGTCTAATTGTGATCATTCACTCGTCTCAGTAAGAGGGCATGAAGGAGAGCAGTCATGCTAAATTAGCCATGACATTACCGGCTGTTACATTTCCCTCATGCACACACACACACCGTGTATAAACTGTATAAACATTACAAAACACCACAATATATTCAGTTTGAATCAACATTCTTTCTCGTTCTCTTTTAACGAGGACTCAGCAGCTTCTGTTAGTCAAATGTTGTACAATTATTTGTCCAGACAGTTATATATGTAAATATTCTAATATGTTTTAAAGCTGAAAGCTAGTTCATAAAATCTTAAACATTTCTGAATGACCCATTTTTTGCTGCTTAGTTTTCACAAATGGTCTGGATGTATTCGGGAGTGAGTTTTATACATTTACAAAGTACAAGTATGAGTACAACATACTGGGCTGAGTTTCCCGATAACGTTGTCTCTTAGTGCGCTACGAAGACTCTTAAGGTAAAACTTAACTGAAGGTATACCATTTCTAGGTGTGTTCCCCGAACCATACCTTAGGAAGCTGATCAAGATATACCTTCTTACGTGCGACGTTACCCGGTGCTGTCCGTGGCGATGGTGCTGAATTGGTTGATATCGATGGCTCGAGAATCAATTATTCTCTCGTGCAGGGGCTGTTTATGTGAGAAAGCGGTGTTCTTTATAAAAGAAGCACTTCAGAAATAGTTGAAATTGCATTTATTAGGACTCATGGGATATTATAAAAAATAATCCAAACTATACTAGCCTATAATAGCCTTGCCTACATATTTTAAAATTGTAGGCTATCATATATTGCTGCCATAATAACCATTTTAATTTTTTATGTGCTTTCTTCTCTTTCCCATTTTTGTTCGCTGAGGTGGAGCTGCAATGAAATATTGTTCTTGTAAATACTTTCCAGCATTTCAGTAAATAAAAGTGTACATCTCACGTACGGTGCTCGGCAGTGATCAAAAAGGATTTAAACAGTGGATTTTGAATCTCTTCTTGTAAACTCAGAGATGTGGATTCAGACGGCAATTAAATGACCACACAACCTTTTTGTCAAAAAACAGTAGGTACTAATTTGGCCAGGGATTTTTACGCGGTTGGGTGAGAAAAAACACTGATATGGATTCGGACGGCACTAAAATCACCGACTTACCCCTGTAAATGTTTAAAATACTGTACGAGCCCATGAGAAACAATATTAGCGTCCGAATAGGACTTAACTGACAGTAGCCTATGCTTTCACTGGCCTTTAAAAGCGCTCTTTAATTAAAATAAATTTATAAAATTGTATTATACAGTATAATAATATAATTAAAATTCTAACAACAATCAGTGTAATGACAATTTTATTCTTTGCATGAAAACACTTGAATTAGCCTAACTGAACACTGTCTGGGTGTATTAAAACTTCTGAAGTATATTCATATGCAACAGTGATAAGGTAAAGCTAAGAGAGGTCCAGACCAACCTTCCGAACATATGACTTACAGAAGGTATACTTAACTAAGAACGTTTCGGGAAACACGTATTAACAATAAGGTACAGCTTAAGGTGTAACTTAAGAACGACGTAGCATTAAGAAGGTTTCGGGAAACCCAGCCCTGTTATTTCAAGGGAAATTTAAATCCTGGTCTCAACATGGCAAACACTGACTCATTTTCTGCCTCTTGTTTTGTTTTGCACTTCTGTTTGGATTTTGCTTAACTTGTGTTTTATTATATTTCTTGTTTTGATTTTTGTTTTATTGTTTTGCTTTAATTATTTCCTTTGCTTTACTTTTGTTCATCAGGACTATGTTCTAAGACAGGTGGAACCAAAGTATCACAAGCTGGGCTGGCCAAGCACTTCCCCTGACGGCTCCTTCATGCAGGCGGCTTATCAGGCCGAGTGAGTCTTGAGTTTCATCTTTCTTGAATTATGCATTACAGTTATAAACTTATATGTAGTCTAAGTCAGGACACCGACATTTTAAGTCAGACATTTTCCACCTCAGAGATGAGAATAATGACATGTATTTAATTTTTCATTTTTCCCTTCCCTCCATCTTTAACTTCCTGCTGCTGTTCTTCCCTGCTGGTATCCTTCCCTCTTTCCTCTTCAGAGAGTTGCAGAGAGAGGTGATCATGCTGGCCTGCAGTTTTGGAAGCAAACACTGTCACCGCCAAGCTGTGACTCTCATTTCAGACTGGATTTCCAGCAACAAGAACAGGTGAGCAAATTTACAGAGTGACAAACACATACTGTACCATAACAGCTTTTATTCAAGTCCAGTGATTCCTGTCTTGACACAAATCCAAACGTATAGCTAAACGCCATAATGAAGTACAAGGTTTCAATTAATTCCTGTTTTGAGGTAGCTCTTCTGTAAACTTTTTCTCAATTAGTTAGTGTAAACCATAGATTACTCAGATTCACTGAATCGGCCCAACATACTAACAGTTAACAACTTGACTTGTTTTAAAAAATACCATTTAAATGTAAAAAAAAAGTTTATTTGGCCTTTTTTGTGATTTGGTGCACAACCTGGTGTTACCTCAAATTAGCATTTGCTTTTCAACCTAAGAAAAAGTACATGAATAAAAAAAAATCATCATTGAGAAACCATACTTCAACAGTGACAGCCACAGTTGTCCTTTTCGATTTGGTCAAACGCACATTACATTTCTGCAATAATATCGAGGCACAGTGCTGGAAGGAGTGTGGTGTGTGTGGACACTTTGAGGTCTGATCAATATGTCCTGCTCCTCAATCCTGCCAACATTCATAGAGTAGGAGCTTTATTCCAAGTGTCCATGGAAACACACAGTCTGATTTGTTTTCCCACAGCAATGTTCACATGCATGTATGCAGTATCACACTGTCAAACACACCAGCCCTCCGGCAGGCACTAATGGCCATGATGGAGAACAAACAGGATTGTGTTTGTGTGTCTGAAGAAATGGTTTTACCATGCACAAGATATTGTGTTTGCCCAGTTTTTCGGAAAACATTTTTTGTCCTTGAGCCAAACAGTTGGCCGCACGCCTACAAACACATGAAAGACCACACACACAGTTCATCACACATTAGCAACCTCAAATACATTGGATATTTGCTTGCTGACTTCACAATTGTGCCTTTAAATTGACAGACATACCTTAAATACACACACGGATGCTTTATTACACATATAATGTGTCACATATTGACATTGGCTTCACATAATGTGTTTTTAATGACTGGTTGAGGTCTCTAACATGACATGAGCTTCTCTGATAGCAGCAGATTGCTCTGTTTAAGAGATTTTTTGCCTATATTCTTGCTTTCAACATGTGAATACACACACAGTTGTATTCAGCCAGTGTTTGACCTGCTCAGTCAAAGATTTTCCACTCTTTTGCCCTGAAACGGCTCAATTGCTCTGTAATTATTACCCCATGGAGTCTAGTGTGAGGTTTCTGATCGTGTCTGAACTGACAGGAAGTCTCTGTACTGAACACAATCCCTCCTGATAGACGTATCATCATGTGGACAGCTTAGTTTAATTCTCTGACAGAGTGTTAGAGCTCATGAAAGGCACCTAAAATGCTTTAGTTTCTCATGTACGACTGTCAAGTCAACAGATGAAAAGAAATTATTTCTGAAATGCATCTGCTAGAGTTGCTGCCTTTCTTCTCGACTGTTTTTATGGTATTAGTTTTAGCATACTTTTAATAGTATTATAATTTTGACTAATTTAGCATTTTATTGAATGTGCCTTAACTGTTCTTAATTGTTTTTCAAACTGTGCCTCTGTGATCTGCCAGATGTGTCCTTCATTGTCCTTTCTTCAAAAATGACCCCTAGTCCTGCTGGGATAATAAAAAGAATCTGTTCAGTTTGATATTCAGGGATAAGCAGCACATAAAAGAGGAATGCGTTGACCTTTATGTCTTTTTATGGTTTAGGTGATGATAATGTCACAGGAATGACCCAGCAGAGTTTATGAGCTGCAAAGAAAGGCTTCAGATCACTGTGAAGCCAAAGACAAACTCTGACAAAACCTCCTCATGTGCTTTATTGATTAAAAACAAGATACCACAGACTGAGAAAAGAAGACAGGGCTGAAAATAAAGTCAGACGCTTCTGTCGAGGGAAACTGAAGCAGCTATGTTTTTTTTTTGTTTTTTTTTTATAGTGCATCATATAGATGCTATTTAGTCTCTATTTGAAACAATAAAGTCTCAAATATTGTAAAATACACAAACTTTGTACATTGTTTCAAGAACACAAGTGTCTCACAGACAAATAAGTTCTAGAGGTATATACGAATCTAATAAGAGTGTTTTATTATAAATGTGTTGCCTCCAAACAGCCACATTATACAGAAAACCATTATATTCATGTTATAATATTTGAAGTAAAAACTAGATTGATGGATTGTGTTCTCTACCATTTTCATTCTGAAAATATTGAATAAGTCATGAATTTTCCAGGTATAATGGCAGCTAACGGAACGGCACAAATATTATTGTTTAACTGCGTTTCTGAATTCGCTTAGACTTCCTGTCAGTGGCAGTCATAAACAAGACATCACCTTCACAGGTGTGGTAATTTCAGTCTATACGGCAATTGGATGTGACATGATTTTATATCTTACTGAATGTGCCGTTCTCTGTATTGCTACATTGAAAACTCCCAGAGGCTCCGACGGCTCATCCAGAATCAGCAGGTCTTTATTGCGCTTTGTTTGAGCAAATCAAAAGTTCAGTCACTGTATCGCTACAGCTCCTCCAGAGGTTTAATATTATTTCTTCTTCCTGTACGAATATTACATGCATCGTCTCACAGCCTGAGAGACTTTTCTTTCTGAGTTCTTCTACTGTAGACTGTTATTCTTTTCTGAGATTTATAACCAGATGATATTATGGGTCCATTCAGAGGTCATACTTATAACCTGTATATCTCTTGATTATATATATATATTGCATTGTGACTCACTTTGGGAGGCCTGCAGTGATGATTTGGGTCCAATCTTCCCCCACTTAAATGATTAACTTTAGAAAATATCAGCAAATTAGATCAGCTGGTGTGTTATTATGAACATTTCTTGCTGTGACAGAATTCTAAGTGATTGCAGATAGCAGAAGACCACTTGAGCCAAAGTGGTCCATTTGAAATCTTAAATCTTTTATTTAAAATTATAGACAGACAATTTGAGCAGAAAGAAGAAACCGCACAACACACCTCAAATTCTCACATAAGCGTACAAATAAAAACATGCAAAAATACACTCACACTGTTTTTCATTGATTCTGAGGTGAAACATTGACTTGTGACCTGTTATCTTTGAACAACCATGAGGACTAAACAAATTGCTGCTGTTTTAGAAAAAATCTCTCTTCGGGAAAATGTATTTATCAGGAATTAGAACAAGAATTGCACAATGTGATCTGCCATGTGAATCTAATGTAAACATCAGTGAATGTTTAATGAACAAGCAAGCACCATTGAGTGTGCATATATTCCAATCAATGTATCACAATTTGTCACTATTTTCTCTGGACTTTAAAAGTAAATTTTTGTTTTCTATTAAAGTTTTTGACTCCATCAATACATGTTACATGTATTTAAATGCTAATGATATTATTTACTAGCTGTGAATGTTTACCTCAAAATATCCAAACATAAATGTGAAGTCAGCTTGTGACTTCAATCAGATATTTCAATCTTCTGTCCCACAGGATTCCACCTAATGTGCGGGACATTGTGTACTGCACAGGCGTGTCTCTGATGGATGAGGACGTGTGGGAGTTTATCTGGATGAAGTTTCATTCTTCTACAGCCATCTCTGAGAAGAAGGTTCTTCTGGAGGCCTTGACCTGCAGTGATAACATCTTCTTGCTCAACAGGTCAATCGACACTCTTACCAACTCATTGGCAATAACACGATGAGGCAAAGAAATTCAAATAACAAGTTACTGGAGCATAACACAATGCTCAATCAGTCTTAGCGGGAAGGTTTAGCATCTAAAACAAATCTTCCAAATTGCCATTCTATTGATAGCAAGAAGTATCTGTAAGTCTCTGGAGGATGTACGGCACTCCTCTGACTATAACTCTGTTTGTAGTCTGCTTTACCTCATAAAGTAATCCGATTCAATCCCTTCCACCACATCATGTCGCTCACACCAGCAGAGCTGCACTCACTCCTCTCACAGGGCTGTAAAAACAATGGCTGCCGTAGGGGCTTTTCCCACAAGTCTCCATGGCGCCTTAAATCCTCTCCCGACTCAATAGTTGGATGAGGACGGTGACGGATTACACCCTGTCCAGCCCAGACGAGGATCTCACAGCCCACACATATTTTGAAGCAGTTCTCTTCGGATTCACTGTGGGTTTGACATCTCCATTTATTCAGTTGCATTTGGTCATTGTTTTATAGATATGAGAGAAAGAAACTTGCCCATATAAAGAGACCCACCCTGACCCCTCTCTGCAGTGAGTGTTCAGCACTCAACAGGTTAATTTCCGTGGGAATCTTCAGCATGAGTCTGTTTAAAGGGATGTGGTTTACCTCGCTAGAGGAAGAATATGAATAGTGCCACACTTAACAAGCACACATTTCCATTCATTACATCAAGGCATCTTCATGTTAAAATACTTTTTATCAAATTACGGTCAGCAAGGAACCTTTTCATTTTTTTGTATTGTGCTAATTTCATTCCCTGAAGCTAAAATCAATGAGCATTACAAGCTCTCAGTGATCCATGACTCGGGTGTCATACACAGTACACCTAGATACAACATCTAAAAGGCAGCTGAACCATGAATACAAAATCCTCTGCAGGAACCTCCAGCATTCTCCTACAATACAAACTCATGAAGGCCACGTGCTTCTGATGGCCACTTATCAAGTAGTACTCTATGTGTTTCTGTATCAACATACCTTTCAACCAGTGTGATTGATGGGTTCCGTTTAGATGTTAGAGACTGACTAAGGGTTGATGTTGAAGCTTGAAATATAATGCACCCTTCCTTCTGATTTGTAGTTGAGTTGTAATTGAGACCAGGGTTGCATTTCCCAAAGCCAACTATGGTCGCAATTTCTATGGTCGACCCTCTTCTTGTCTTGGCCTTTAATCAAACTCTATTGAGCTAGGCTTGACTATATAGCACTGCTATTGGTTAAACTCTAAACTAATACTGAGCCTTATGCCATTGAAATCTTTGGCTCAAGATGATCAAAACATATCTTCGATTTCATTTCTGTATGCACATTTTTCTGCCATCTTGGATTTTCAAAAAAAATCTACTTTTTCATACTCCTCATAGGCCATTTGCCCAATAACATTGAAAACATATTTGTCTTTGTGTGTGTGTGTGTGTGTGTGTGTGTGTGTGTGTGTGTGTGTGTGTGTGTGTGTGTGTGTGTGTGTGTGTGTGGGTGTGTGTGTGGGTGTGTGTGTGAGGGTGTGTGTGTAAGCATGCTTAATGGAGTTAACATGGAAAATTGCCTTGCTTTAGTGGAGATTACTGTTGGAAACAAACACTTTTAAAATTAAAGTGAGCCAATGAGTGGTCCTCTGCTGCCATCTGTTGGTTATAATCATAATTTTGCCATTGTACTCACTAATTTAGTTCTTTTCACAGGTTTTGATTTTGCATTCATATTAAGACATTATAAAATCACTATTATAACTCAATCACATTTTGTCTAAGTTTATCACTTCATTTGTATTGAACTCTCAGTTTTGACAATAGTGCCACACTTTGAGTAATGTGAAACCTGAAAATGGTGTTACTTGCAGAGGGGACTTGCAGTATACATTTTTTAGCCATTATTTATTCCAAATATCTGTATCTACAACAAAATATGTGTGCACGTGTATGTGTGTGTGTAAGCATGCTTATTGTGTATCAAGTACTATGTTCAAGCCTTTCTTTTCTGTATGTGCATTTTAACGTATTCTTTTTTGTGCATATTTGATGGTGTCAGCCCTACATTTCAGGTCGACATAAACCCTAACAGCACAGATGGCATAAAGGTCTTAAAACGCTTGAACCCTGTTAATTACTGCTTGCGGCTATATTCTTTTAATAAAATTCTCTTAATTACAGCCAGCTTGAAAGTTTTTGGGACATATCCTAATGACAATGATTAATAAATAATTAGTATTAAGAAGAGGATCCACAACTTCTGGAAGCATCTTTCAATAGCTTAGTCAGTATAGGGTCCAATTTGGATGATTTAGCAAGTTTAGACCATTCTTCCTCTCCTATTGTCACAGTATATAAACGCACAAAGATGAAGATTCCAAAAGGCTTAAATTCAATACACAGGTAATTCAAACATTGGGTAGCTTCAGCATAACACAGACAAGACCAGACAAATTTAACTGAATCACAGGAACTTAAATACACAGGCAAACGAGGTGATCAATGACGACACAGCTGAATGTGATGGCAAATCATATTAGTTACCATGACAACCAAGGAGAAGCGGGAAAACTGAACAAAGGAAAACAGGAACTAGTGAATGGAAACTACTGTTGCGTCTCAATTCGCTTACTTATACTACGCCCTAAAAGTATGTACTCTTTTCGTGAAGAAAAAGTATATACTTTTGAGTGTATAGCAGGAGAGTAGACAAGCTTTGGGACATACTATCACGTCATATGATTGCGTCTTTAACGGTTGCTCTGTGTCGCATCCTGTCACAGTAAACTGGCCTGTCAATCATCTTGTCAAAGATAAAATCACACGTTGATCTGCAGTCGCAGTCTTTCTTGCAGAGAACTCTCCTCATATTAATGCATAGTGATGCATTTAAAAGCAAATGGCCAAACGGATCTTTATAAAAGTCCACATTGTTGTTGCAGATGAAATATATAGAGGTGTAAAGTCCAGGGGTCAGAAAGTAGAAGTCCTGCCATATGTTTATTGCACCAATGAATTCAGCCAGATTTCACTAATTAGTTCTATCTCCTGGCTGAAAAACTGTGCTAATTAGCAAATCCAGGTGATTGGAACAAAATACTGTAGAGGACTTTTACTTTCTGAACCTGGACTTTACACCTCTGGATATATAACACGGATAACATTAAAGAAATTTGATTAGTCACTCAAACCTTTATCTAAACCTCTCACCGTCGGTCGCGCATATCCGCCATGTTTTTTTTTTTCATGTAGTTTTTAACACTTTTTACTCATGTTTGTAGTTCCTCCTCCAAAGCCCAATGAGTTGTGGGTAATATTAGCCTTTATAGTGAGCATGGATCCACACTTCGAAAATCCACCGGAAATAGTAGGCCATACTGTCCACGTGATGATAGTAGGCCATACCATACTAACACCATACTATGCTTTGGGACACATTATTTAAATCTCACATACAGTTTAGGATGGATAGTATGGACATTGAGACGCAGGGCAAAAGTCCAAAAACTAAACTAAACACACAGATAACAGATAACTAGAGCTGCTAGACCAGGGATTGTCAAGTCTGGCCTTCGAGGTCCACTTTCCACTAATCCTGAAGACCTTGATAAGTTTGATCAAGTGTGTTTGATTAGGACTGGAATTATAATTTTCATTTAATTTCACTGACGGTCAGAGTTTAGAATCCCTGTGCTAGACCATTTTGGCTGGTAGTTTGCATCTGCTTAAGGTGGTTTCCCATTTTCCAAAAACACAAATGGTAGAAGCTTTTTTGAGAAAACTGCAAAGAAAAGGCCAAGAAAACGTTTTTTTTGTTTTGTTTGTTTTTTGTTTTTTCACAACAGAAAAAATTCTGAATATTAGCAAATGATGTGGGGTGAGAGCAGCAATAGTGATGTGATGGTGTTGAAAGTGCCAGACATCATTGCTAGAAAAAAAACAGGCGCTAGCAACACTCACATGCTAATTAGAAACTGGCACCTATTGCTACACTGCATGGTGTTAGCATGATGTGTGAAGAACCTGTAGCTGAATTTATATCATCTCGAAGAAAAAAACAGCAGCTCTTGACTGTCCTCTGAGAATTTTGGAGCTCTACACTTGAATTCCCATGAAATAAAGGTTTTTACCATCTCTGTGCATGTAACGCACTATTAGTCATCGTTGCATAGTGAGGATTTAGTGTTGTTTATGTGCTTCAAATATCTCTCATTTCTGATATTTGTTTTAGTGTGCATAAGATATTTTAAATATTTCATGACTACTGCAGCATTCAGACATCTACCTTTGCTCTAGTGTTGGACTTAAACGACAGGACCTCTAGCAGCAGTTCACTGATTTTAGACACACTTAAATTTCACACAGCATGCACAAGCAAAGCCCCCCGTCCCAGATGAGCTGTGTGTGAGAATGTGTGTGTTTGTGATATTTAATCTACCGCAGAGAAAACTGGCCTGTGTTTGGAGTGAGCTAGTAAACGTGCTTCAATCACTGAGTCTGAAGGATGGGGTGTATGGACTCTGTGTTTAGTATTGATTTCTATGGCATGAAGTAAATTGTATCCCCCTCCTCCAATATTAGTTT
Organism: Abramis brama; assembly: GCF_963993115.1. NCBI lineage: Eukaryota > Metazoa > Chordata > Actinopteri > Cypriniformes > Leuciscidae > Abramis > Abramis brama. The sequence continues at coordinate 39,847,301 of NC_139966.1, read as the reverse complement.
TTTGTGATCTAGTGGGCTGAAAACAATTTCTCTCCGCTACTGGAATCTCACCTCTGCTCTGACTGCTAAACTAGAGATGTTATGCAGCCTTAGAGACTGAATGAAAATATCGTAGCGTGCTGCTTACTGAATACCGTGAACTGTCTACAGTATACTATTTATTTATTTTTTTAATAATGTAAAATATTGTAAATTATGGCACGTCCTGATTTTGCAGAGTTAGGCGCGTTCCTGGGTCAACATATTCAGTCTATCCTCGGAACAACATTCCTGTTTAAAAATTAAATCCTAACCATATCCTCACCCCTAAACCTAACCCTACGGGTTTTTCCCTAAAATCAGAGGGAACTGACAGGTGAATAACACTGATGTAGAAGCACCTACATGTAACCCTGGTTGTAAGCTTGAACTTGACATAAACTGTAAACTTGTCCCTCAAATCTGATTGGTTGATTGGAATGTTGTTCCAGGATCGACAAAGATGTATAAACACTAGGAATGGATGGTCAGTTCAAGCTCATTGCATTGTGGGATACAGTATTACACACAGTGTGCTCTGACTGTATACTGTATTTTGGTAAATGTAGGTATCCTTCACATATAGAAAACGTACATGCTGTGCACAGTGTACATACTGTATACTCAAGACAGTAGTATGCTAAAATAAACATGCTGATCTGAACTTAAAAAGTGATTGTAGAATTAGCACAGCAAAGAAACTCGCGTTCACACTTGTCCACAGAGGAAGCAGGTTGTCACGTTTGCGAGCTGTGAAGCTGCCGTCCACACACAGATGTGTTTGTCACCGTGGCGATAATCTCCAGGGTGTTTGTGAAAAGGTGCTACAAATGACTCGACGACGAAAGAAAGTCAAAAGCCCAAAAGAGCAGTTGAACTGAAATAACAAACCAAACCACATGAAGCAATTACCCCACTTGTTATTGCAAATTGAAAACTTGTGCACCGTGGAAGCGTCTTTATGTGTAACACCTCATTTCCTATTTCTTCCTTTTTCATCTACTTGACATTTCGCACCAATTTGAATCGAATGGGTCTATCTGCGTTTGATTTGGGCTTCTCAGGTTAATTACTTTTTGAAGATGCTGACTCACAGTATTGAGAACATATTTGAATAATTGTGTTTCGCCAGGCCTGTCAGTGGCTGTCTTTAATGAAAACGGGGAAGAATAATGTGTTTTGTATCTCAGATTTACCCGAGCTTAAAACTAGCATAGAAATAATAGCAAAATTGATTAGAATGACTTAATTAGAAAAGACACGATAATGTTCATGATAATAGCTGTATTTGTCAAATAGCAGCCATTAATAAGGCAAGTATTTTGGAGCCAAGTCCTTCCTAGCATAAGAGCGCAATTATTGAAGTATATAATTTTTTTGAGTATTATCATTTTGGTCAAAACACATTCAAGATTGTTGATTATTTTCTGTATCCACTGTTATTGTTATATATCACTTCACCACATTCTTTTCAAAGTAACCATCTGCTAAGCTCCGCCCACTTCGGGGTTTTGTATGTGTCATGGGAATTAATTGGAGTGCAATTTCCATGGGGCTTATGAAGTGCTAAAAATTGTGTTTAATAAAGATTTAAAATCACTTAATGAAGTTTTACAGTCCACACCATGGCCGCATTACCAGTTAATTTAAAATAATTCAGCCTTGTCAATTATTCCTCATTTATTGTCTTCCATTTATTGTGTTGTCCACAGGCTCCTGAATCTGTCCCTCACCTCTGACCTGGTGCCGGATCAGGACGTGATCGATGTCATCATACACGTGGGCCGCAATCCGCTGGGAAGACATTTAGCATGGAGATATTTCCGTGAGAAGTGGGACATATTGAATTCCAGGTGAATGTAGCTTCATTCATCTCTGTTTATCAGTGACTTTAACCTTCCTCTCAGTCCCTGAGATGAATTTTACATTCGCACGTTCATAAGATATGTATTAGTCAATGTTATTTCTTGTTTGTGGTTGGAGGACCAGAGAGCATTATGGGAAATATCTATTGGTGTTTGTTTGCTACCAAGCTCATTAAAATGGTGCTCCAGTGTTTTTAATGACAGAGCTTGAACTCCATGTCTCTCATTCGCAGGTATGGAGAAGCTTTATTTATGAACTCAAAATTAATCAGCGGCGTGACGGAGTTTCTCAACACCGAGGCCGAGTTGAATGAGGTGAGTCTGGATTTATACACCATCCTGGGTCTTCTACACCTCCATTCAATCTAAAGCACTAATGAACTATTGACCAATCTTCGTGGAACATTAATACTTACAAGAAACATTGGTCAGCAAAATTCCTGAGATGGAGAAAATGAGTAAAAGTAAACTTTGAAGCCTGCAGAAATGTGCTCTGGTCTGTTTCGTTGGGTTATTTCCTCGTTGTAACCGCTTAACCATATTACAGGAAATAGAACGTATATTCACTTATTCAAATTCATTCAGCTTCAGTCCCAGAGGACACAGACTGCTGATGCTTCTCACTGCAGCGCAGCACTTTCTCATCCAGCTGACTTCGCCTTCCACATTTTATCATTCACACAGCGATAATACGAACCCCCTCAGTGTTTTCTTAAACAGAGCATTAGCATACTGTCATTGACAATCAGCTGCTGCCAGAGCACTTCATCCACAGATTCACCATTAGATAGGTGATACTTTGAACGCTGTAGGTTTCAATTGATTGTCTTATTCCTTTTGAAAATGTTTATGAACAAACAGATTTTTTTAAATAGTTCAACACCAGAATAGCAATTTAAATACTTAATCCCAGCGCATATTCGTTTATGTAGATCTCATGACCTCAGGAAGTGGGAATTGTTTTGTAATGTGTCATTTAGTAAATTGAGATTTTTATGTTTTTAATTGCCGTTTTTTTGACAGACCCCCAAGTGTCTTTCTCTTCCACAAAAACAACACAGATAATTCTGTTTACTTCAAATCCATTCCCACTCCTCATTATCATAAACATCACTGTTATCTGCTAAATTGCATGTCAGGCATTTGCATGTAAATGCGTCGTATATTCGGACGCTGTTTAACTATCAGAGATGAAGGTGCCACTTACTCACAAAACTCTCTATATCTGATCCATCAGACACAGTATGATTATCATGTTAATGAAAACTGTTTATCTTCTCCTCAGCTGAAAGAGTTCATCCTGACCAGCGGTGGAGAGTCGGCACCTGCGTTCGCTCGAGCCGTTGAGATCGTTCAAGCTAATGTAAAGTGGCACATCCTGTTCCAGCAGCAGTTTTACAGATGGCTGCGAAAAGCTCCTGACGGTTAACACAACATTAAGCATAGAGTGCTTTATTAGCATGAAAACTCATGGCCAGTGACGTTGGGAGATATAAGTGAAATAAAAAAAAATAAAAAAATCGGAAAATCTACTCTGGACTCTGAGAACCGGAAAAAAAAAGAGCTTTCATTTCCCTGTTCTTTTTGAAACGACCAGGCCCTCACAGACCAGGAAGAATGGATTGGCTGAAAAACACTGAAGGAATCAACGCTGGAAATTGCATGCAGGCGTACGTTGGTAGCGAAAGACGATTCACAATCCATTTTCTCCTCGTATTTTGCATGAAAGTCATTTCCTTCTGCCAGTCATTCAGTTTGCTGAAGTTTGATGTTTTCCGAGTCCTAAGAATATCGGATTTGCTTTGAAGACCAGACGGCGGTACAAAGAGATTGCTCTTCAGTATATATAAACACGGTTTAGATTAAGCACAAAGACGTGACAATCATCAGTGTTTTGATTGGAACAGGACGAGGAGGACAAAGAGGAGAAACATTCATGTAGCCTTTTCTCTCTCTAAAGCCATAAAAGGGGAGCAGACTGAATTTTATCTCTTGTACAGATGACGTTTATTGTTTGATCAATTGACTGCACTCTGCGGTCGTCAGAAGAGGGAATCTTCTATCGAGCGTTCGGGTCCTAGCTAAAGCGGTGATGGTTTAACCCGCTGGTGTCCAGGATCATTCGCATTCTCATAGTGTTGCTCTTTGCTCTCCTGTTTTCGGAGGGTTTGTCCTTGAATATGGTGTGTCTGTTTGAGTGGAAAAAAATAATCAGTGTGTCGATATTTTCATGTATAATTCATTGATTCGCTGGAGGGAGGTCGATGCAGTCAATGCAGTGCTGAGATGTGTTATGAGTCATGAACACTGTGGGGTTCTGAATGGATGGTTATCATGGAGACCAATTATAAGGTTTCCATTGTTTTATCTTTTTTTCCATCTTTTTTTTATATTTTCTTTATTTTTTTATGAACATGAATTGTTAAACGTGGAGCATTCCTATTGAAAATTGTATAGTGGTTGACCGATATAGGGGGGTTATGTATTTTTGACTTGTTTTCCATTGAGAATATTCAAAAATATCCGTTAAGCAAGACAAATCTACATTTGAAGCAAAATTGCATACGATAATGCTTTTCAGAGAATATACCTTGAAATTAATTTGTCTTCTTACTCAAATTGTTTCATTTGATTGTTAAGCATCTACATGTGCAATATTTTGTCTTTTTTAAAGCAAATTTATCTTATTTTAACGATGCCCGATTACCAGTCTATCTGTAATTAAATGCAATGACAGCAAGACAGATGTAAAGAAATTCACTGAAATGACAATTTTATACAATATTTACTCAAAATTCAGCAAAACTTACATATTTTCCATCAACAATCATACTGTGTATTAACGCACATTAATTGGCAAAATCGACCAGCAACCGCTAATCTGAAATTGGTCAGTTATCAGCCAATCAGGCGTCCTGGTCGCTATATCAGTCCATCACTAATGTATGTGACTCAGGCTTGGGCAAAATTCAGAATTGAAGAATCCAGTCTCTTGGCTGGAATGTATTGAAATACAATAACAGCGAAATGCATTAGTCTGACATAAGGTATGTGACAAAATATAAATAATTACATCATTCATTTTGACTTTTCATTATTTATTCCCTTTATTCATTTTCTTAACTAAGTTCAGTACTATCAAAATCAACAAAAAATATGGGGAAAATCAACAAAAAATATGGGGAAGCCATACTTAACCATTTGTTTCTGGAAATACCTAATATACTGTGTGTATGAATGGTAAAATTTACATCACATTTACACATTTGTTTTTGGTCATTTATACTGGAAAAGTTATTTCTTAGAAACTACAGTACGAAAGTGCTTACTGTATGTGAATTAATTTAATTTAATTCTGCATCCTCTTTGCTACCTCAATTCCAACTCAATTCAAATTCAGGAATTTAACTGTAATTCATAAAGCATTCTCAATTCAATTCTGAATGGTGCACAACCCTGGTGACTTCAGAGACCATAAATAGTATCCTCTATCCAGCCTGTGAATCTCTCAAGGAATAAAAAAACTGGGAAACATAGGCCACTCTTTAAATGACTGGCTGAGTATTTAGTGAAATCCCCAGACAAGACCCTTTAGTTGGATACTTTAAAGTTGTAAGTCGCCTGTGTAATATCAGAATGATCCAACGTACATGTCCAGCCTTTTTATTTCCCTCCTTTCATGTTTTGTTTTTGTGTTTGACGTAAAGCTCTCTTTTGTTTCTAAATTAGAGATAATATCCTCTGTGTTTTGAGCAGAGCTGCTTAGAGATTTTAATGCTTACAATAAATTATTTTGTACAGTAACGCATCCTCGTCTAACTGTGTCTGTTATTGAGAGCAACCTCGATCCAGAGCTACTCTCTGCCTGCTGCTTCAGTGCTTATGCTATTACAGGAAATTTCTGTCTTTGGGGCCAAGCATCAAAGGTTCTTGCTGTTGAGGGGTTAGCTAGGTTACGGCCCAACTTTACAGTGCCTCCAACAGCTCAATTTTCAATCATTTATCTGCTGATACCCTTTTAACCTTTTAGACATGACACAAATTTTGGTCACACTTTAGATCAGGGTCCAAATCTTACTATTAATTAACTATTAACTACGATGTTTGCCTCAATAAACTCCTAATTACTGTTTATTAATAGTTAATAAGGTAGTTGTTAAGTTTAGGGATTGGGTATATGGGATGCTGAATATGGTCATGCAGAATAAAGCATTCATATGTTCTTTATAAGTACTAATAAACAGCCTATATCCTAGTAATAAGCATGCTAATAAGCAACTAGTTAAAAGTGAGAATTGGACCCTAAACCAAAGTGTTACCCCAAATTATTTTAATTTCCACCCAGAATATTGGCAGTCATCCTGGATTGATTTTTTTCACTACTTCTCCTACAAACTTTGTCCAATCTTCACAAGACCAGTCTTGCACAAAACTGATGTTTTGAATTTTTGATTTTCACAACCATTATCGAGACTCTAGGGATGCAAGAATATAGAAATTTTGGCTGATATCAATTTGCTGATTATTTCCATGTTGTGGCTTATAGCCAATAAATGGCTGATAGTATAAATCTACACTGCTTTATAACATAATAAATAAATAAATAAATAAAACAGTAAATCATTTAAATAAATCTTTTTTATTAAAATAATAGTGCTGCAAGTGGGTATCACAACATAAAATACAGTATTAAAGATGGATAAATATTCCATTTGAAAAAAAAAGTAATAATAGAGGAGGGATATGAACGATTAGACGTGATTTAAAGGTTATTATACAAAACTCTTTTTTTCAGTTTGAGTGACTGGCCCTCAAAATCTCTGTTGTTGGCTCAGCGTGAGCCTTGACTCATTCCACTATGTTTCACCTCTCAGAGAAATAATAAGTCCTGTGATCTGTGAGACTTCAAAAATCCTCAGGATATAAATAAATAATCCACCAGACAATAGAAAACTTTCCAATTGTGCTGACATTTCAGAACAAAGCACTACAAGAGACCATAAATCCTTTTTGTTCCGCCAATGCAAATTAATATCTTGCCATTTCCACAATACCTAGAATCAGAGTGCTTTCACATTCAAATCAATGGCGGGATTTGGATTGGATTCTCCCTTATGCTTTGTTCCCTGTAGACTCAGAAAAGAAGGGAGATAGATGCAAGCTTGCTTAAAGCCAGACAAATCACAGAAAGCCTTAATTTGTATCACATTTCAACAAAGTCAACACCCTCAAACCACTTTGGAAAATGTTGGAATTTTTTTACAAATGGCATATTATTGAACCATATTATTCTTCTTTTTTAACTTTTTTTTTTAACCTTTTTTTTTTTTTTTATGTGCTAGAAAATCCACCCATCCATTTTCAGCAGGGATACTGGAGCCAAGTGCTAAAAAATAATTAGCTTTTATTTTTAAAAGGCACACAGTAATTTAGTTGCATTTTTTCCCCCACAATATTTTTGTTGTTGTTTATGTTGCACTTAAGGTATGGTCACAGTAGCGAAATTTCGCAGGTAAAAAGGTTGTTTGTCCAATTGGCAATAGTGTAGCGATGCATAAATCAGCACTCACACAGAAATCACTTTCAAATCAATCTGTTTTCTTTTGTTCAGAGTGGCGAATGTCCGTAGAAAACATGAACCTGATGCATAATCGGAAACATTTCAGAACAATTGAAATGACTGGATTTTGTGCATTTGTACATTGTTAACGATGTCTTTAATGCATTTTCTGGGCCAGCAAGTTATAATGTCTTAGAAGCCTATGGAGGAGTGATCCAGCTCTCAGATTTAATCAAAAATATCTTAATTTGTGTTCCAAAGATGAACGAAGGGCTTACGGGGTTGGAACAACATGAGGGTGAGTAATTACTGACAGAATTTTCATTTTTGGGTGAACTAACCCTTTAACTGCTGACATACAGAAAGATCCATATAACATGTGCATGTGCTAAATCAATGTCTTTAAATACAAAGACATCTTTTATACTGTATGTTCCAAGCAAACATCCCTAGTGATGACGCCACCAAAATGCAGCAATTCTTTGTTCAAAAAACATATACAGCGGAAGGGGGAAGCTTGTACAAGACCCACAGAATCCACTGAGGACAAGACAGAGGCAAAGACTGGCAAAGGAAGCGGTCACATTTGCAGTATGGCAGATTGTGAGGGCATATGTTTGATCTTTAAAGGCCAATCCTCCTGTGGCACAGGAATCAATAGCAATCTACTGACGGTAACAGCAGCACCAGCGACCACTGTTTTCCTGTGTATAGCACATAGAGTCTATAGTTTCCTAAACCAACCCGTTCCGTAATGTTTAAGTGTTCATAATGTTAATTTTGATGTTTTTTCCTTGACAAAACCACATCATCATACCTCTTAAAAGATGTATTCGCCCCTTTACCCTTGGTTTCTGTGTTTGCTGTCAGATTATGTGTGTTCCCAGTGTTTGTTTTCTGGTTTATGGACTTTTGCCGTACTGTTAAACCCTGTGCTTGTCACTAGAGAATTTACTCCTGATTTGTTGTGGATTTGCAGTTTTTACTGTCAGTCAAGGTCATTGTACATTTAATACAGTATTGAGTGCTTTAGGCAAGCATAACATTCATATCAAATGCTATTCCACTGTTTACTTGCCCCCTTCTGTCCTTGAAGCCAGTGTGAGGTTATTGAAATGCTATGAACACGAGGTAAGCTATATGTTCCCATATCAAGCGAGCTGCCTGATTTCCCCACAGAGATTTCGTAGCGTGTTCAAGTTGGTAACACGAATTCGTCGCCATTGACCACCAGAAAGCTGCTTGGTTTAAAAGTGAGCTGTGTTTCATACTGTACTTTATGGTAACACTTTACAATGAGATTCACTCTTAAAAATGAAGGCTCCAAAAGGGGGATTTCACTGCAATTCCATGGAAGAACTAATTCCCCAAGGAAGTCTTCAGTGGACAGTTCTAAAGCTCTAAAGAACCTTTTGTGGAAGGGAAAAGTTCCAAGGTTCTTCATGGAACCATTGATTGTTCTATTGGTTAACAGTAGTTAAGTTAACATGAACTGAAAAATACTTAAAGCATTTATTCATTTTAGTTCATGTTAATTTCATATGGAAGTTTCTATACAATCTATATTCGATCATTTCTATACAGAAGTCTTTCTTGTTGAGAAACCTGACGCACAAATTAATTCTCCCACCTTTTACAATTTATACTTTACTTTTTCAATTGAAAGGGGTCATGAACTGCTTTATTTTATAGTGTTTCCTGGGTGCACTTATAATGTTAGTGTGATTTGTACATATTTTTTGTTCATAATTTAGATATAAAAGGCATTTTTCCTACCCTGATTTTAGCCCTCTGATTTAAACGCTCTGTTTGAAGGGCTGTGTCTGTTGTGAGACTTCAATGTAAACGCCCACTGCTGTGATTGGCTAACATCTTTGCATATGAAATAGCTAAGTATTACATGTGGAACTCTCTCGAAAACTTTTAGCACATTTTTACTATTACATCTCTCAAGGTTAACAAATCATGAAAAGTGTTGATTATAGCATTATATTTAGATTGTGACATGAAAGGTAGCAGTTATGAGCATTTAGCCGATCACAGACATGTTGAGTGCGTGAATGCAGTGATCTCGTCATTGCAACTTGATTTCTCACTAATGCTTTCATCATAACTTACAGTGCAAATACAACGTAAATTAGAGATCCGTTTATTATAATGACTCGACTCAATTTATGTTCTAAAGCTAATGACTTAATAATACATAAAATAGCCCATACAATATACAAATATTGGTAATTTATATATATAAATATATAAATATATATATAAATATATAAATATATATATATATATATATATATATATAATTTATAAAAATCGCAGTGCATTCTGGTATTGCCTTATCATTAAAGCATGTATGCATGGTTATCTTTGATTCTCACAAAAATGTTGTACTCTTTCACATCATCTCAACATCCAAGCCTAATCACCAAAGAGTTCCACAGGCACCTTGTTCTCATTTATCTCGTCTCCCTTTGGAGTGATGCAGGTGATCAATGGCTGTCGACTACACTGTGGCCAGTGGGACGTCTTCAGAGGGAAACAGATACTCTGTCTGAGAGTCGTCAGACAGACCTCAGATCGGTCTCATTCATCTAAGGTGATTATATGACTCTGGAGCCGAGATGCTATTGATCAGGGGTCAGAGAGCCACAAGACGGAGATATACATTATCTAACCTTCTTTGATACCTCACTGTAATCCATATTGCTGGGAGTAATCTTCTGTGCTGATGCTCTGATTTAGCCCAAGATGGAGAAGGAGAACATGGCAGATGATTTATAGGAACAAAGCACATATGAAATGGAAGGAATGATGGTATAGCCTGAGACAGATAGGACAAATGTGCAGCCATTAGTGGGTGAAGAGAAACTCAGAAGCTCTTTAACCAGAACAGCAACCAGGTTCAACTTTCTTTCCCAACTCTCTTATAATTTCTCTCAGTCATGTTAGGTCAACAAGCACTTTTTACATGTGAGATAATTACCTTGTTATAAAATCTGAGCTACCTTTGTAGACAGCTTTTTAAAGGATGGAATAAAAACATTTTAAATGCTTTTCACAAGGGTAGGCTGAGAGAACATAAACCTAACATCAGGATTAAGATGTTATGTTTCATTAAATACTGAAAAAAAAAAGAAAAAAGCTTAAAATAATTAAAAATGGGTAGCTGTACCCAATATTGGTGGGGCATGTACCTAGTATAGTCTCATTATACATCCTATTGTGTTGTTAGCTTAGCAAAACATTACAAATGCTAACATTTCATAAAAGTTAGGATTCTGCCAGTGCCGAGCTCAGTAAAAAAAAAAAAAAAAAACTGAATCAAGATGGCGGACAAAGCAAGATAATTTAATTATTAACACTACTTGTAGGCTATATTTAACTCATTCAAAACTAAATAATATAGACAAAAATAGTCTATTAAAATGAAAAAGTGGAGTTTTTTGCTCAAAATTTGTGAGTTCTCTGTATTTTTATGCTTATTAGACCATCATGCTGTTAGCTTAGCAACATGCTAATAACAACTATTCTATTGAGATCAATTGTTAGTCGTTTGAGGAGTGCTATTTGTGGCTGCCTATGTAGAGTCGCTATCGTTTAGGATTCATTTAGGATGTTGCTTTAGAAAGCAGATGCCTATTTAGACAGTAGGTTACAAGGGAGCTCACTAGGTCTGAAATCAGTGCTAATGAGAAGGAAGCAGGAACAACAGGTGATGTTCTAACTGCTCAATGTTAAATGGTGTCTCCTGCCCCCACTGAATCAACTATTAAAATCCCAGGCCTTTTGATAAAGGTAATTAGATATTGATTACATTGCAAATCCAATATCCGCTCGCATCTTCAAAAGGAGCTGGGCTGCTTTCACAGGAAATGCTCATAGGAACATTGGGTTGTTTACAAAGAAGAGAAATGGGTGTGATCACATTGAGCGTTTTGTATCTCAGCTTACCCATGTAGAACCCCTTATCTTTGGACAGTTATAGATTGGAGAAAAAAAATCTAGTTAAATTCTAGTTAAATATCTCTTGGTGAGAAATGGTGGTGTGATTATAAAAAAAAACAAAAAAAAACACACACATTCAATTACTAAAGCGTAATTAAACCCCCCTCAGCAAATATTTAAAAATTATAAAGGGAAACGATAATACAGAACGGAGCACTGATAATAATAATGGAGCTTTTGAAAGACAAACTCTAAGGCCACTATGTTGTTGGAGATTGGAGATTAAATTTGTCTCCATTTCAGACACATTTTAGGTAAAGGTTGACAGAACTTCTGGGCGGTTATTATTTATTTCCTCAAGCAGATATTCAAATAGGATCATGCAGGTTTTTAATATGTAATAATGATTTATAGATACATCTTCATGTCTCAAATCTTCATACAAGTTTGAACAAACCTCAAAGTCAATGTGAAATATACATTTACTTTTGCAATATGAGTTATCATATGACTTTATAGGACTTGGAATACAGTAAGTAAACTTATAGTCTAGTTTATAGTTCTTGAATGGTATTGTATTATTATTATTTTATTTTATTTTTTGTCCTTGTCAGTCCTAGTCTTCTTTAACAATCCTTATAAGAAAAATAGCAGCATGAACATTCTTCAAAACATCTCCTTCTGTGTTCCAGATGTGATAAGGTGATTTGTGATTTGGTTTTGAAGGGTGATTAAATGACGATAGAATTGTTATTTTCAAGTGAATTAATAATTTTTATTAATTAATAATTACATTAATAATTACTTAATATTTTTAATAAAAAAGGCTAATTTGCAAGTATACAATGTAATTTCATTTTTAATTAATTTTATTAGTTAATTTTATTTTACTATTACCTTATATTACACTCACTCTCTTAAGCAATAATTGTTCAGAACAAAATGAAACAACAGAAAAGTGGGTGTAAAATAATATTTCTGGCTTTTGAACAAAATCTCTGTTGAGATTTGTTTCAGATGAGATGTCCGCTGTGAGTTTTAGCGCACACACTCAGAGCTCAGAGTACACAATGACAGATTGAACGTTGTTTTCCCCCTAAGATGTTCAGTCAACCCACTGTTTCTTTGTTTTCCCCTTTGATTCATTAAACTGAAACATCAAAGCATCAAAAATTTCCGCTTCCAAACGTGTCAAATGTTCTGAATTCGTTTAGATTTTATGTAAAAGGACTCTTTTCCCCAAATTCATTGTAGTACTCTTTGGTAATTAATGTTGCAGTTGAGTGATGTACAATAGATTTACTCTGATTGATCATTAGCAAAGCTATTGCTTGATATTGTGGAAACGCAAGGGATTTGCATGCATACTAATGCGCGACTGTGTAAGGGAGAGGAAACATTTGCGAAATTATTCAAACGCTTCTGTCTTTTTGAAAAGGTTACCCTATAGATGAAACTGCCTTCCTCTGATCTCATTGTTGCTACAGAAGCACCACTTTTTTCACTGAACATTTTTATTTTTTGGATTTGAGCTAATACATGCCATACATGATTAATAACAGTGGCCATTCTGTCCAAAAAACTGAGCATCAATAATTCATTTGGAGGATACAATGATTCATTTCGCTCTCCCTCTTTCTCCCATCAGCCAACGCATTTGGTGCATGTTGTTGTTTTGATCTGTTGTTAGTCTTGCAGCACTTTTCCAAATGGAAGAGAGGAGAGACAATATTAGCCATTGTCCTTGGCCAAGATGCCACATTAGAGCCCAGAGCGAACCAAATGGCTGGTAAAACATCTTTACTTTGCTAATAAAAGAACGACTAATGTGTTTCCATTGTGTTGACTTTGTGTTCATTTCTGGGGTGGAAAAAAATGGCCTCTAGTAACCTGTAGGGTTGAATTCATGTTGACTGGGACACATTTTGCCATTGGGATGACTGGGGAAAAGTGCCACAATCGACCTGAATTCACCACTAAATATAAAACACATTTCATTTTGATGGACAGAGGGAGCAGACAGGTACACTGTAAAAAAAAAAAGAAAAAAAAAGTAAGTTACCTGGTTGTATTAAAATATTCACTTAATTGAAATTAAAGGGGTTTTATAATGCGCTTTTCGAAAGATGTAAAATACGTCTTTGATGTCCCCAGAGTGTGTATTGTGAAGTTTCAGCTCAAAATACCCCACAGATATTTTTATATAGCATGTTAAAGTTGTCACTTTTTGAGGGTGAGCAAAAACGCACAGTTTTTGTGTCTGTTCCCTTAAATGCAAATGAGCTGCTGCTCCCGGCACAGGGGGCGGAGCTTCAAGAGCTTGTGTCCTTTTACCTCACACAGACATGCACTGAAAATTTCAAAAATCTTTTAGCCTTTTATGTTCAAACCGAAGTCAGAAAGATGGAGAGACTCAAGAAGAAGTGACACCATGTAGACAACATTTCTGAATAGTTAGTTGGTGAATTTATGTAGGTTAAGTGTAGTTATCTTCCAGTCATTAATTAGCATATTCTGTCTTGATAATCTATAAATCGTGTTCCGGGGCGGGGTTTATGTAAATTTTAGGGTTCATGATATCACTAACCCAGGAGGAGGAATGTCATGTAGTCCCTACCAGCCGTTTGTTGTAGTCCTAAAAAGCGATTTCTTTCAAATAAAATATCTCCCGTGTCCAACGTGGACTGCGTCGTGTCGAGCAGCACGCATCCGTTAGATCACTCGCACTCTCTCTCTGCCAAAGAACCAGTGAAGACTGCGAGAAAGAGAAGTACTGACACCTGCTGAAGTATTCTGGTAATAGTGAGGGATGTATTTTGTGCAATTTCTCCCGTTCTGCCTCTCTCTTTCAATTTCATCTTTGACCCGGTGCCAAACTTTAGTCATCCTTAAAAGAAATACATAATTTCACAACCCTTTGAAAGCGTAAGGGTGAGGTTTATGTAGCGTTAAAATTGCCTTGAATGGATGTTCTGGAATTTTTGTCATGGTCCTTGATGTTCAGCCTTATGGATCAGAACAAATTTTCCAGTCACACTTGTGCTGCTGGACTGCAGTTCGCTTCTGGTTTCAGCTTCAGTGTTCACTTCTTTCCTGTAGTATCTTAATAAATAAAGTGGTTCTAATTTGCACTTTATTACACATACTGTCATAGACTTCAATTGTCTAAACATGGGGGAATATTTGAAAGGTAGTGACCCAGAAGGTGAATGTGATTTCAAGTTTTTCAAGTACATGGATCAACATCTTTATTGATCCTGGAAAAACATTCCAATCAACCAATCAGATTTGAGGAACAAACTTTAAATCAAGTTTAGGCATCAGTGTTATCACCTTCTACATCAGTGTTATTCACCTGTCATGTCCCTGTGATTTTAGGGATAATTTAGGGGTACACTGTAAAAAATGATCGTAATTTTAACGGTCTACAGTGAAAAACTGTTAATTGGTTAACAGAAAGTTTCCGTACTATATACGGTAAATAACTGTGATAGATCTAATGGTACATTTAATGTAGGGTTAGGGGTTAGGGTTAGAACAACTCATTGTATAATTTACCGTAAATTGACATTCCCACAATTCCCTGTGTGACACTTCACATTTGATGTATTTTTGTTGAAATAACTGTTTCTTCATAGTTTTCTTCGTTTTTTCTAATCAGTTATGTACATTAGGGTTTTATGTTACATTTAATGTTGTTAGATTAATGTTTATTGCATTTTTAAAATTTCATGTGTGTTACCGTGATGGTGTTTAATGTTTGTGTGAATGACACTGTGCAGCTTCTATTATATTATTATTACATTTCTTGTGGAAGAGCTGCTTGTGATGAGCTTTGATTGATCATGTGACTATCATCACTGCTGTGATTGGTGGTTATCAGTGTATTATGGTACAAAACAGATATTAATACTTCAATAGGACGGTAAATTCACATTATATCAGATAATAAAATACGGTTTATTACTGTAAATTTTAAGTTAAGTCTGTAAAACCAATAACAGGTTGCTACCGTATTTTTGATGGTAAAGTTCTGGCAACTACAGCTGCCGGTTTTTTACCGTAAAAATCACGGTTAAATTTTTTACAGTGTAGGGTTAGGTTTAGGGGTGAGGATATGGTTAGGACAATATTTGATCAATAATACACAGCAATATTGTAAAATATTATTAAAACTTAAAATACCTATTTTAATATAAAATGTAATTTATTCCTGTGATGCAACGCTGAATTTTCAGCATCATTACTTCAGTCTTCAGTGTCACATGATCCTTCAGAAATCATTCTAATATGCTGATTTGATGCTCAGGGAACATTTATTATTAATATCAGTTTTGAAAACAGTTTAATTTTTGTGGAAAGCATGACACGTGAAGAAAAGAAAAAAGCAGCTTCCAAAGCTCCTTGAATGTGTAGGTTACATTTACAGGTGTGTGTTGTTCATTTCACACTTCTGTTATGTGAGAAACCGCTCTGGACAACTGATAAATGCAACTCTGTTGACTGTTGTGAGGCGCAAGATTATTTTCAGCTGTGAGCAGCTAATGAAGCTATTTCTCACAGTGACGTTTTTAGTGACATTTTTATTGTGAAAAATGTTTTATTTACAGATTACAGTCTTAGGTGCATATTATGCCTGTTTTGAGGAGTTTTAAGTCAAGGATCGATCGTGTCCACTGCTGTTTATCTATCTAGTAAAGGAGGTCATTCAGAAATATGGACCACAGCCACAAGATCGAAACGTGAACATGTGACCTGGAGGCAAAGATGAATGAAGGCGGACAGATAGGACTTATCAACACTTCATGATGGAACGGTATAGGAAAAAGTCCTCATGTTTTCAAGTAATTCTTGTCACTGTCCAGCTTTGCAGACACTGTGAAGGATTGATCAAATCAGCCAATGACTGTAGATTTTCCTTTCAGACAGAACCACTATACATTAATTTTTTTCATCAGTTCTGCTGATTTTTCAGAGCATAACTATAACTTTTCTTTTTGGAACTGCCATTATAAATTGGAGATTTTTTTTATGGTTCAATAAATTTGTTCTTTGAACGCTCTACAAAGTTGACTGATAAAGTGAACGCCTCAACCCGTAAAGAGCAGACGGCGGCAGAATTACTTTAGCTTGTACAGCGCACAGTACAGCTATTTTATTCAGTTGACTTTCAACTTTTTTATGACATTTGTGACACTTTTTTCATATATTAGCCTACATTGACTTTGGAGTAACAGTCAGTGCGGAGTCTGAATAATGCCGAACACTTCATGTTGACACCTGTGGCTTCAGGGTTCAAGCTTTATTTATATATGCTTGAAATATTTCAAACCTGCAACGTCTGACTTGTTTGAAAAATCTGACACCAGATCATGGGAATGTTTATGACAGGTTTATTCAAGGCACTGTCAGTCTTGCTAATTGGAAATGAATAGTAAGGTAGAAAAGGCACTGATTGCTTATTTCTTTTTCTTTTCTTTTCTTTTCTTTTTTTTTTTTAGCTCTTCAACTGCAACGCATACAAAAGAAATAAACAGACACAAATTAACTTTAGGATATTAAGGTCAACATATCTGCAAAATGCACATGTGAAGTCGACTTTGATAGTAATGTTTCTACCCAAGAATATAACAAATCTATATCGGGGTCGTTTATCTGTTTTAAAGCGCATGAGAAAAGTTATAAGAATTGAAATCTTTGCATTCATTAAAACAACTAAACAAAACAAACAACAAAAACAATCTAATGAACATTTTAATTAAATGACTCTAAAAATGTCAAGTGGTGTAACCACATATTGCCAATTTGTTTTTTCTTTTGCGTTTTTCGCATACAGATGACAATTTTGTCAAAATGATCCCCGTTCAAATGAAAGTGACTAAAAACTCTGTATTATTCACGGCAGGCCAGTAGCTGGCGATGTCACTTTGTAAAGAAAAAAATGCACCTTTAGACTGAACACGTAATACACATGGGCATGGCGTCACCGTTTTCACAAATTCACATTTTTGTAGTTTACACGGAGACGATAAAGGTACTGTTTTCAAATAAGCTTTCAAAAGGTTGTGTTTTCCATTTTCCGCTTTATTTTTCCATAAAGTTTTCCATTTTTAGTTGAAAACGGTGTAGCGTAAACAGCCCCTCAGTTTTTCGGTCATTGTGTATAATATACAAAGCTGTTACATTACCGTTTAACTTTACCTTGTGGATTATTGTGACATCTTGGTTTACCTTCTTTGTTTTGTAAATAAACCTGCTCCATCTCATTGTTTATAAGTGAATTAAAAAAATACACCTTATATATACACATGGTATATATCATTATTTGAGGTTATACCATTTAATTTGAAAATCTGAACTAACATGTACTGCAGTGATTTGGCAGATAAAAGGTTTTACAAATATTCATAATTTTTCTTTCTTAAATAAAACAATTATAATTATCATGGTAAAACATTTTACAATAATTTCAGTCATTCACTGGTTACACCACCCTGACATGTTTTATTTTAATATTCAAAAAAAAAAAAAAAAATAGAACTTGAACACTTTTATCCTAATAGTTCAGTATTTTGCTCATTGTCTGTATGAATTGCATCAATACACTTTGGATTAACTTAAAGGGACAGTTCATCCAAAAATTAAAATGGTCATCATTTACACAACTGTGCTTGTTGATGTGCGAAAACCAGTGATGTTTGTTCTTGCAAATCAAGAAAACATGATTGAGCGTCCATGTTTACCATATTTGATGAATGTATGTGCATTGATCAAAGTTTATATGTGAATAAAAGCTTACAATATGTCTATCATATAAAGAGATTGTGTCTCTTCAGAAGAAGAAGAAGAAACTGCTCGATTCATATGAATGATTTTTTTGTAATGTCTCTATGTACTATGGTTGTGTGAGACAAAAATCATGAGACTATTTAAAATATCTTCATCTGTATACTGAAGATTAAAGTTTTATGAGTTTGGAATGGCATGAGAGTAAGTAAATTATGACAGAATTTCTGGATGAACAATCCCTTTAATTCCAGAATACAAAAAAAAAAAGAAAAAGAAAAAGAAGAGCGCCACATCTTTGACCCATATGTAATTTAACTTTGTATAAATATATACAGATGAACATACATATTCTTCAATTTATATAATCATCTTCTCAACATTTTAGAATCTCCACTGTATAAACTCAACTTCAATCCACTACTGACCACAGAAACCAAATATAGGCACCTTTAAGAATTCCATAATTAGCACTGACCCTTAATCAGAGAAGCCCGTGTTTGTCCAAGATAAATGATGGATCCGCGAGCGAGCTGCAGTTATCGTTATTTGACTGTTTTAATGAAGGTAGATATGGCCTCATTTGATATTGTAAAAAATGAAAGTCAATAAAATGGTGTGATTGTGCAAGAAAAGCAAAGAGCAGCTTTTTGCTGAAATTTCAACTTTAAAAAGAGTCTTTGTTCCATCTGAGAACAGCAGCAGTCTTTGGGGAGAGAATGTAGTGAGTGTAGACAAAGTCCTTTTAAGGCCCTTTTCTTTCTTTTGTAGGTTATAAACACACAAGCGCCGCTGAAATTTTCAAACTGCTAAGATTGTTTCACGAATAACTCGTATTTCACATTATGAATAAAACTGGACGAAAGCAGGATCACACATTTGCCTCTTTAACTCAAATCACGTTAAAAACTTCCCCCCCCCCAGCCTGATCCATCCAATGCACATGCTCGTTCTAGAGTAAAAAGAAGCCCAGCTGGCTCTTTTCAAAATAAAAGTGGAACTTCCAGTTTTTCTGTTACCATATTCAGTGTTGCAATTTCTTCCATTTATTTTCTACAAGTTGTCCATCTCCTCCCCCTTTTAATGTCTCTTCTATTGGTGTAGTAAGTGTGTTTGGCCAGCAGGGCGGCACTGTTGTTCTCTGGGAACTTGTCTTGGACAGTCATTGCCTTGTTGTTACAAAGGAGAAATAAAAGTTGCTGCTTCTCAAAGTCCATAAAAATTATTTTTAATATCACGTAGGTGTCCCCACGTCACTGGCCACGACATGTCTGATAGACGTTTCATGCTAATAGATCGCTCCATGCTTAATGTTGTGTTAACCGTCAGGAGCTTTTCGCAGCCATCGGTAAAACTGCTGCTGGAACAGGATGTGCCACTTTACATTAGCTTGAACGATCTCAATGGCTCGAGCGAACGCAGGTGCCGACTCTCCACCGCTGGTCAGGATGAACTCTTTCAGCTGAGGAGAAGATAAACAGTTTTCATTAACATGATAATCGTATTGTGTCTGATGGATCAGATATAGAGAGTTTTGTGAGTAAGTGGCACCTTCATCTCTGATAGTTAAACAGCGTCCGAATATACGACGCATTTACATGCAAATGCCTGACATGCAATTTAGCAGATAACAGTGATGTTTATGATAATGAGGAGTGGGAATGGATTTGAAGTAAACAGAATTATCTGTGTTGTTTTTGTGGAAGAGAAAGACACTTGGGGGTCTGTCAAAAAAAAAAAAAAAGCCTCTAACATCAATTACAAACATGAAAATCTCATTAAAAATCTCCATTTACCAAATAACACGTTACAAAAACGATTCCCAGTTCCTGAGGTCATGAGATCGACATGAACGAATTCAGTATTTAAGCTGCTACTTTGTTCTTGAATTATTTCAAAATTGCTGTTCGTTGAAAAGAAATAAAACAATCAATTGAAACCTGCAGAGTTCAAAGTATCACCTATCTAATGGTGAATCTGTGGATGAAGTGCTCTGGCAGCAGCTGATTGTCAATGACAGTATGCTAATGCTCTGTTTAAGAAAACACTGAGGGGGTTCGTATTATCGCTGTGTGAATGATAAAATGTGGAAGGCGAAGTCAGCTGGATGAGAAAGTGCTGCGCTGCAGTGAGAAGCATCAGCAGTCTGTGTCCTCTGGGACTGAAGCTGAATGAATTTGAATAAGTGAATATACGTTCTATTTCCTGTAATATGGTTAAGCGGTTACAACGAGGAAATAACCCAACGAAACAGACCAGAGCACATTTCTGCAGGCTTCAAAGTTTACTTTTACTCATTTTCTCCATCTCAGGAATTTTGCTGACCAATGTTTCTTGTAAGTATTAATGTTCCACGAAGATTGGTCAATAGTTCATTAGTGCTTTAGATTGAATGGAGGTGTAGAAGACCCAGGATGGTGTATAAATCCAGACTCACCTCATTCAACTCGGCCTCGGTGTTGAGAAACTCCGTCACGCCGCTGATTAATTTTGAGTTCATAAATAAAGCTTCTCCATACCTGCGAATGAGAGACATGGAGTTCAAGCTCTGTCATTAAAAACACTGGAGCACCATTTTAATGAGCTCGGTAGCAAACAAACACCAATAGATATTTCCCATAATGCTCTCTGGTCCTCCAACCACAAACAAGAAATAACATTGACTAATACATATCTTATGAACGTGCGAATGTAAAATTCATCTCAGGGACTGAGAGGAAGGTTAAAGTCACTGATAAACAGAGATGAATGAAGCTACATTCACCTGGAATTCAATATGTCCCACTTCTCACGGAAATATCTCCATGCTAAATGTCTTCCCAGCGGATTGCGGCCCACGTGTATGATGACATCGATCACGTCCTGATCCGGCACCAGGTCAGAGGTGAGGGACAGATTCAGGAGCCTGTGGACAACACAATAAATGAGAGTTTCCTTAGTTAGTTATCATATTTGTGACTAATTGTGCTATTCATAATTAATTTTGCTATTATTTCTATGCTAGTTTTAAGCTCGGGTAAATCTGAGATACAAAACACATTATTCTTCCCCGTTTTCATTAAAGACAGCCACTGACAGGCCTGGCGAAACACAATTATTCAAATATGTTCTCAATACTGTGAGTCAGCATCTTCAAAAAGTAATTAACCTGAGAAGCCCAAATCAAACGCAGATGGACCCATTCGATTCAAATTGGTGCGAAATGTCAAGTAGATGAAAAAGGAAGAAATAGGAAATGAGGTGTTACACATAAAGACGCTTCCACGGTGCACAAGTTTTCAATTTGCAATAACAAGTGGGGTAATTGCTTCATGTGGTTTGGTTTGTTATTTCAGTTCAACTGTTCTTTTGGGCTTTTGACTTTCTTTCGTCATCGAGTCATTTGTAGCACCTTTTCACAAACACCCTGGAGATTATCGCCACGGTGACAAACACATCTGTGTGTGGACGGCAGCTTCACAGCTCGCAAACGTGACATCCTGCTTCCTCTGTGGACAAGTGTGAACGCGAGTTTCTTTGCTGTGCTAATTCTACAATCACTTTTTTAAGTTCAGATCAGCATGTTTATTTTAGCATACTACTGTCTTGAGTATACAGTATGTACACTGTGCACAGCATGTACGTTTTCTATATGTGAAGGATACCTATATTTACCAAAATACAGTATACAGCCAGAGCACACTGTGTGTAATACTGTATCCCACAATGCAATGAGCTTGAACTGAGCTTGCATATCCCACAATGCAATGAGCTTGAATACAATGAGCTTAAACATCCATTCCTAGTGCTTATACATCTTTGTTGATCCTGGAACAACATTCCAATCAACCAATCAGATTTGAGGGACAAGATGTCAATTTCAGGCTTACAACCAGGGTTACATGTAGGTGCTTCTACATCAGTGTTATTCACCTGTCAGTTCCCTCTGATTTTAGGGAAAACGTATGCGTAGGATTAGGTTTAGGGGTGAGGATATGGTTAGGATTTAATTTTTAAACAGGAATGTTGTTCGAGGATAGACTGAATATGTTGTCCCAGGAACAATATACTGTAGACAGTTCACGGTATTCAGTAAGCAGTACGCTACGTTATATTCATTCAGTCTCTAAGGCTGCAAAACATCTCTAGTTTAGCAGTCAGAGCAGAGGTGAGATCAGCAAACACACACACACACGCACACACACACACACACAAATTACAGTAGCGGAGAGAAATTGTATTCAGCCCACTAGATCACTACACACGCCATCCAAAAAAACTAATATTGGAGGAGGGGGATACAATTTACTTCATGCCATAGAAATCAATACTAAACACAGAGTCCATACACCCCATCCTTCAGACTCAGTGATTGAAGCACGTTTACTAGCTCACTCCAAACACAGGCCAGTTTTCTCTGCGGTAGATTAAATATCACAAACACACACATTCTCACATTCTCTCATCTGGGACGGGGGGCTTTGCTTGTGCATGCTGTGTGAAATTTAAGTGTGTCTAAAATCAGTGAACTGCTGCTAGAGGTCCTGTCGTTTAAGTCCAACACTAGAGCAAAGGTGGCCGTCTGAATGCTGCAGTAGTCATGAAATATTGTTCATATTTCACAATATTGACTGTTCCAAGCTGGTGGAATGACCTGCCTATCTCAACCCGAGCTGCTGAGTCTTTAGCCATCTTCAAGAATCTACTAAAGACGCATCTCTTTCGCCAACATTTGACTCAATAATACTTACTTTTCTATATCTATCATATAAAAAAATCATTGCTATGTGTGCTGCGCTGTTCTAGCTGAAACTGGTCATGACATTTACATATTGTTGCCCTATTGTTGATTAGACTGCTTCTATTGCTCTCTTCATTTGTAAGTCGCTTTGGATAAAAGCGTCTGCTAAATGATTAAATGTAAATGTAAATATTTCAGCCCTGAGGGACTGAATGAATGAGGGACTCTGAATGAAAATGCCACCAGCATCACTTCAAAAAAAGACATGTTCCTGACAGATTGTGTAGTTTTATACTTAAATGGCTTTTTAAAGGAGAATCACCATTAAGTGAGTAAGTTAGACTTAGACTTTTTAATCAGGGTTTAAGGAATCACTCCTTTGAGACTTCATTTGAGGGAAGTAGTCAGACTTTTGCACATTTGAATCATGATAGTGCTGTTGAGGAACATCTGATCTTTCCAAAGTCATTGGGCATATTAGGGCTGGTAGAGTGGTTACATGTTAATTTATACACTGTAGAAGTGTAGAAAAAAAAGAAGTGTAGAGATCCAGATATTAACAGTTAAAAATTCAGTTACAGGTTCTTCACACTTCATGCATACACCATGCATTGTAGCAATAGGTGCCAGTTTCTAATTAGCATGTGAGTGTTGCTACAGTTTTTTCATCACTACCGTTGCTCTCACCCCACATCATTGTTGTGTGGTGGGGAAAAAGGTTTCTTGGCATTTGTATGCGCATTTCTCAAAAAAGTTAAGCTAGTCTACTCTTCCAACATGTGTTTTAGAATATGGTTAGCCACATTAGATCCAAACTACCAGCCAAGATGGTTTGGCAGCTCTAACCAGGTTGACCTTTACCTCACTGACTGCTGGTCCAGCTGACCAACCACCTAAACAAGGTTGAACCAGCTAATGGCCATAATGTATCTGTTTCAGTCACCTAGAAAAAAATAAATAATTATAGGTGATTTTGCCAGTTAGGATGTGTTCCTGGGTCCTGGAACAGGATTTACAATTAAAAAAGAAAAAAAAGAAAAAACAACAGTCCTAACCAAATTTAACCCTTACCAAAAACCATTGTTGGTGTCAAGCCAACCTAATTTAAGCCAGGAACAAGAGCAGAGGATGGTCAAGCTCGAGACTGAGTCCACATGCTCCTGAGTCCATGAAAAGACCATATTTTTATTGGTCCAAATCCAAGGCCAAACATTGATTCAGGAGCATGTAGACTCAGTCTTGACTCAGACCTCTTCTGGTCCCAGTCTTGACTCAAATTCGACCCTCTTCTGGTCTCAGTCTTGATTCAACTTGACCCGGACTTCAATGAGCTGGTCTCTACAACACTGCCAATAACTACCACTAAATCAGAAGGAAGGGAGCATTATATTTAAAGCTTCAATGTCAACCCTAATACTCAGGGGGTGGACAATGAAACAATGAAACAGAAACCTGGTTTTAGACCACAATAATTTGTTAATTTGGTGTGGGGCCTCCTGTTGTGGCCAATAAATAAATTCATCTTGAGAATGACAGATACAAGTCAAGTGGTAAGAGGGATTTTGAGCTATCCCTCTTGCAGAACAGTGGCCAGTTCAATATGTGCTGCTGGTGGACAAGTTTCCTGACTTGCTTATCCAAAATACCCCAAAGTGGCTCAATAATATTCAGATCTGGTGACTGTGCAGGCCATGGGAGATTTTCAACTCCACTTTCATGCTCATCAGACCATTCTGTCACAAGTCTTGCTGTGTGTATTTGTGCATCATCATGCTGATACACAGCCCCACCTTCAGGGTGCAATGTTGGAAGCATTGGGTGCAATGGTTTGGTAGACCTTGGCAGTGACGCACCCATCTAGCACAAGTAGTGGGCCTAGGGAATGCCATGATATTGCAGCCCAAACTATCTCTGATCCAGCCTGTGCTTTACTCTTGGCATGTAACAGTCTGGGTGTTAAGATTTTTGGAGGAATCTCTACATCTTAACTCACTCAGATGTGGGAAAGACAGTGAAGGTGGACTCAGAGAACAACACATGTTTCAAATTTATTTTCCACAGGCCAAGATTTCCACCGCTGGCACCATTGAAACTAACGTTTGGAATTGGCACAAGTGACCAAAGGTTTGGCTATAGCAGCCAAACCATAATACCACCACAATATTTTCCCTGTAGGAACTGAGAGACAGAGATGATTCATTCAAACAGATACAAGTCAAGTGGTAAGAGGGATTTTGAGTTATTTCTCTTGCAGAACAGTGGCAAGTTTAATATGTGATGCTGGTGGACACCAATTATCAATTTATCAACAATAAAGGACCATAATTAAAGTGGGCGCCATCCAGTCTGAGCTAACAAACGAACTCCACAGCTTTAAAACAATGAACATTTGAAGGATTATGGTCCCAACTCACTGAAGATGTCTAGTTTAGAGATGGCACATCTTGACTCTCCCAAGACAGAGATGCAAAACAGACCTTCTTCGTTTTAAAGACCTCTGAGTGACCTCTTAAAAACAGGATTGAAATCCACAAAAAAAAACTGTCCACATAAATGTTTTTGCATTTAAAGTGCATCAGATCATTCCAAAACCATGCTAGACGGACTTATAATGTGACTATTATGCTTAGATCACACATAAGTCATGCAATTGTTATAATTATTGAATGGTTGATTGAAAATGTGTCTTGCTTGGTATCAGCGTAAATGTCTGCTCATAACTCAAAAGATGGCATGAATGAAATCTGTGTAAAATGTATTGTATTCTTATTATAGAAATCGTGTCTAAATTGTACTCTGGTAGAGCGGGAAAGTAAAGACACCATGTGACTAATCAGATAACGTAATTCATGTGAGAGGAGGATAAAAAGTCACACCACGAGCTAAAGATGAGGTATAATTGGTCAGAACTCCTCTGGGAGGCTGGACAGACACCTCAGGTTAAAATCTCAGGACACGAACAAAGCGTCAGACAGATTTGGGAGATGAAAATAGGTCAAGAACGAACAGCTTCATGCAAGCCATCTTACTACTCACATCTCATTTACTTTTCTTTCTTTTACTTGGTTTCTTTTCTTTCCATTTAGAGTCTTGTGTTCCAAGTTAAATTTTGCCGCTTTGCTCAAACTTCAAACTTCTGCCATGAGAAAAACTCCATTCATCCAATCACCCGCAAACACACCAACATGATTGGCCTCCCAAGACGTCACTCCAGACACGAAAGACCTCCAGCGAATCAACAAACCGGGGAAACTATGCAGGGAACCATGCCTTCCGGATCCCCATTCAGACACAAACAACAAACTCAAGCAATGCCTCTAGATTCTAGCTGAACTGGTGCATTGATATCAAATTTAATAACCCCGCCTAAGAAACGATAGAAGGGTTAAATTAATGACTGATGATTCGTTCAGGTCAGGTTTTACAAAGTGCATATATTGCTAGAAACTTGGGATTTCATTATTTCACTCTTAAAACCCATTATTTCTTCACTTTCTTTCTTTCTGCAACTCGTGTGAATGTGTGCGTTTATGTGTTAGATATTAATTTTAAGTGTTAGAATAATCAATAAATTCTTGTTTGTATTCAAAGAGAAGTGTTCTTGTGTTATGTGATTATGAATTTAATGTCTTAAACTGCTGATCTTTAGCCTAGAAATCTAGACGCACCCTAGTGGCAGCAAATTTTATTTTGCAGCCATGGTGGTCTAGCAACTCTCTGTTGACTTTCGAGCTGGAAAAACCAAACTCTAGTCAGGCCAATCACATCATGTATAGAGTTGGCGGGCAGGCTTAACATAATGATGACAGAGTTGCGACAGTTCCCTGCTACTTGAAAACAAAGAATGGCTGCTGCTGGCGAACAGTGGTCTTTCGAATCGACTTTGGCCGCGACTCTGGAGGACTTGGAGTTAAACTTTTCTTTGAGAAAAGAATAAAGAACGGCACTTAAGTCATTCTTAAAAAAGGAAGATGTGTTCGAAGTTTTACCGACCAGATACGGCAAAAGTTTAATCTATCAACTAGCTCCACTGGTGGGAAAATGCTCTGGTTGGTTGTAGCGCTATCCAACTGACCTATGGCTAAGCCACGCCCCCAAACGCGATGGGCCAATCACAGTGCGCATAGCTAACCCAATGCACTCGGACATTCTCTGCTTCCACGTCCATTGAAATGCATTGCAGTTAGTCAGTTTTCATTCGTTTTTATCTGTTTTTTTCTTGTCATTTTAAGTTTAAAATGGTCAAACGGTGTGCATGGGGTACATTCAACTCCAACACTAGGTATCTTGAGAGGCTGGGCGATGGTGTGTATTTTTTACCTTTTCCCAAGCCACATCTCAACCGAGATAAGTGTCTGCTCTGGATTAATTTATGCGGTAGACCACAACACCAACTAAATGTGGATAAATTAAACAAGGATGTCTACATCTGTTTTAAGGTAAGTCAACAACGTATTTGAACGTTATCTTTAACATCTCTAATGTAACGTTAGCCTAACGTTAGCTTCTAGCTGCGTTGCAGTTTGACAAGAGTACAGTTTGACAAAAGCACAATGTTGTATTTTACACAAATATAAGTAGGCTAAAAACTTTGCAGTTTTAATGATGTCCTGTATGAACAAAATGGAGTAACTTATGTTTTTATGTTTTCACTGTTCGATCGCGCCCGCGCCTCTCTCTCTCTGACACACACATTCCAGCATTGCAATCTTGACATCGCAGCCTGTTCATTATGCTGCGTTCACACCAAACGCGAATAGAGCGTCAAATTCGCTCGTATCGCGTCTACTTCGACGCTTGAACATTTTGAATCCATTTGCGCCTCCAAAGAGAATAGGACGCGCATGAAAAGCGAGCGTTTGAAGCGAAATAGCACCAAACTATAACGTTTAGTACACACTGACCTTTAACGTTAACGTTAAATCTTTGTCTGGAGCTGAAGCTTTTCATCGACCTTCTCAAAATAAAATGATTAATATAACCCTCCAATGCATAGTTAAGGCCCTTTTGGTGACTTTGAGATGATATATAATCTTTCCAAAAATCAAAAATCATCAATTGCCTCCTGTGAAATGTCTCCTACTGTGACAGCTGCCATAGCGCCTGTTACCGAATGTTGACTGTTTGTCTGAGTGAGTGGAGGGGACGTGGCTTAGCCATAGGTCAATTGCGTGCAGAGGGAATCTGAAAGACAACAGTTTATCCCGCCCCTTGGATTGAGCCCTGCCAATGGTGA
This sequence comes from Abramis brama, assembly GCF_963993115.1. Taxonomy (NCBI): domain Eukaryota; kingdom Metazoa; phylum Chordata; class Actinopteri; order Cypriniformes; family Leuciscidae; genus Abramis; species Abramis brama. The sequence continues at coordinate 39,819,165 of NC_139966.1, read as the reverse complement.
GTTCCCAGATCCAACATCTTGATGTTGGTCTGGCTTGCCAGGCTAGCTGATCTTGTTACCTTGCTAATAAATAGTGTTTTCATTATAATTCACTTTAATTTGGATATTAATATCCGCTATAGAGTTGATAGTTATGGACCATTTAACTGAGCGCTGGACGACTAATTTGTTTGGCAATAAAATAAGGGATTCTTATACCGGCATTACCCTTGATACTGTGGCTCTCAACACACCATAAAGACTTGCTGTCCTGGTCACAGATGTGCCAGCGAGATGCGCACCAACAATTTGTCCTCTCTTGAACTCTGAAATATCTCCCATTATGTTGTGTGAATTGCAATATTTTATGTACAGCTGTGCTTTTGCTCTGCTAATTCATACTTCACACTCTGCTCTTGCTGATGGATTGTAAAATCAGAGAAAATTGGCCACTAGGCTACACATATACAGGCATAAAAAACCTCCAACACTATATTGGCCAGTGTTTCAGTTTCATTGTCCAACCCCTGTATCTCTAAAATCTAAACCAAACCCTACAATCATGTTGGTTGAAAGGAATGTTGATCCAGAAACACATACAATACTACTTGATAAGTGACCATCAGAAGCACGTGGCCTTCAAGAGTTTGTATTGCTGGAGGTTCCTGCAGAGGATTTTGTATTCATGGTTCAGCTGCCTGACTTTTAGATGTTGTATCTAGGTGTACTGTGTATGACACCCGAGTCATGGATCACTGAGAGCTTGTAAAACTCATTGATTTTACCTTCAAAGAATGCAATTAAATAAAAATAAAAAAAAGGTTCCTTGCTGAATTTAATGTGATGAATAGTATTATAACATAATGATACAGATGCCTGGATGTAGAGCACAAAAATATGTGCTTCCTAAGTGCGGTGCTATTTTATCTAAAACCACCTCTCAACCGACTCACACAGAAGATTCCCACAGGAATCAGTCTGTATAGTGCTGAACACTCACTGCAGAGAGGGGTCAGGGTGGGTCTCTTTATATGGGCAATTTTCTTTCTCTCATAGCATCTATAAAACAACGACCAAATGCAACTGAATAAATGGAGATCTCAAACCCAACAGTGAATCCCAAGAGAACTGCTTCAAAATATGTGTGGGCTGTGAGATCCTCGTCTGGGCTGGACAGGGTGTAATCCGTCACCGTCCTCATCCAACTATTGAGTCGGGAGAGGATTTAAGGCGCCATGGAGACTTGTGGGAAAAGCCCCTACGGCAGCCATTGTTTTTACAGCCCTGTGAGAGGAGTGAGTGCAGCTCTGCTGGTGTGAGCGACATGATGTGGTGGAAGGGATTGAATCGGATTACTTTATGAGGTAAAGCAGACTACAAACAGAGTTATAGTCAGAGGAGTGCCGTACATCCTCCAGAGACTTACAGATACTTCTTGCTATCAATAGAATGGCAATTTGGCAATTTGGAAGATTTGTTTTAGATGCTAAACCTTCCCGCTAAGACTGATTGAGCATTGTGTTATGCTCCAGTAACTTGTTATTTGAATTTCTTTGCCTCATCATGTTATTGTCAATGAGTTGGTAAGAGTGTCGATTGACCTGTTGAGCAGGAAGACGTTGCCACTGCAGGTCAAGGCCTCCAGAAGAACCTTCTTCTCAGAGATGGCTGTAGAAGAATGAAACTTCATCCAGATAAACTCCCACACGTCCTCATCCATCAGAGACACGCCTGTGCAGTACACAATGTCCCGCACATTAGGTGGAATCCTGTGGGACAGAAGATTGAAATATCTGATTGAAGTCACAAGCTGAATTCATATTCATGGTTGGATATTTTGAGGTAAACATTCAAAGCTAGTAAATGCTAAAGTTAGCATATAAATACAATTAACATTTACAACTGTATTGATGGAGCCAAAAATATAGATTTACTATTTTATGTCACATAAATACAAATATTGACTTGAGTGAAAAATGTGATACATTGATTAGCATATATGCACACTGAATGCTGCAGGTGATTAGCATTCCTCACTGTGACAAAGTTTACTCTTTAAACATTTACTGAGGGTTATTTTAGATTCACACGCCATTCGATCACATTGTGTTCACACCTAATTCTTGTTTTAATTTCCCTGAAGAGTTTTTTTTTTTTTTTTTTTACAGCAGAAGTTTTAGAAATTCCTCAGGGTTGTTCAAAGATAACAAGTCACAAGTCAACGTTTCACCTCCAGAAGAGTCAATGAAAAACAGTGTGAGTGTATTTCTTGCATGTTTTATTTTTTATGCTTATGTGAAAAGTGTAGCTTTGTTTTTCTGTTTCTATCTATTGTCTTATTGTCTAAATGTCAATTGTTCAAGCGGCATTCTGCTGTCTGCAATCATTTTGAATCACTTTGAACATTGTCACAGCAATATACACTCACCTAAAGAATTATTAGGAACACCATACTAATACTGTGTTTGACCCCCTTTCGCCTTCAGAACTGCCTTAATTCTACGTGGCATTGATTCAACAAGATGCTGAAAGCATTCTTTAGAAATGTTGGCCCATATTGATAGGATAGCATCTTGCAGTTGATGGAGATTTGTAGGATGCACAACCAGGGCACAAAGCTCCCGTTCCACCACATCCCAAAGATGCTCTATTGGGTTGAGATCTGGTGACTGTGGTGGCCATTTTAGTACAGTGAACTCATTGTCATGTTCAAGAAACCAATTTGAAATGATTCGAGCTTTGTGACATGGTGCATTATCCTGCTGGAAGCAGCCATCAGAGGATGGGTACATGGTGGTCATAAAGGGATGGACATGGTCAGAAACAATGCTCAGGTAGGCCGTGGCATTTAAACGATGCCCAATTGGCACTAAGGGGCCTAAAGTGTGCCAAGAAAACATCCCCCACACCATTACACCACCACCACCAGCCTGCACAGTGGTAACAAGGCATGATGGATCCATGTTCTCATTCTGTTTACGCCAAATTCTGACTCTACCATCTGAATGTCTCAACAGAAATTGACACTCATCAGACCAGGCAACATTTTTCCAGTCTTCAACTGTCCAATTTTGGTGAGCTCGTGCAAATTGTAGCCTTTTTTTCCTATTTGTAGTGGAGATGAGTGGTACCCGGTGGGGTCTTCTGCTGTTGTAGCCCATCCGCCTCAAGGTTGTGCGTGTTGTGGCTTCACAAATGCTTTGCTGCATACCTCGGTTGTAACGAGTGGTTATTTCAGTCAAAGTTGCTCTTCTATCAGCTTGAATCAGTCGGCCCATTCTCCTCTGACCTCTAGCATCAACAAGGCATTTTCGCCCACAGGACTGCCGCATACTGGATGTTTTTCCCTTTTCACACCATTCTTTGTAAACCCTAGAAATGGTTGTGCGTGAAAATCCCAGTAACTGAGCAGATTGTGAAATACTCAGACCGGCCCGTCTGGCACCAACAACCACGCCACGCTCAAAATTGCTTAAATCACCTTTATTTCCCATTCTGACATTCAGTTTGGAGTTCAGGAGATTGTCTTGACCAGGACCACACCCCTAAATGCATTGAAGCAACTGCCATGTGATTGGTTGATTAGATAATTGCATTAATGAGAAATTGAACAGGTGTTCCTAATAATCCTTTAGGTGAGTGTATATACAGTATATATAAACCAAGCATATTTTTCAAAATCTTTTTTTGAAGTCACAATTAAAGTCATTAAAATTTGACCCGAATCATCACTGCAGGCCGCCCAAAGTGAGTCACAATGCAATATATATATATAATCAAGAGATATACAGGTTATAAGTATGACCTCTGAATGGACCCATAATATCATATACCTTATAAATCTCAGAAAAGAATAACAGTCTACAGTAGAAGAACTCAGAAAGAAAAGTCTCTCAGGCTGTGAGACGATGCATGTAATATTCGTACAGGAAGAAGAAAACATATTAAACCTCTGGAGGAGCTGTAGCGATACAGTGACTGAACTTTTGATTTGCTCAAACAAAGCGCAATAAAGACCTGCTGATTCTGGATGAGCCGTCGGAGCCTCTGGGAGTTTTCAATGTAGCAATACAGAGAACGGCACATTCAGTAAGATATAAAATCATGTCACATCCAATTGGTGTATAGACTGAAATTACCACACCTGTGAAGGTGATGTCTTGTTTATGACTGCCACTGACAGGAAGTCTAAGCGAATTCAGAAACGCAGTTAAACAATAATATTTGTGCCGTTCCGTTAGCTGCCATTATATCTGGAAAATTCATGAATTTTTATAAGGTATTTTCAGAATAAAAATGGGAGAGAACACAAGCCATAAATCTTGTTTTTACTTCTGATATTATAACATGAATATAATGGTTTGACTTGGTCTAATATTTGGCTGTGTGGAGATAACAGATCTATAATAAAAGGCGATTATGAAATTCAGTGAAGATTCTATGTCTGTGAGATGATTTTGTTTTTAAAACAATGTACAATATGTGAGCCTTTATTATTTCAAACAAAGACTAACATTGCACTAAAAACAGTTTAGTCGGTCTGTGGTATCTTGTTTTTAATCAATAAAGCACATGAGGAGGTTTTGTCAGAGTTTGTCTTTGGCTTCACAGTGATCTGAAGTCTTTCTTTGCAGCTCATAAACTCTGCTGGGTCATTCCTGTGACATTATCATCACCTAAACCATAAAAAGACATAAAGGTCAACGCATTCCTCTTTTATGTGCTGCTTATCCCTGAATATCAAACTGAACAGATTCTTTTTATTATCCCAGCAGGACTAGGGGTCATTTTTGAAGAAAGGACAATGAAGGACACATCTGGCAGATCACAGAGGCACAGTTTGAAAAACAATTAAGAACAGTTAAGGCACATTCAATAAAATGCTAAATTAGTCAAAATTATAATACTATTAAAAGTATGCTAAAACTAATACCATAAAAACAGTCGAGAAGAAAGGCAGCAACTCTAGCAGATGCATTTCAGAAATAATTTCTTTTCATCTGTTGACTTGACAGTCGTACATGAGAAACTAAAGCATTTTAGGTGCCTTTCATGAGCTCTAACACTCTGTCAGAGAATTAAACTAAGCTGTCCACATGATGATACGTCTATCAGGAGGGATTGTGTTCAGTACAGAGACTTCCTGTCAGTTCAGACACGATCAGAAACCTCACACTAGACTCCACGGGGTAATAATTACAGAGCCACTGCCAGAGCAATTGAGCCGTTTCAGGGCAAAAGAGTGGAAAATCTTTGACTGAGCAGGTCAAAGACTGGCTGAATACAACTGTGTGTGTATTCACATGTTGAAAGCAAGAATATAGGCAAAAAAGCTCTTATACAGAGCAATCTGCTGCTATCAGAGAAGCTCATGTCATGTTAGAGACCTCAACCAGTCATTAAAAGCATATTACGTGAAGCCAATGTCAATATGTGACACATTATATGTGTAATAAAGCATCCATGTGTGTATTTAAGGTCTATCTGTCAATTTAAAGGCACAATTGTGAAGTCAGCAAGCAAATATCCAATGTATTTGAGGTTGCTAATGTGTGATGAACTGTGTGTGTGGTCTTTCATGTGTTTGTAGGCGTGCGGCCAACTGTTTGGCTCAAGGACAAAAAATGTTTTCCTAAAAACTGGGCAAACACAATATCTTGTGCATGCTAAAACCATTTCTTCAGACACACAAACACAATCCTGTTTGTTCTCCATCATGGCCATTAGTGCCTGCCGGAGGGCTGGTGTGTTTGACAGTGTGATACTGCATACATGCATGTGAACATTGCTGTGGGCAGCAGGGAAAACAAATCAGACTGTGTGTTTCCATGGACACTTGGAATAAAGCTCCTACTCTATGAATGTTGGCAGGGCTGAACATACTTAATAACCAACCATTGTTTGTTGGTTTGTTTTTACAATATTTGTATGATTTTAGCAATAAAATGGTAGTAATTATAAAAAATCTGCTGTGAATGCATATCATTAACAACACCTGGTCATAAAATAATCAATAATCATGATAGTTATTACAATGCTTTAATTTCTATAACAATCCTTATATATTTGCATTTTAATATTGTTTTGAGTTATTGAGTGAGTTGTTAAGTTAAGTGAGCAATGAGATGTGTGAATGGTTTAGACCATGAATGAGCCCAATAACTGATTTGAAGATTGATTCTTTATACAGGAGTGAGGAGAAGCCACACTGTAAATTTGCTCACCTGTTCTTGTTGCTGGAAATCCAGTCTGAAATGAGAGTCACAGCTTGGCGGTGACAGTGTTTGCTTCCAAAACTGCAGGCCAGCATGATCACCTCTCTCTGCAACTCTCTGAAGAGGAGAGAGGGAAGGATACCAGCAGGGAAGAACAGCAGCAGGAAGTTAAAGATGGAGGGAAGGGAAAAATGAAAAATTAAATACATGTCTACTGAGGTCATTCCCATCTCTGAGGTGGAAAATATCTGACTTACACTTTGCAATTCGGTGTCCTTACTTAGACTACATATAAGTTTATAACTGTAATACATAATTCAAGAAAGATGAAACTCAAGACTCACTCGGCCTGATAAGCCGCCTGCATGAAGGAGCCGTCAGGGGAAGTGCTTGGCCAGCCCAGCTTGTGATACTTTGGTTCCACCTGTCTTAGAACATAGTCCTGATGAACAAAAGTAAAGCAAAGGAAATAATTAAAGCAAAACAATACAACAAAAATCAAAACAAGAAATATAATAAAACACAAGTTAAGCAAAATCCAAACAGAAGTGCAAAACAAAACAAGAGGCAGAAAATGAGTCACTGTTTGCCATGTTGAGACCAGGATTTAAATTTCCCTTGAAATAACAGTATGTTGTACTCATACTTGTACTTTGTAAATGTATAAAACTCACTCCCGAATACATCCAGACCATTTGTGAAAACTAAGCAGCAAAAAATGGGTCATTCAGAAATGTTTAAGATTTTATGAACTAGCTTTCAGCTTTAAAACATATTAGAATATTTACATACAGTGAGGAAAATAAGTATTTGAACACCCTGCTATTTTGCAAGTTCTCCCACTTGGAAATCATGGAGGGGTCTGAAATTGTCATCGTAGGTGCATGTCCACTGTGAGACACATAATCTAAAAAAAAAAAATCCAGAAATCACAATGTATGATTTTTTAACTATTTATTTGTATGATACAGCTGCAAATAAGTATTTGAAGAACCTTGATATGCTTCTTACAGAGCCACTCCTTGGTTATCCTGGCTGTGTGCTTCGGGTCATTGTCATGTTGGAAGACCCAACCTCGACCCATCTTCAATGCTCTAACTGAGGGAAGGAGGTTGTTCCCCAAAATCTCGCAATACATGGCCCTCTCCTTAATACATCCTCATACATCCTCTCCTTAATACAGTGCAGTCCCCCTGTCCCATGTGCAGAAAAACACCCCCAAAGCATGATGCTACCACCCCCATGCTTCACAGTAGGGATGGTGTTCTTGGGATGGTACTCATCATTCTTCTTCCTCCAAACACGTTTAGTGGAATTATGACCAAAAAGTTCTATTTTGGTCTCATCTGACCACATGACTTTCTCCCATGACTCCTCTGGATCATCCAAATGGTCATTGGCAAACTTAAGACGGGCCTTGACATGTGCTGGTTTAAGCAGGGGAACCTTCCGTGCCATGCATGATTTCAAACCATGACGTCTTAGTGTAGTACCAACAGTAACCATGGAAACGGTGGTCCCAGCTCTTTTCAGGTCATTGACCAGCTCCTCCCGTGTAGTTCTGGGCTGATTTCTCACCTTTCTTAGGATCATTGAGACCCCACGAGGTGAGATCTTGCATGGAGCCCCAGTCCGAGGGAGATTGACAGTCATGTTTAGCTTCTTCCATTTTCTAATGATTGCTCCAACAGTGGACCTTTTTTCACCAAGCTGCTTGGCAATTTCCCCGTAGCCCTTTCCAGCCTTGTGGAGGTGTACAATTTTGTCTCTAGTGTCTTTGGACAGCTCTTTGGTCTTGGCCATGTTAGTAGTTGGATTCTTACTGATTGTATGGGGTGGACAGGTGTCTTTATGCAGCTAACGACCTCAAACAGGTGCATCTAATTTAGGATAATAAATGGAGTGGAGGTGGACATTTTAAAGGCAGACTAACAGGTCTTTGAGGGTCAGAATTATAGCTGATAGACAGGTGTTCAAATACTTATTTGCAGCTGTATCATACAAATAAATAGTTAAAAAATCATATATTGTGATTTCTGTTTGTTTGTTTTTTTTAGATTATGTCTCTCACAGTGGACATGCACCTACGATGACAATTTCAGACCCCTCCATGATTTCCAAGTGGGAGAACTTGCAAAATAGCAGGGTGTTCAAATTCTTATTTTCCTCACTGTAACTGTCTGGACAAATAATTGTACAACATTTGACTAACAGAAGCTGCTGAGTCCTCGTTAAAAGAGAACGAGAAAGAATGTTGATTCAAACTGAATATATTGTGGTGTTTTGTAATGTTTATACAGTTTATACGAGGTGTGTGTGTGTGTGCATGAGGGAAATGTAACAGCCGGTAATGTCATGGCTAATTTAGCATGACTGCTCTCCTTCATGCCCTCTTACTGAGACGAGTGAATGATCACAATTAGACCCCGCTATGCTGCAATTCAATTCTTAACACACACACACATACAGTAAAACACTGGGACAGCGGTAGAGGACATTGTTTTCCATAATGTGGTGAACCGTACAGAAGATCAGGTGTGTTTGTCAAGCTGTTACTACAAACATTGAGTGATGTGTTATAGTTTTGCCAACAGAGTCACCACAGTTAGACAATTACTGACGCAGCACACACACACACACACACACACAGGTTTGGACTGACGTTTGAGACACCTGGTCACATGATTTGAAGGCACCTGACTAATTTGCTCCAGCTGTTTCCTGTCTTGCATTACATGCTAAACATCTGCTCTGTCTCACAGTAAACACAATAAATGAGAGTTACTGAGAGAAGACAGTATTAAATTCATCACACACTCACTGCAGACACAAAAGGGTCGTCCATTACAGAGGAGGGGCAGAAATGACTCATGCGCACTGAGGGATTGTGGGTAGGCGTGTGAATGCTACTCTGAATAACAAAGTGATAAATGAATATGAAAGCAGGAGGACAAGTAAGACAGAAGCCGGAGAAACATAGAGACTGTCTCACTCTGTCATGATGCTCAGAATGAAATACTAGCATACTGCACATTATACACTGCATATTATTTATAAAAACAGAAAAAAAATATATATAGTGCTTATTCTGTAAAAAAAATTACATTTCTCATTCTGATCAAATAACGTATCTAGAAGAAGGAGATAAAAATGACAGTTGATATTGTGCAGGTTTCATTCGTCACACAGGAAATGGAAGATTGAGTCAAGTGCACTGCATTGTGGGAAACAGTATTCCACACAGTGCCCTCATTATATACTTGCAGAAGCTCATCTGGGAATTTCCACACACATGCGCTCTATTGCACACTCCTCACAACATGCATACTGTTTACTGCAGAATAGTATGATATGGTAGTACGCTATTCTCAACATATAGCTATTAAAACACAACTGATGGTGGATATCTCACTGTTTTTCACACCAGTTTCTAAAACAGGCATTGTGCCTGAAACATTGTGGACTGTTGTGGAATAATGATCAGAGGAAGTCTTAAGTTCGATCTGTCGAGTCATCTGAGACGTGCTGCTAGATATCAGCTGTGTCTTTCTAATTGCACTAGTCAAGGTTAAAATCCAACACACACCAAACTGATGTGAGATCAGACTCACGCTGAACAGGCTGTGGTCTTCAGTGCGGTCCAGGAGTTTGTCCAGCTGGTAAAGAGCTCGACTAGCAGCGTGCCAGGGCAGAAACTCGCTCTCCTGAGACAAATATGAGATCATCTGCAGGGGGACGTTTTGGGGCAAATACCCCGCTCTAGAGAGAAGAAAGAGAGTAGGAGGATAAGACAATAGCAACACATTTAAAGAATATTTCCCCTTTGGTAGACACATCGTTAACATTTGATTACAAACAGTTCATTTTGTTCATCATCATTCGTTTAGAATACCTGCCAGGCATTGTGCTCTGTGTGGGGAGTCATAATGTGCTGTAAAACCCCCCCAAAAAAACAGCTTCTCCTGTTCGGCTACAGTCGTGTTCAATTTGCATAAATCCATAAAACATAAGATCTTTTCGAAAAACACAGACATAAGCATTAACAGCACATATCCACCATCATTCAGAAGAGCACATCAAATCCCAGATGTATTTCAGCAGGACCTTGGGCTCTAGTCAAATGAGACTGTGTTTCTAGGCCACACATCGGTGCTTCACCATTTATTTTTGTTTCACGTTATCTGCCGACTTTCCCTTCCCTTCAGTCTTTTTAGAAACTCCCACAACTTTCCCATGAGAGCCGAAACAAAGAAAAGTGGCCGATATCCTTAGAGCAAAAACACTAGAGAGACAAGACTTCACAAATCTGAAAATGATTTGGTTTTTGCTATAAGGCTCAGAAATGTTTTGGAAACCCAAGCATCACAGCAAGGAGTTTTACACAAGCGAGCACCTCTCAGAAAAAGTAGAATCTAGTTGAGATCATATTTATGTTCCAGCTTAAAGCCCTTACTCTGACTCATAATGGCGAAAATTAATCTTCATTTCTCATAATTTCATGCAGGGCACATAAGCGCTCCGAATCAGAGGTCAGGCGAAAAAGGAAGTGATCAGACTCGGAAACGGACTCATTAAATTCCAGAGGACAGATTCACCTAACACACATTTAATTGGGACATTAATCACAGTTACTCACAGACACCCACTGTTAACCAAGGAGGTTTTTAAGATTTCCAGACAAACTGACTTGCAATAACATAAGCAGGAGACACTTGAGGATGTGAAAAATTAGAACCTATTTCAACATCTCCATGGCGAAGTGAAGTTAGGATATCAAGAAAAAGGTAAATGAATCCTGTTTAACTGCGAAGAATTTTAGCTCAAAGTGTTTAAAGAGGTTTGTGACTAATTTAGATCAGGAATCTTCTTCTTCTTCCTTTGAACAGTATGTTATAGATTTCAGAAGGAAAGAGAGTCATCAAAATGTATATTAGTGTAATATCTTTGCTCAGTGATGTTCAAAAACATCCAAAATATTCATAAAACGAGCTAAATCTAAAATTTTAAAGTCAGGAATAATTGACATTCAGTGCAAAACCAAAGCTGAGTAGCTGTTAACCTCGGGCATGAATTCATTTTTAATTATTAAACAATTATGAGTAACAAAATTTAGTTTTTACCGTGATTAACATATGTATATGTGCTTATCTCAAAACATTTTCAAGTTTTGATGTGTAGAATGACTTCCATACACCTTTGATTGTATCCAAGCTGTCGTTAACCAGTATTAAACTGTGGTCTAATGAGCAATAATTAATCAGTTAAACAATTAATCAGTTCATAATGATGCCAATGCACTTGAAACACTCATCGGCTGTCTGTTATTCTTTCACACTGATTACATGGAAATATTCAATGTATATTGTCAGGATTGATGTGACACACAAGACATGAAGGTTGCGGTTTTGACAATGAGTTAAGAGCTTTTCAGTCTTTACATTAATTACATTGTTTGTGCATTCATTATTTTGTGTTTCCAAATCTGAGAGAGAGAGAGAGAGAGAGAGAGAGAGAGAGAGAGAGAGAGAGAGAGAGAGAGAGAGAGAGAGAGAGAGAGAGAGAGAGAGAGAGAGAGAGAGAGAGAGAGAGAGAGAGAGAGAGAGAGAGAGAGAGAGAGAGAGAGAGAGAGAGAGAGAGAGAGAGAGAGAGAGAGAGAGAGAGAGAGAGAGAGAGAGAGAGAGAGAGAGACGGTGCCTGAGGTACAGATGTAGATGTCCTTCATTGTGCTTACATGAGTATTGTCTTGTCGGAGGCATTTAGGGATATATATATAATATTATATTAAAGCATTCAAATAGAAACACAATATTAAAGTATGTATAAAATATTAAAGTATATTACGTGTGGTTCTTCTTCAGAGGGAATATAAGGAATTTAAGAACATTGCTTTGCATGTCATTTATATTTAGAGACACTTCCATTATTACCCCATTCTAACAGCAGCAACTGGAACAAGGCCATTTAGTTGATCCTTTCCAAAAAAAAAAAAAAAAACTACTTTTTACTTTTGAATTATTGAAATATTCATTAAAAATAAAAGAACACCACATGAACATAAAAATATCATGAGGCATTGACGTTTTCCCTTTACTGTTCGCAAGCACAGTAATGAATGAGCTGAACACTCTCATGCTTTTTTAAAAAGTGAAAACACATGCACGCACCCCCCACACACACACGTCACTGACATTGAAATAACCCGTGAGAGACATAACAGTCTCCTAAATAAATCATTGACTTTTAAATTAGCCTGTAATTGTAGCTCATTTAGATAAAGCTTGAGCAGAGCATTTCAAGCAGGCCTATTAAGAAGCTCCATCACTGAGACTCAGAGTCAAAAGAAAATATTGTGTCAAAGGAAAAGAATATGGAAAAGTAACCAAAATATTCTCCTGGCACTGTTCTTTAATTCTTTCTGGCAGTTGTATTAGATGTGTTGTATGGCAGAATTGTCGACAGGTGTTGTGATGTTTCACGACACAACCGCAAAGAAAACAACCTTCTGTCTTTACGGCAACAACCTGCTGATGCTAATGTCGGGTTAAGAACAGATCAGCGTTTTTATGGAAGTTCAAGAAGCTGGTGATCAAAATGACTGTTGACAGCAACTGTTAATTGCTTAAAAATCTACATGAAAAGGACTATTTTTGCAGTCTGACACTATTTTCATGATTCTTAAGCACATAATATTATAGTGTCATGCATTTCCTGTTTGTGTTCCTTGTGCTTTTATTTTGTAGTCTTTTAGTTTTAGTTTGCCTTGTTTAGTTCCTGTTCTTGTTTTCCCTTGTTAGTCTCTGTTAGTCTGATTTTCCCTGTATACTTCCCTACTATATATTATGCGAAAAATAGTACACCAAAAGAGTATAGTACGTCTGAATTCAATCTGAATATAATATTATATTATGTTATTATAGGCTGAAATATGACTGAAATATGAAATAAGACTGTTCAATAAAAAACCTCTGTTGCTCCAGAGAATATTTAAATAACTCTGTGCTTTAAAGATACTTTAATGGAAGATGCAAAAGCTATGCAATTAACCCAATTATTATATTCATCCATTAATAATGCATATTAAATATGATCTTCAGTCTCCAACTAGTCTTCACTAACACTAGCTTTCTTCTTCTCAAATGATCCAGTAATTCATAATCACAATAAAGTCTTTGTGAGTCAGTATTGATCTGAGTGAATGACTCCCGTGAGCACCAGGGGCATTTAATTAGGAAACATCCCTCGAGGCATTCGGTTTCCTCAGTGATATGAACACTCTTTATCATCCCAGTAATTTACAGAGAAATGAGACATTTTACACACTGTGATTAACGATGATGCTGTTTTTAATATGCAGGTTGGCATTTTCGCTTCTCGAGAATGTGAGGGCCAATAACCACCTCCACAGACCTGAGCCTGAGGATGAATAAGACATGCTGTTAACATCCGCTCGTTTTTATTAAGAGTAGCTGCAGTAAGAGTATTAAGAGTAACTAAAGCAGAGACAGAAAAACATGTACAAACCAGACTGAAATCAGGAACAAAAGGATTTGCCTTCAGTCCTGTTAACTTTCAATTATCAAGCTCTTCGGTAAACAAGGCCGAGTCGAATAAACAGGCTAAATGAACATGACGTACTACAACACAGGGACAGGTTTCCTTTCTCGGCTCAATATGACACAATAAACACAAGTTTCTATGTGGGTTTGTCGTCAGTTGACTGAACCTTCGTGGTTAGGAAACATCTTTGGTCAAAAGCACAACTCTCCACATGCCTGTTAAAGCCCCGTCTATCTCAACATGAGCCACACAGCGCCGGCACACGAGCCTGTCGTTTCAGTTTGAAGAACAGCGCAGCTAATGCTAGCAGAGAATCTGACAGCTTCCTCGTTTAGTTTGGTGGAAGAATAAAAATGACTGTCCAAAGTGAATTAATTTCACAATCTGTATAAAGCAGCACCTAAATTCAATGTCTAAGAGAGTCCACCAGTGAAACTCAAACAGTGATTTGGCTTGAGAAATGAATCAGTTGTTTGTAGCATCAAGAGCAGCTGCCAGTGACTGAATATTTCCTTCATTAAGCAGAATGAGCGAGTCCTTGTATCAAACAGAGAGGACCTTAGGGAGAGCAGTCGTTGCTGAAGGAACTAATGGCAGCTTGGCAGCCTGTGGCACAATAAACTCTGTTCTTTCTATCTACCTTTACCGTTCTGTCTTTCCTCCTCTCACATGTGAGTTTCCAGCTAATGATGAAGCTCTGAAGGATCGACACAATGAGACCGCAGTGGAAAGGAGGGGAAACAGAGGTTTTCCCTCGCTTTCTTATTATCCGCTATCGCAGTAACGGCTCAGTGGCCTCACCGCAGGTCTCATCTTGATGAGCTAAAGGCTTTTTCTTCACTAACGCCTTCGGGCTAAAGGAGAAAAGAAGATCAAGAGTACAGTACAGAACGAGAGCTGCATCTGTCAGTAATGAAGGTCTAGCTGGAGTTCACTGGATCTGACTCTTCTTTCTATTGTGATGGACTCATTTGTTTTTTTAAATGACACCCAGTGGATGAATAGTGATTTTTTTTAAATCTTCTAAAGAGTTTTTTTTATAATAATCAAATATCTATCTCAAATGCTAATCAACAGAAAGTATGCTAATTCTCTGGGACTGATTACTTAGGTCCACTACAACTGAATACCAAATGGAGATTTAGCATAATACTGATTTCCTGCGTCTGGTGATGCAATTTTAATGAGCTTGGAAAATGTTATGGATTCATAAAAGATGATGTGAAATTAATGCTTTATGTATATAGAAACTATCTAGATGTTAATTTTGTATCATCCAAAAAAAAAATGTCTCGGCTAACCAGCAGATCAACCGAGATGGATGTTAAAACCAGGAATGAACAAGTCTTCGGGTCTTGCAACATTTTCACTTTCATACAGATCTGTCAGTCGTGATGTAATCTTTTGAAATCCCAGGAAGATGAAGATCCATTTGCAATGATTTGCTCTTCTGTAACTTTAGGTAAAAGCCCCCTGTCTGTTCTTTGATGCCTATGATGCATTAAAATGAAGCTCATTTTGGTAAAATCGGGTTTTAGAAATTCACAGTGTCATCCAAAAATTAGGCTTATTATTATTAAGTGCCCATAATGAAAAGATGCAGGTCTAGTTTTGCAAAAGTGGGGGGAAATGAATCATTTTAAACAATAATTATTGTATGGTACATTTAGTTAGTACAATTTATTTATATTTAGAGTTAATTAACAAATTTTCACCATAGAGAATTTCATAGAGATCTTGATATTTTTCGTGCTAAAAATCTAGACTTGGGCTCAATATGTACGGTGACCGGGAGGGGACATGTTCGGTTCACTTATTTTTGTCGTGGCCACAACATATAAACTCGTGGGAACGTGATATTAGGTCGTGGGAACGTCATAATATCTCGTGGGAACGTCATATTAAGTCATGGCCACGAGATCATTTTGTTGAGGTAACGACATCATTATGTCATGGCCACGCGATGCAAAGTCGTGGCCTCGAGATCATATGTTGAGGGAACGATATATTTTTCTCGTGGCCACGACTTCATATTTTGAGAGAACGACATCTATTTGTCGTGGCCACGAGTTATGTTGAGGGAGCCACAGCGGCCAATACTGTAACCGTACAGCATTGACTGGGCTACAGCAGAGATGGATGGAGATGACAGAAGAAATAACATTTTACTTTAAATTAGGAATGTCATATAAAGATATAGTGCGGTCTTTGGCATTAAGACATGGGTACGTTAAGTGAAAGACACCTGAAGCACATTCTTAGACTTTTTTGTTGCACGCATATTTAGGGACCGTCTCAAAATTACATGCGACATTGGCATAAACGTTTCTAACTTCAATAGCATTTGAAGACAATGACTTACAGTCATAAAACCAACTGTACATTGTTCACCCAGGTCTCATGTATGATGCACACCTTTTAGATTTTTGATATTTATGATAATAAACTGCTAAATCATATGCAAATATTGTTAAAGACTCGAGAGCTCGAGAGATGAACTAATCTTTTCTCTTTCCGTTACTGACAGCATAGCCTCTATGGGACTGACAGGAAGAACGAAAGACTCAGACCCGAACCCGAAGACTCGAGAGATGAACTAATCATTTCTCTTTCCGGCCCTGACAGCATAGCTTATATGGGACTGACAGGAAGAACGAAAGACTCGAACCCGTCAGAACCCGAACTCGAGACTCGAAAGATGAACTAATCATTTCTGTTTCCGGCCCAGCAGACAGATCAGAGTCAGACACAGACGAGTCACTGATGAGTCACTGACCCATATGTTGCGTAATGCGCATGCGTGGTCAACATAAAATGAACGAATCACTCTCTGAGACAACCCAGTAGTCCCGAGTCATATTAAAGATTCGTTCAAAATGAACGAATCGTTCACGAACGACACATCACTAGCGAATATCGAACGTCCAACGTCAAACCAACTTCATGCCAGTGCAAAAGTGCGACAAAAAAGCCCATCCAATTTAAGAATTCCAAAGACAGCACTATATCTTTTTATGATATTCCTAATTTAAAGTAAAATGTTATTTCTTCTGTCATCTCCATCCATCTCTGCTGTAGCCCAGTCAATGCTATACGGTTACAGTATTGGCCGCAGTGGCTCCCTCAACATAACTCGTGGCCACGACAAATAGATGTCGTTTTCTCAAAATATGAAGTCGTGGCCACGAGAAAAATATATCGTTCCCTCAACATATGATCTCGAGGCTACGACTTTGCATCGCGTGGCCACGACATCATGATGTCGTTACCTCAACAAAATGATCTCGTGGCCATGACTTAATATGACGTTCCCACGAGATATTATGACGTTCCCACGACTTAATATCACGTTCCCACGAGTTTATATGTTGTGGCCACGACAAAAATAAGTGAACCGAACATGTCCCCTCCCGGTCACCGTAAATATGCCTTTATAATCCAATATCTGGTTTTGCAGACAGGGCTTAGATTAAGCCAGGATTAAACCTTAGTTTAAGTAGCTTTTATAAACGGGTCTTAGAAAAAAAACATTACTAGTGTGCATCTTGAGACAAAACAATGACACCGATATATTTTAAGTGCAAGAGCCAGTGCAAGTTGCTTTCAGTTAAAACAGCTCAAACATGTCACTTTACGCTTTCTCACTGGTAGGTGAACGACCTCCTGAAATAATGTGACAGTTACTGTGAGGATAAAAAGCAGGACACAATAAGCCTGAATAGTCTAGGGGTTTCTGCAGGGGTGTGAAGGCTGTTAGATGGATCTCAGGTCTCAGACTCTCTGAATGATTCTGCATGTAACAAACTGAACCCACCTCGCCAGGTTAAAGACGTCATCGATCAGACCGGCCCTGTTGCCCACGGAGATGATCTGCCGCGAGAGAACAGCACAGACATTTACAATACAGCAGGAAGTGATGAGGAGAATAAAAGGAAGAATCATGACAGAAGGGGAGGGAGAAACTCTTTGGATAAAACGGGAAGACAGAAAGACTGACAGATGTGGAAGAAAGGAATACCTTTGGGTTGCTCATCAGCTGTTGGATGAGAAGTCTCCAGTTGTGGAGGTCGTAGTTCACTCGGAAGTATCCCGTTTGATTGATGTTGCCCAGCAACCACGTCTCGCCGCCCATGTGACCCACTCTGTGCGTCTCTATAAATACAGCAGTAAAAAAAAAAAACATGAAACAAACGTTTAATGGCACTTCTGACAGTCACTGTAGCTCAACTCACAAGCAGAAACATGTGGCGCTAAATGATGCCTAGACGCTCCATGACAGATAATATATTCAGATAACAGGAAGTTCATAACAAACAAAATGTATATAAAGCAATTAAACTGACTGCATTTCTAATGAAATATAAACCAGTCACTATAGTTCATATGGACTGATGTATTCTACCTGACAGTGAACTTGCTAAGCTTTTTATGCATATCAAGTTGTGAGCACATTTATCATCTTTGAAATGAACTCAGACCTGCACAGAAATATACATGAAGAGACGATGCATTCAGCATTTTGTATGTACAACATCTGTAATCTATTGTGTTTGCCACTGTTCTCAACCTGTTATATTCCAGCCAGACCTTGTGCTTTTTCATGGCTAATAAATTCACTGGTTAAGTGCTTTTGAGCGCTCATGGACTCAATGGATTTGCTGTGTATCGTGATCCAGGAAGCATCCAACCGTCAGCGGCCAGGTTTCAAGAGTCATGCGGTGAGTTAATGCATATAAATGGGGTCTCTATGTTACAGTGTGTGTTTCTTTCCAGAGTCATTGTCTCCGGCTCGGTGTCATCTGCATTGTAGGCCTGGTGAGGGCAGTTTTTCATGGAAGGTGAGCAGAAAATGGAGGCTGTTAAATGGTCTCATAATCAGGGGAAATTTCAGCTCTGAGCCACATGGATCGCTCGCAGAGCAAATTCAATTCCGGCTCTTGGAATTTGACTCGCTGTGGATTCGTCCAAAGAAAATCTGCCTCGATCTCCCAAAGGAGAGGAATGTAATGGAATAGGATTGAATATGATGATGGTGGACGTGTGGGTGCTGCAACAGTGTGGGAATCACAGAAGAATAGCATTGAAGTGTTTAGTAAAAAGAAATATACGAACATGCATGTCTTGAGAGATGAATTCATCAAATTTTACGAGGAAATAAAAATAAAAAAAGGTATCTGTCACTGGCTGATCGGGATTTCATGGGTCAAGGACATGACACAAATTTTTTGATCAGGTCTAAAAATGTATTTAAAATAACTTATACAATGACTTGAATACACCATATTTTATGATGAGCACATTTTTAGTTTCTTCTTATTAATTAAAATTAATTTTGACATTTTTGGGCAGTCAAAAATGTCAGGGTGATATTAAACTGTCCTGACATCATATTTAAGGAAAATCCTCATTAGAATAATGTGACTGGATGTGTCAATATGCTAATAAAAGCACTTTGTATAATTGTACCTGTTTTATTGGCGACCCACATGATGGTCTCTGTTGATATGTGACTGGAGTTTCCCACTGCGAACGTCAGCGGTATTTGCCACTGGAAGCTGAAATGAGACAAAGAGAGAAATAACAGATGAAACGCTTCTGTTTGATCTCAGGAGTTTAAATGTCACTGTGACGCGTATAAGCTGACACAAATGGACGCCCACGATTTAATGGGATTGTGGGATACATTCGTGCAATATCCTCTCTGTCTCAACACTAGCAAGCAGAGTGACAAAATCAGGAGTATCAGATGATTGTGAAGCTCAAAGAAAACCCAGCAGTGTCAAATCTCAAAGAAATCAGCTTTCATTCTTTCCCAGAGTGCTTTGCTTTCTCTATCTCTCTCTCTGTGTCACACACACACACAGCTGTGTATCACTCATCACCCGATCGCTGTCATGTTCTGTGTCGCCACCTCATTTTGATGTCGATTCATCTGTGACTCTATAGCTTTCATGTGCTATTGTGTGTGTATGAACATCTCTAGGTATGAAAGCCACTCCAGTCAAACTCTGTCTGACAGCTGTCACACTGGATGGCCGTCCCTCTTTCAGTCTGTCAAAATGTCTGACACACACGTGGACGAGTTCTGCTGTCTGCCAGCGTAAATTACCCCAGACAACAAGAGTGCAGCTGAGCTGATCCAAAGCAATAAATACTGCAACATTATGAGATCTAGTGTAAGACTGAATCATTTGAACACGCTCCAAACAAATATTTGAACTTTATTTAACAATTTCCCCCCTTCCTCAGCTTTATAGGTTCACTGGGAAATTCGGATGATCACGGACAACAACAGTCAATTCTGTGCTATAGGTTTAATGTTCTATTGCTATTTAATGTGTTTTAAAATGTTACAGAATTATGTGAAAAATGGCCATATAAACTTGAAGCTGAATGTCTAGTTAATGATCTTCATTTAAAAGTAGATAAATCAACAGATTGTTAATAACTAAAGAATATGAAAGTATGGTATTTAGGGTAAAAACATCCCTTCTGTAGAGGCTAAATGCACAATAATTGACATTAAATAGTTGGCTGGCTTTTTCATTTGTTGACAAGACATGGTTGATATGATTTTATATACTTTTTTAATATGGTACAATCTTTTGTTACATTCAAATGGTCAATATCATTATCAAGTTGGGTGTCTACCATATTTAAAAATGCACATTTTACTTAAGGTGTGCCTTTCGCACCATTGTACTTTATTCAGTGCCTGATAACTTGATAAGAAATGACAGAACAATTTAATGCTTAATGGTGTTTTCATGCTTAATCATGAAAATATGTGAATGAATGTCTTTTAAATTATACATCATTTTATCAAAGCTAGTGTTTAAAAACACCATCCCTTCCTTTGGTTAGCATGTTAACATCTTAGCTATCTTAGCATGCCCCTAACTTCTTAAGAAAAGCTCTTTTCATTGGCTAGAACAACATAACATGATAAGCCGTCTTTTATCTTGAGGCAACATGCTAAAAAACACTCTGACAAACACATAGCAACACCCTGGCAACCGTCACAGCAGCCTATCACTGTGGCAGTGAACTTTACACAGGCACGCACCACATATTCCTCATAAATGTCAACATTTAGTGATTAAATATGAGAAGAGCTGTCTGGATTATTTCATGATATCAGTCTTGGCTGTGGGGAAAGGGTTGGATCATTAAGGATTTGTGTTAGTTGGAAAACTGACAGGAACGGACAAAAATCCTTTTCAGGCTGCTGGTGACTCACCTCCATTCATTCAGGAAAGACGATTTATGTTATTTAATGTGTCTTAATTATGTCTGAACACGCCTCAATTAGGGTTTTGTGAAAAGACAGACCGAAATCTCTGTTATAAAACAATATGGGAACTCTTTACTTAAAGCCTTTATGTATAATGCATTATAAAGGAATTTATAATTGTAGTATGTCTTTTCATAAGTAACTTTAACCAAAGTTAAAATGCATTATAATATTTTTAGATTCCTTAGATCACATAAAATTGGTTGTTGGTCTTGTGTTTTAATGCATCATACTTTCTAAAGGCGTAACATAATTATTAACATATCAATGCATTAAAGATACTTTTATAATGCATTATTAAAAAAGGTTTAATTAAAGTGTCACCAACAAGATTTTTAAAGGCAGCAGAAATGGCTGTAAACAGCAGACACTGGAGATGCTGGGATGAAAGTTTATATCGCAGAGGATATAACTATAACACAGTTGAGAAGACATTATGCATAAGCTGAGGCTATATGAAGCCTGCTGGGAAACAGTATTTAAACGCATATGTTTATAAGGAGACTATAGAGAGAGATCCTGCGGTAGATGAGCGCTGATAACAATACTTATGAATTTCAGAGATAATAGAAGCATCTGTGTGTGTGTTCAAATGAAATCACACAGATAAATTTACATAAAACTGTGTTCATCAGTGGGATTGAACAAGAGAAGAAAGCAAAAGAAAATTAAAGTTCTCCACAGGCTGGTAATTTGGTGGCTCATGTTTGTTCATTTATGGAAGCGTCTGTTATCATCATCGTTATTTACATCCCTCAGGAACTTTGTGTTATGGCCCAGAGCTTTATCTAAAGCACGAATGAAGAGTTCAGTCTCTACAGCAGACGGGTAAAGTGTGTGAGAGATGAGACATGTGGGCATCATTTAATGTTTATGGAACAAACCCGTGTTTGTTATCTACAGTGGCCAAGAGAGCTCAACGCACTGCAACTGAAGAAAACACATGTAAATAGTAAAACACCCGCAAATTAAGAAAACATCTTCATCAGTTTCACAACACACGTGTGCTCCAAATACTCACAACACAACCAAATACAGAAACGCGCTGCAAATACCACAACGGAAATGTTTTCAGGTGACCCCAATAAGTGACGAACCCGGCTGGGACGCAGTTTCACACCAACCTCACATACATATATCTGCACACTATAAGACTCTATAAGGCTCAGATCCACATCGGGACTGTAAATAATTCACAGGAGTAACTGCACATATCCAACAGAGTCAAGTCTGCAATGGGAAAATTAATTTGTGCCTTCAAGCACTAATAAGTTGTTTATATTCTCTATGACATCACCTCAGCACAAAATCTGTGCTGTGAAAATCCAAACGGAAGTCAGGTAAGATAGGAGTGTAAATGAAGCAACGCTTCAGCTCCAGACTTTTTACAAAGGATCTGCAAATTATTTTAGCCAAACGGTCCTTGAGGATTCCAGATAAGGTGTGTTGAAGGACAGCGTCACCATTTCAGGTATAAACTTCACTTTTCTAATATTTACATTTATGTCCACTTTCTAATGACTTATTAAATTTTACCAACTTAATACTGAGGTTTTATAATTGAGAGGAAAACTGTGACCTATAAGCTAACTGCTAATACGCTAATAACAAGCTGATGTAAACAATCAGATTAGCTGTAGCTGTAAGCGTCTGTGACCATTTCAAATAAATATTTAGCATTAAATACAAATTACAAGATCTATACAAAACACTTACTTTGTAAAAACAAGCAAAAAATGTTTAGTTATCTACTTTTTATAATGCTAGCATGCTAGGCTTCCACTGTAAATGCATTCATATGTAAATGCATTACTATAAACATGTTTTCATTCTTTTTACAAACTGAAGGAAGAGTCGAAATTAATTACTGTGGTAATAAATAACAGACCAAATATGATGTAAATACAGCTGCTGTTGTATTTAACCCAAAAATATTCCTTTGATGCACGTTTGAAAAAAGGTGGATTAGATGTGGATTAGCGAGCTCTTTGCTAGCTGGATTATGAAGCTGCTTCAAGAGAATATCTAAGTGTAGCATAAAAGCCAGCATGTGTTTCAAGTACAACGGTGTGAAAGAAATATATTTTTTTCTGTTGAGTGGACATCTCCAGACAGACTCTGGACCCTCTATGAACTTTAATGAGATGGCAGTGGACAAGAAACACACAGAAGGAGTGTGAAATACATTCAAACTGACCTTCCCTGTTTTCCTTTTGTTGCTGCCAATGTTTCTGTCAGCACATTTTGCTAGGCTGGCTTAAAGCCTCGAGTGAGGTGTTACACTGCATTTACAAAGGTGGCAAACCCCCCAAGCCTGGTAATACCAAACTCTGCTACTTCGCTTTGCTTGTCTGGCATGGCACAATTGAAAAGCGTTTTCTTTCTCGCGGTGGGGGGGGGGGGGGGGGGGGGGGGGGGGCTTGTCTGATGTTTAAAATCATTGGTTACCCGTAAGCCAATCACATAACGTTTGGTTATGGCGTGTGTTATGCGCATGCTCAGCCGCATCTAACTTCCACTGTAAACACATGTATGATGCGAAAACAAAACCATTGAGCGAAATACCGGAGTGAACATGGCTGTGAACGACTTTTGCAGATTATGTGAAGTAAATCTATGCATCCACGGTACAATCAGCATCTACGTCACGGCTCTCAGCCCGCCCTCTGTTCGTTGATTGGCCCGGCTGTTTTCAGACCGGAGAAAAACGGAAAGCTATTACGCTGTATCAGACTGAGTACAGAAGCGAAATGAAATTGAGTGGAAGTAGGAAGTCTGACGTAGTCAAGCTAAAACCCCCCTGCATTCTGGCAGGTTGTCTGGTACTCAGCTGAAAACCCGCCTGAGGGGCAAAACAGGAAAGAGACGCCCCCTACTCGCAACACAGCTTTGCTATTGATTCCTGGAGCAGCTCTGCTTCTGAACGCCTCCGCAGAAGACCGCAGCGCTCAGAAAACACGTTCATGTAGGAGGAGACGTTCAAAGGAAAGTGGCTTTGTCTGCTCTGAACAAATGAACTCAGGAAAGAGGCGGACAAA
Organism: Abramis brama; assembly: GCF_963993115.1. Taxonomy (NCBI): domain Eukaryota; kingdom Metazoa; phylum Chordata; class Actinopteri; order Cypriniformes; family Leuciscidae; genus Abramis; species Abramis brama. Next base: position 39,795,082 of record NC_139966.1, on the reverse strand, counting down.
CAAATTTCTACCTGTATGTTTCATATTTATGACATTAGATGGCTTGTTATGGAGAGCTAGCCTAGCCGTGCAGAATGAAGAAAAATGCTTTTATGATGCCAGAAATTATGCTTTTATCTCACTAGAGTTATTATTATCTCCTATTTCTAACTAATGGATTCAACTTTTAACCACCTTTAGTCAAAAAGCAACCACAATAATATATCCAATAGATTACAAGCTAAGAAATGTTTTGAAATTGCAGGTGTTTGACATTGACATTGTTCTCACCTTGAGAAACATTAGTATTACTATCTAAATGGCAATACTGCTTAACATCCCTCACCACACACACTGAAACTGACAGTTCAGCAATAAAATTCAATTCTTGAGTCAATTCTTGTGCTGCTAACAGTGCCTGATTCAAAACAAAAGGAGAATTTCTAAAATGGATCAGAGGCGGTATTGAATTATTCATCTCACACAAACGAAGAATTAAACTAATTTATCTGCCAGTGACACATGCAGTTTTCTGTGACAACGCAGACGGGTGCCAAACAGCATGTGGCGGTGACGGGTTAGCATAAATCGCTAATAATAAATGAAATGCTCTGTTAATAGCAGCTTGATAGCTAGTGTGAGTGAACATGATGTGAGATCTAATTCATATAAATACTCTTTGCACTGTCCTACTAAAGAAGAAAAAACATCATAAACCAGCCTAAGAAAGTTTGCTGGTATTTGCTGACTGACTAGCTTGGTTTCTATTGAAGACCATCAAACCATTGTAGGCTGGTTTAAGCTGTTTCTTTTAGTAGGAGTGATAAAAGGCAGACAAGATGTGCAAAGCATTAAACTGTTCACATCCTTTGGATAAGTGAGGAAATCCTCTGGGTTTTCATGCTCTTGTGGGGCGCTAGGCTAGTCTTCATCTGTCTAGCTCTGCTTATAATCTTCATATGGTCTATTCTTCTGTATTTCTTCCAAAATATCTTAAAGTTTAATCTCATTTGGAATCAAAATGGTTTCTTCTCTTCAGCTGCAGAACAAGGATCTTTTTCTCTCTGAGCTTGATCTGATTACAGGAAACTATCAGAGCATCACTGTGTGGGATTTTTACATTATTCAGCATTGCAGTGTTCAGCAAACATACAGGACTCTGTGTATTATGGTGGATTTTCTGCACTGATTTATGAACTCATGGAGAATCAGAGGTTAGTTGACTGGTGGCGTTTCATTTTCATGCAACAACCTGTTATAAAAAATAGTCCATTTGACATATAGCACATTCGACATGTAGCACATTTGAGATATAGCACATTTGAGATATAGCACACTACCTTTTGTTGAATAGCTCAGGATTCTGGATCTTGGCGTCCATGTCATAGACAAAGTGCTCTTGGGAGATTGTGACACTGTTGTCAAGACTGTCGTTCTTGCTGATGGTGACGACAGGATAGCCCATCTGCAGGGTCCAGCGGTCCATGACCTGCGTGATGTTGATGTCCTTTCCCTCCCGCTGCATGGCCTGTGACACAAAATATCATACATCAAGCACTGAAGGGCATATAATGGCGAGTAGAAGGTGAAAATAGATTGTGTCTGATAGTGTCAGTTGAGTGGAAGTGAGTTGTGTTGGTGGGCTTTAGGGTTTAGGGACCACCTAATGAAACATATTTATAAATTAATTCAGATTTGATGGCTTTAATGGGTTCTTATGCACATATTTGGGCTGATTCAGGTTTTCTTTGTCTTGCAAAACTAATGGATGTAAATAAAAACCCATCCAGGACTTTTAATTAAAATCTCTTAGTGAATAGAAAGGTGATTAAAATTCACTGTTCTTTTACACCGCACATGGAGGAACATTACAAGGCAATTTCCAGTTATCTAACCTCTCTATACAAAAGCAACGCTTGTAAAGGAGTAAAAATAGATTTATAAGTCTGATTTCTGCAAAGGAAGCTTCTCCTCCTTTTCATAGTTGTAAAACATAAAATTGGATCTCACGGCTCATTAATGAGGAAAGCTCGTAATGTGACTAAGTTTCGTCCCTGGAGGAAATATACTGCATACACGTTTTCTACTTACTCTTTGAAAATGCTTATATAAATGACTCAGAATGATGGACAACTGGCAGTTTTTTGTATGAATTGTTTTCAAAAGTTCTCTGTATATATGAGGAACTTTCAAATGCTTTATGAAGTTTAATCCACTTTTCACCATGAGCTGGTGTATTGATTTTGAAAACGGTGATACGAAGGGTAGGTGAATACACTGCCAATGGAGTGGAGTGAAATAATGACTATAAATACACAGTTCACGAGTTCACACTTACAAATTATTAGATTTTATAGAGTAAAAGAGGGGATCGGCTCCAAGCTCGGAATTTGGCCCAAACCCAAAATACTCCCCCGTATCCCTGGGTGGGATAGGAGCTAGCTGAGAGTAGGAGTCGAGGTGGCGGAGGGCCTCGGTGGGATGCAGAAAAGACTGCTGAGGAATGAAGGCGAGTCTACTATATATATATATATATATGACATAGCAATATACATACATATATATATATATATATATATATATATAGGCCTCCAATTGTACTCTAATTGTAGATCATTTGAACTTGCTCCTCTGGAACTTTGTTAATTAAACATCATATTTCATTCAGAACAGAAATGCATGGACTATTTTACTTAGTGTTTGTATGTGTTGTGTGTTTTTAAGGTTATTAAAGTATCATGTTTTTAGCAACATGATAACATCAAATTCTACTGGAATCAATCGTGAGCCAAGCCTTCCATGTGTTTTATAAGAGTGTTTATATAAGAGTATTTGTGTATCAATGTGTATCAACAAATTTTGAGGTTTCATTTCAATCCTGATGTAGCTGTCTATATCTGCAGTAGACAGTGAGGCACCTTGCTAGGTTTTGGATCAGAGCGAATGTCACTGGCTCTACAGATATTTCCAATCATTTCCATTCACGGCATCCTAAAGAGGTGCAGCATTTCATACTTACTGGAGCCAATCAGTAATTTTGTATGAAATTGGTTGTAACCGTTGGAGAGCTACAGTGTTTCTGCAGCAGCACTGAGTCAGTGTGTTGTGGAGACCCATGGGACTGGAAGAGAAATGTGGCGACAGAAACAAAGTGCTCTGTCAGGCTCTCTTGCATTCTGCAAACTTCAGCTTGACTAGATCAGTCGAGCATGTGAACTTTCCTTCTCCAGTGTAACTGGGACCATCTTGCTTATAGCAATTGATTATGACCATTGTGAGTACTAAATTATGAGACTAACTAAGCTTGTATGAGATGACTTTAATTGATTAGTGTCTAGGATATTATATAGAAAATATTAAAGGGGTCCAACTATGCCCTTTTATGAAGTCTTGATTTTCTTTTTAGGGTATACAAGAATATGCTTTCATTCTTGATTGTCCAAAAAACACATTATTTTATGTATTTTATGTCAAAACAGCGTCTCTTTGACATAGCGATAACACTGTCTTCTCTAATGCAGCTCAACCAGGCCTCGCACCTTTTTATCACATATTCCGTGGGCGCGGATTATTTAAATGAGTAACATTGAGACTTCACAAGGGCCATAAAAAAACATTGTAAACTAGTCGTTCATTGTAGTTCTTGTAAAGTGAATTCTGTTAAATAAAATATCTCCCTTTCGAGTGGACTTTGAGCTTTGTAACCTTGCAGAACTTTTTTATGCTCAAACAGCAACATTACACACTAACCAAGTATAAAAGGTGAAAAAGCATAATAGGACCCCTTTAAGTGAAGCCGGACAACTTCTCACATCTGTCGATGACTCACAGTTTGTTTACCATGTGAATACAGAAGAAGAGGCTCTGAAGAGGCTGATGACGGCAACTGATGTTCCTACATTATGAATCATTTTTCTGTAGGACGCTTTCAGGAAGCTACTGTACCTTTGCCCTGGTGGAAATAATTAAAGGAAGTGAAGGCCGGTCCGGCGATGTGTCGTGAGCTTGACAAAGGGCTTTGTGGGCACCAAGCACTGCCAGATTATTGCAGCAAATTGGATTTCATGAATAGCTAATGAACACAACGCATATCAGTATTCATTAGATGATGGGCTGTCACGGACTGTTAATGTAGCTAAATTCGTCAGTGCCTCACAAACACGGTCACTGAGAGGAGACCGGGGTCCTGGTTTGGTCCCTTCACATGAATTCACCTTTAAATCCTTTGTGTTCTGAAAGAGAAAATGAAGAAGTGGGCGCCCATCAGCCGACACTTAGGAGAGTGATGTGAATGACAAAACGCTTCATACGATGCTGATAGCTGCTAAATGTCCTGCTGTTCCATTACAAACTATAATAACTTTGAGATTATGCTTGAAAGTAATCTCATTAAAGTCATGACACTTTGTGAGATGAGCACTGAGAGGACTTGCTGAGAGTCGACTGACTTTAAAAGCACATCTCTGTGCTGATGACTTGAACCCAATGCTCAACTTCACTGTGATATAGATGTCCAGCAGTTTCACTCGCTCTTACTCAGTGTCTTAAGCTTTTTTATGTCCTCATCTATTTCTTAAAATGGTTAAATCTTACATATTAGATAATTAAGGTTTTATATTAAGTTGGTATTATTTACAACTGCTCTGGGGTGCGTTTCCCGTACAACAACATAACTCGCTGCTTCACTACCATAGTACAATGCATCGTTGTAGAAACCAACTAGCTAGTCACGACTGTTTCCCAAAACCGTACAGTCGCAAATTGGTAGTTCAACCACGGTGGTTAATGATGTCACGCAGGTGGTGGAGTAATAACTCCTTTTAATGAATCTGTTTGAGATTGAATTCATGCTAGATGTTTTGCTATAAATTACGGATATGGCATCTGAGGACTATCTGTTATTTTTCTCAGTTATTTAGCTTTATTTCCAGATTCAATCATAGGCTCGTTCTTACGTACTAGCGCACGTTTGCACATGCGCTCGCTTCAAAAACGGTGCTTAAAATCTCATGACAAACTAAAAGACATAAATTAAATTTGTATGTACTCTAAATAAAAGATATAGATTGTACTGAATGTCAGCTTGCTTATTTGGCTCAAAATATGGATGTATTAAGTCCACATGTCTTGCAAACAAGAAACTATGCTTCTAACCACAGGTCGAACCATCTTCCTGATGGTTTCGGGAAACACCGACTCGATGAACTATGTTGATAACGACAGAACTTGCGACCATAGGTGGCTAACAATGCTTTTGGGAAACGCACCGCTGCACAGGTGTGTTAGCATATTAGCATTATATAGCATCACACCTCCAGCCTTAATTCATTTAGTTATCTTAGCAATTACATCTGAAGCATCTATAGCAGCCATATAACCGTGTAGCCCAAGACTGGTTGCCCACTGAAGTTAAGCAGGGTTGAGTCTGGTCAGTACCTGGATGGGACACCTCCTGGGAAAACCTGGTTAATGCTGGAAGAGGTGTTAGTGAGGCCAGCATGGGGTGCTCACCCTGTGGTCTGTGTGGCTCCTAATGCCCCAGTATAGTGATGGGGACACTATACTGTAAAAACAAGCGCCGTCCTTTGGATGAGATGCTAAACCGAGGTTCTGACTCTCTGCGGTCATAAAAAAATCCCAGGATGTCCTTAAAAAAAAAAAAAGAGTAGGGATGTTACCCGGGATCCTGGCCAAATTTGCCCATTGGCATCTTCATCACCCTCTAATCACTAATCATCCCCATATAGACTGATTGGCTTCATCACTGTCTCCTCTCCACCAATAAGCTGGTGTGTGGTGGCACAATATGGCTGCCGTCGCATCATCCAGGTGGATGCTGCACATTGGTGGTGGTTGAGGAGATTCCCCCTTCCATGTAAAGCACTTTGAGTGTTTATTAGATGTTTATTAGATTATTAAATGTGGGATAGTCTCACTTGATACTTCCATCCATGAAGGCGTATGAGGCGTATGGAAATGCCAAATAAAGAAACAAAATGCCAATACTAGCACTTGCTTTGTATATGTGTGATAAAAAAAAAGATCATTTAAATTGTTTTGTTAAACATTTAATTTAATGTAGAAGCTGTGCATTAGCATTTTTATTGCAGCATTAGTTGTCCCGGTAATTAAACTGAAGGAATTATGGGAAATGAAGTCCGACAGTAATTGTTGCTAAAAAAAGTATTAAAAAATATGGAGAAATTAAAGCAGCGAATCTCAGGAAACATGCCTGTCAGTGTTTTTGTCAGGAGGGGGGCAGTCATGCCAAATAAATACTGTATTTTTGAGACCTGAGTGACGCACCTAAATAGGTCAACTTTCTTTAAACGGTGGATCATTTTTAGATTTTCCTTGGGTTATTCTTGGCTACACCTGAGCTGAAGGGCAGATGCTCATGTTTAATCTGAGAGACTCATCAGGCTTGTCAGCAATTATGTGACACTTCACTAATCTTGTCTGATAAGATTCGAGTAATTTATAAGTTAATTAAAACCACCAGAATCAGCAGCAGCAAGACTTCATAATCAGTATCTGTGAACATTTGCATTTAGCAGGTTACAGCGATCAGATTTCTGGATCAATATGTGACCCTCCCATGTGGACCTGTGGAAAACTTTTTCATATTAAGTGAAACCTCAAGTTTAAAAGCAAGACTATCAAACACAACCCAGCCTGCGCATCGAACTCCTTCCAATGTGGCATTTCCATAAAACCCTTATGTGTTGATGTGAGTAGGTGGTGTATTGGCATGAATTGTGAGCCACTGATGATGTGCAGTTATATAATGGCCTCTGCCCTACATGTCTATGCAGCGCATGAATCTCTGAACACCTGCCTGCAGGAGACGCACTGGGTGAATTTAAGTAGGTTGAACACATACAATTTCACTCGTCAGCTCGCCGCTCACTGACCCCATCGATGATTCCCACTCGTGGATGGAGGTCTCACACCCAGAAGATGCTTAAGATCTTACCTCTGAGAATTTGTTCCACAAATCATCTCGCGCCGCGTTCCCATACATGTGCGTCATCAAGTAATCCTGCAAACAGACAGAGACGGAGATCAATATTGGAAGAGAAATAAATTGGACTTGGACAGGAACGGTGAACTTGGGAAACGAAATAAGCCCAAACAATAACATTACTAATCCGCTCAATTCAAGCTGAACATATGCAAATTAGCAGCAGATGTTTGGGTGTGATTGGCTGTCAGATCAAGGAGGACCATAAGGAGGCCAATTAGAGGCTGATTATGTTGTTCAAGTCGATGCTGCATCAGTGTGTCACAGAATGAGTAACATACAAATCAGCAACACAATTTTACAGGAGTTTCTTACAAGACAATGGTAAAGTTATCCATATTACAATAAAGACCCTGGGTTATGAAAAAATAATGGGGGAAAATCATTAATTCATTCAGTGACTACAAACTTAAATACTCTTACAAAGTAGTACATTGACGATATCTGATAATCATATTCATAAACTGTAAATGTATTTACATGATACCCATGTACAACTTGCTATTACCTAAATTTAGTAAACATGGTTCTTTTTAAGTGAACATTTATAAACAAGTAATGTATAAAAAGTGAGCTTTGTGAAGAAAATAAACACCTCACCATAAGTCAGCAAAGTAAATACAAGTACTTCAACATCAATCACAGACAAATGTGCAAAGTGGATGTAATATCTGTAATGTTGTATATTACTGAAGCTAGTGGGTGTTCATTTCTCTGCTAAAAGACTTTAATCTGTTAAACAGAGGCAGCGCTTGTGCCAAACGCTACATTATCAGTGTGTCTGTTCTGCCCTGCAGTCTCAGTCATACAGGTGGTGGGCGACATGAAGAAGGAGTCTGATCCTGGAGAGCACATTTACATTCATCTGATAAGAACATCTGGTGGGAAGCCTTTTCCCTGCTGTACGAGATTCATCGATAACTCTCGAGTGACCGTGAACGATAAACCCGTCAGCTGTAATCCTCTTCCTGTTGCTGAAGTCAAGAGCACATGCTGACATAAAATAGCATGTTCTCTGTTAATTCTGGGGTATGTGACATACAATGGACTGATTTCGAACTCCCTTTATGTTGTGTTTTAAAGGGATAATTCTCTCATTTTCCACACTTCTGTGGAATACAGTCTTGTGTTATGAAGTCATAAGAGAGCTTTGTGCGATGAAAAGAATAAAACAAGTCCGATTTCCACAGTTAAATGCCAGCACTCAATACCATTAAATGCACTCAATACTATTGGCTTTTGAGTGTATTGTGATGCACCAGGTTTGAAAGATTCAATGAGATCTTAGAGAAGAGACGGTTTAAAGTGGATAATCAAAGACTATAAATATGGATTTGGAATGACATGAGCGTAAACAGATGATGGCAGGGTTTTTATTTTAGGGTGAACTTGTCGTTTAATAAGGTAATTATTTTAGACTTTGTTTCATGAATCAGGGTTAGGCACTTGTTGAAATGTAGACAGGCGTCATGCTGAGAGGTTTGAGCAAATTGCATTGGGATCCTAGCCTGGAAATCCAGACCCAAATCCGAAAGATTAAGGGTCTGGCATTGAGTAATGAAAATCGCCCAACTCGAGGGGCGGCACCAAGCATGCATTTGAAAATCTCACTTCACGCAATTGGATAACACTACGACCAATCACTGTCGTGATTGCGCTGTCACTAGCGCTGTCGTCATCTGTTTAGCTTGCCTCTGGCCCGCCTATATCAGATACACAATGTGATTGGTGCAGCTCGGCACCAAATTGTGCTCTCACGAGAACGGATTTCCAGGGTATTGGGATCCTGAAAGTGTGACTCAGTCCAGCTGGCCTCCATCACTCTACATGCTCTGCTAAGCTCTCAGAGAGTCTGGGATTTGAGTCTGGAGCTCTTTCTCTCTCTCTCTCTCTCTCTCTCTCTTAAATTAAATTAAATTAAATTCAGAAAGCTTTATTGGCATGACAAAAAAACATTTTGTATTGCCAAAGCATCAAAACAACATGGAAAATGATTTAAAACATTTAGTACAGAAAATAATGATAATAGTTAAATTAAATAAAAAAGATAATGTTATATTCATGGCTAGATATAGCAAAAATAATAATACTCATAAGTTAAGACAATAATAATAAGATAAATAAAGATGAATAAATAATAAAAAAAACTAAAAAGGATTATAATACAGAAATCATATATATATATACTGTATATATATATATATAAACTGAACTTGGAATTGAACATTATATACATGTGTGTAGGTGTGTTAGGCTGTGAGTGAGTGTGTGTTTATTGGATGTTTGCTGCTTTCTGGTCGTCCCTCAGGAGGTGGCAAGATGCTACAAATTTCGCAGCTATATTGGAGCATTTGGCTTCTTCGCCAAGAATGAAACTGAGTTTTTGGGTTGGATTACAGGTGTTAAATTGGGGAAATATTTGATTAATTTTGGGGTAATAGTGGTCTCTGATGTGTTTATATTTTGGGCATTCCGTGAGGAAGTGCAGCTCGGTCTCCGTCACTCCCAGGATGCAGTGCGAGCAGAGTCTGTCCTCACGGGAGAGCCAGGTCTGTCTGCACCGGCCCGTCTCTATGGTCAGACTGTGCTCGATGAGTCTGAGTTTTACATCAGTCACTGTGCTCAGGTAGTTTGCAACAGTGTATTCTCAATGTAGGGCTGAATAACATTCCAGTTTGTGTTGGTTTTTAATGTTGTTTGTCCAATGGGTGATGTACTTGTCTTGTTCTGTGTTGAAAATTTGTGCAGGCCGAATGTGTGTGTGTGTGTGTGTGTGTGTGCTGGGGCGTGCTGATCTCTGCAGGTGAGAGCTCAGTCAGTCTCAGCACCAGATCGCACAGGGGACTCCTCGTTACGCTCAGCTCTTGTTGTTTTAGGGCTTTGTAATGGTATGTGTTGGGGTCGCTTGTTTTTAGGTGTTTCCAGATTTTGTTGGCTCTTTTTTGGATGTTTAGATGGAGAGGGTATTGCCCTAAGTCTGCCCTGCATCCGTTGTTTGGTGTTTTTCTTTGGACTTTGAGTATTCTTTTACAGAAATCTAAATGTAGAGTTTCAATCGGATGTTTTTCCCAATTTAAAAAATCAAATTGTATAGACGGACCCCACACTTCACTGCCATATAAAAAAATTGGTTCAATTATTGATTTTAAAAGTTTGAGCCAAATTTGGATTGGGATGTCAATTTTGATTGATCTTTTTATGGCATAGAAAGCCATTTGAGCTTTCTCTTTGACTTCATTCATAGCCAAAGTAAAGTTACCAGTTGGAGTTATTTTCAGGCCGAGGTAAGTGTATGTTTTTGTGCTCTCAGTGGTTCTGTGTGATAGTGTGAATGTGTGTGTTGGTCCCTGAGATCTGGAGCGTTTCTGGAACATCATTACTCTAGTTTTCTGGAGGTTGACGGTCAGGGTCCAGGACTGAGAGTAATCCTTCAGCAGATTTAGGCTGTCCTTAAGCCCCTCTTTAGTGGGCGATAGGAGAACCAGGTCATCAGTGTAGAGAAGACACTTTATCTCTGTGTCGTGTAGAGTGAGAGCTTGAAAGGGAGCATGTTCTAATATATTGGCTAATTGGTTGATGTAAATGTTGAAGAGGGTGGGGCTTAAACTGCGGCCCTGTCTCACTCCGCACCCCTGGAGGAAAAATTTGGTTCTTTGGTTTCCAATTTTAACAGCGCATTGGCTGGCTGTGTGCATCGATTTGATCAAATCATAGAATTTCCCCCCTATTCCATGTCGATAAGTTTTAGGTATAATCCTTCGTGCCAGATTGAATAAAATGCTTTCTTGAAATCAATTAAACAAGCAAAAATTTGTCCTTTGTTTTGATGTACATATTTGTCAATTAGTGTTTGTAATGTAAAAATGTGACATTTTGGAAGAAAGCCAATTTGGCATTTACTCAAGGCATTGTGGTTCATAAGGAAGTGTAAAAGTCTGGTGTTTAAGATGCTGCAGAGAACCTTTCCCAGGTTACTGTTCACACAGATGACTCGGTAGTTGTTGGGGTCTAATTTGTCTCCGTTCTTGTGGATGGGGCTGATGAGGCCTTTGTTCCAGATCTCAGGGAAGAACCCTACACACAGAACATCACTGAACAGTTTTAGCATGGCCACCCAGCTAGCAGGGAACGTTCTCAGAACTTTCGCTAACATTCCCTACAAGTTTGGTTAATGTTCTAAAGAAAACATTTGAATGTAATGTTTACTGAACATTTTAAGGATGTTTTCGCATTTTAAAAAATGTTCCTATAACGTTATATGAAAACTAAGATATAACATTTTAACTGCAACATTCAAAAGATGTTTTGGGAATGTTTCTGAAATAACAAGTTGTACTATGATCTCAAAATATCATTGTCCCTATGTTTCATTATAACGAAAGAAGAACGTTCTCTCTGTCACGTTAGGAAAACGTTTTGAGGATATCATTGAGAGATGATATGTTGAATGTTCTTTATAAAACGTTCTTCTAATGTGACGAGTTAACACAATTAGAACATTTTACTTGCAACATTTTGAGCATATTTTGGGAATGTTGTTAAAGTTAAAGTTTGTACAATGATCTCAAAATAACGTTGTCTTAATGTTTTGTCATAACAAAAGAAGAATGTTCTCTCTGTCACGTTAGGAAAATGTTTTGAGGATATCATTGAGAGATGAGATGTTTATTGTTCTTTATAAAACGTTCTTCTAATGTGACGAGTTAACACAATTAGAACATTTTACCTGCAACATTTTGAGCATATTTTGGGAATGTTGTTAAAGTTAAAGTTTGTACAATGATCTCAAAATAACATTGTCCCAATGTTTCATAAAAACAAAAGAGGAACATTCTCTCTGTCACATTAGGAAAATGTTTTGAGGATATCATTGAGAGATGAGATGTTTATTGTTCTTTATAAAACGTTCTTTTAATGTGACGAGTTAACAAAATTATAACATTTTATTTGCAACATTTTGAGCATATTTTGGGAATGTTGTTAAAGTTAAAGTTTGTACAATGATCTCAAAATAACGTTGTCTTAATGTTTTGTCATAACAAAAGAAGAACGTTCTCTCTGTCACATTTGTAGAATGTTTTGAGGATATCATTGAGAGATGAGATGTTTATTGTTCTTTATAAAACGTTATTCTAATGTGACGAGTTAACACAATTAGAACATTTTACTTGCAACATTTTGAGCATATTTTGGGAATGTTGCTAAAGTTAAAGTTTGTACAATGATATCAATATAACATTGTCCCAATGTTTCATGATAACAAAAGAAGAACATTCCACTTGCAACATTTTGAGCATATTCTGGGAATGTTGTTAAAGTTAAAGTTTGTACAATGATCTCAATATAACATTGTCCCAATGTTTCATAAAAACAAAAGAAGAACATTCTCTCTGTCACATTTGTAGAATATTTTGAGGATATCATTGAGAGATGATATGTTGAATGTTCTTTATAAAACGTTCTTCTAATGTGACGAGTTAACACAATTAGAACATTTTACTTGCAACATTTTGAGCATATTTTGGGAATGTTGTTAAAGTTAAAGTTTGTACAATGATCTCAAAATAACGTTGTCTTAATGTTTTGTCATAACAAAAGAAGAACGTTCTCTCTGTCACGTTAGGAAAATGTTTTGAGGATATCATTGAGAGATGAGATGTTTATTGTTCTTTATAAAACGTTCTTCTAATGTGACGAGTTAACACTATTAGAACATTTTACCTGCAACATTTTGAGCATATTTTGGGAATGTTGTTAAAGTTAAAGTTTGTACAATGATCTCAATATAACATTGTCCCAATGTTTCATGATAACAAAAGAAGAACATTCTACTTGCAACATTTTGAGCATATTTTGGGAATGTTGCTAAAGTTAGAGTTTGTACAATGATCTCAATATAACATTGTCCCAATGTTTCATGATAACAAAAGAAGAACATTCTACTTGCAACATTTTGAGCATATTTTGGGAATGTTGTTAAAGTTAAAGTTTGTACAATGATCTCAATATAACATTGTCCCAATGTTTCATAAAAACAAAAGAAGAACGTTCTCTCTGTCACGTTAGGAAAATGTTTTGAGGATATCATTGAGAGATGAGATGTTGAATGTTCTTCATAAAACGTTCTTCTAATGTGACGAGTTAACACAATTAGAACATTTTATTTGCAACATTTTGAGCATATTTTGGGAATGTTGTTAAAGTTAAAGTTTGGACAATGATCTTAAAATAACATTGTCCCAATGTTTCATGATAACAAAAGAAGAGCATTCTACTTGCAACATTTTGAGGATATTTTGGGAATGTTATTAAAGTTCAAGTTTGTACAATGATCTCAATATAACATTGTCCCAATGTTTCATAAAACCAAAAGAAGAACAATTCTCTCTGTCACATTAGGAAAATGTTTTGAGGATACCATTGAGAGATGAGATGTTTATTGTTCTTTATAAAACGTTATTTTAATGTGACGAGTTAACAAAATTATAACATTTTATTTGCAACATTTTGAGCATATTTTGGGAATGTTGTTTAAGTTAAAGTTTGTACAATGATCTCAAAATAACGTTGTCTTAATGTTTTGTCATAACAAAAGAAGAACAATTCTCTCTGTCACATTAGGAAAATGTTTTGAGGATACCATTGAGAGATGAGATGTTTATTGTTCTTTATAAAACGTTATTTTAATGTGACGAGTTAACACAATTAGAACATTTTACTTGCAACATTTTGAGCATATTTTGGGAATGTTGCTAAAGTTAAAGTTTGTACAATGATCTCAATATAACATTGTCCCAATGTTTCATGATAACAAAAGAAGAACATTCTACTTGCAACATTTTGAGCATATTTTGGGAATGTTGTTAAAGTTAAAGTTTGTACAATGATCTCAATATAACATTGTCCCAATGTTTTGTCATAACAAAAGAAGAACATTCTCTCTGTCACATTAGGAAAATGTTTTGAGGATATCATTGAGAGATGAGATGTTGAATGTTCTTTATAAAACGTTCTTGTAATGTTATGTGTTAACACAATTAGAACATTTTAATTGCAACATTTTAAGGATGTTTTGAGGATGTTGTTGAGATAACAGATTATATAATGTTCTCAGTAAAACATTGGCACAATGTTCCATAATAACAGAGGAGGAACATTATCAAATCAATGTTCGTAAAATGTTTTGAGGATATCACTGAGACCTGAGATGATGAGTGTTTTTAAAAAAAATTCTTGTAATGTGACGTGTTAACAAAACTAGAACATTTTAAATGTAACATTTAGCAATCAAACTACACAATTATTGTTAAATTGAGCTTGCTGGTCTGACAGCAGGCCAACAGGGTTCACGATGGAACATATGGTGCATTTAAGTCCTCCTGGGAAGTTTGTATTCATGAGGTTTTACAATTTTGTTTAATGTTTTAAATTAATGAAGCCACTGTAAACTTTATCATCACATATTATTCTGTTACATATTAATGCTATCATATTTTGTGCAGGCATTAGCTTACTTCATTGTCACTGCTGAATACCTAAGTATAGTGGTATCCCACAATGTTTCCCACTGACACACCCCTAACTCTTCAAGATCGGGGTTAAAGAAAATCCTGAGCTTCCTACTCATATTCTCATCATTGTGGTGGCGTTCAACTTGTAAATACGATCTTTATGACATGACTTGAATGCACCAATAGCTCTAGCTTAATTAGGGACAATCCATACAAACACTCTTTGCTAAAATACATTACAGACTGTCACAGTAAGAAGTTATTCGTCCTGTATCAACGCTAAAGGCCTAACCACTGCAGTCAACACCTTGGAGTATCCATGCTGTTAAATAAAAGTCTGTAGACAAGGGTTAGGGTTAGAGTTAGGGTTAACCTTAACCCTTAATTTCTAACCCAGACCCGGTTTCACAGAGTTTAGATTAAGCCAGGATTAGGCCTTAGTGCATTTAATTAGCTTTTAAAAATGTGCCTTAGAAAAAAGAAAAAGAAACATTACTGGTGTGCATCTTGAGACAAAATAATGGCACCGACATATTTTAAGATATGTCAGTGCAAGTTGCTTTCAGGTAAAACAGCTCAAACGTGCATTTTAGTCTGGGACTACAGGCTTAAACCTTGCCTGTGAAACCCGGGGTATATGTTGCAACTTGTATAGAATTATGCCAATGTTACCAAAGTGTTGTGTTGGACAGAGGATTTACCCTAAACCAACAGGTTGTGTAACAGTGCCACACAGGGTGAAAAGCAAGTTGACATTATTAGGCATAAGAGTGTTTCTAAAGGAAAGGTCAATATTTTGTTAAAGTGCAAAAGGATCATTATGGGTCACATGAATGTATCTCTAATGTTACCATGATACCAATCCATTAGTTTTTCATGTAGGTAGGTATACAGAATTGTATATGAATAGCCTATACATATGCAATGTTTGCTCTGTTTAATATATAATATGTTTGCTCTTTTAAACTGCTGTTTGGCAGAGCAGTGGTAAATATATGTTGTTATACATGGTATATATTATTTGTGTAATTTATTATTATTATTTATATGTTATTGTAAGTTTATTTATTTTTTATCATGCACTGCAATGAAGACACCATTTAACCAATTGATTAAATATAACAGCCAGCTTACAAATACAACTAAATAAATAGCTGTGCACATTTTTTTCATATTCTTTCTTTTAAAACATGTAATCTTTTCCTGTAATTGCAATGTTACCACATTATTGGCTGTCTCTTCGAGTTGTTTTGAGCATGATTGGCTATTCAGACTGTCATCCAGGAATCTGGCCAATGGCAGCTATGCGCGCCTTTTACTGGTCAAGTTTGAAGTTTGAATATTCGTCTGTTTTAGAGTGAGAGTGTGTGTGTGTGCGCGCTGCTGCTGCTCGGGAGGATCTTCAGTACTAGCCTCCTTCGGTTCTGTGGCTTTTACATTGTTTAAAACATGGATTATTTTGCATCGTACTGTTACATTTTTATTTTGAGCGAGTTGCGGGATGTAAATGGACAACGAATTTTAACAACGTAGCCTACGTGTAACGGACATATTGCAATCTGCGGAAGGTAAATAACTTTATTTTATATAAAAATACATTCTGCTACATCAAAATATAGTGTGTTAAATTGAGAAGCTAATTTTAAATGCGACTAGAGCAATATCGATATTATGTCAATGTTTCAGGCTGCATGTGTAACGTTAGGCTAAATATTGTCAGCTAAGTTAGTTTTTGATAAAAATAAATAAAAATAAACCTCAGCATAGTCTGAGCTTTACAATGAGTGAACTGAGAACATTGTGTCTTTATACAGAGAGGAACTCGACCCACACTATGAAAACTAGGCTTTTGAATGATCGCGGGATATCGGCCTAACGTTACCGTCAAAATGATGAGTCATCATCATAATATGTTTTTGAGCTGGTGAGTAAAAATTTGCAAGCTTTTTATGTCTCTTTTAGTAAGTAAATACAAATAGCTAATAATATTGCTGTATGTGTGTGTTTCCCATTATCCAGGAATTTTGGGAATAAATTATCCAGCCACATGATCTTCAGTTGCGGTGAGTATTGTCATAGTAAAATACACGTGAAATAGAGGCAGAACATGTAAACTCTGCTCAAAGGCACACTGGTCCAAACCCTCCAGTCAAAATTGTACCTGTCTTCTTGATATGAGTTTTTATGGGCCTAGCTGACCCAAACATAAATGTCCTTTCAAAATGAAATTATTTTCAAACCTGTATGACTTCTGTGAAACACAAGAATGTTGGGAATAAAACAACATTGGAACCCATTTTATGGAAACAAATGTTCCCAATGTTTCATGATAACAAAAGAAGAACATTCTACTTGCAACATTTTGAGCATATTTTGGGAATGTTGCTAAAGTTAAAGTTGTACAATGATCTCAATATAACATTGTCCCAATGTTTCATGATAACAAAAGAAGAACATTCTCTCTGTCACGTTAGGGAAATGTTTTGAGGATATCATTGAGAGATGAGATGTTGAATGTTCTTCATAAAACGTTCTTCTAATGTGACAAGTTAACACAATTAGAACATTTTACTTGCAACATTTTGAAAAAATAAAATAAAATAAACCTCAGCATAGGAGCTTTACAATGAGGGAACTGAGAACATTGTGTCTTTATACATAACATAAATGTCCTTTCAAAATGAAATTATTTTCAAACCTGTATGACTTACTTCTCTGAAACACAAGAATGTTGGGAATTAAACAACATTGGAACCCATTTTATGAAAAAAAAAAAAAAAAACAGTGAAGTCATTTCTCAAGATATCTTAATTAAGGTTATACAAAATAAATTCATACAGTTTTGGAACAACATGGAGTACTGGTAAATAACGATAGAGAGTCTATTTTTTGGATGAGCTGTTCTTTTTAGGACATGTTCCCAGGGTCCTTTGCTAAATTAACCATGGTTTTTATTATAGTAAAGTGTAGAAACAATATTTTTATGGTGGATTGATTACAATAATTTATTACCATTTAGTTAGTGTAGCAAAACCATGGTTAATGTTAGTAAGGGTTCTCCAGATTTATATAGCCTAACACTTAAGGAAAACATAAAAAATGGTCCTATGTCACCCAGATCAATAGTCTGTTAACACACATTAACACACTTTTTACATTTTCTTAAGATCAAGCATTGGACCAATGTTTACGGAGCAGAACAGGCACCAACAGAGAAACAAGTCCATCACTAGTAAGTATCCACTGCATTTTATAAAACCGTAGTCAATTTTAAACGCACAATGCACTCCAAAATAAAAATGATCTATTTTTTTCTCCCTCGTGCCAGATTTATATCTGTCCCAGATTTATATCTGACTTTCTTTCCACAGAGATTTTTAGAAAAATTATCATTAAAGAGAATCATATAAAGAGAAATGTGGGAGGAGCTTGAATTTATTGCCTAGCCCTGTTTGTTTGAACCGCGAGAGCCGTCAAAGCTTATGCTACTCCTATGTCATGCACCGACAAGAGCCTTTTATAGTCAACACGTCGGACGCAAGCAACTTGCAGTTTTGCCCCCACCAACAACGCATAGTATTGCATACAACGGTGCGTCGCGTATCAAAAACTGGGACGACACATTTTTCTACTCATAGACGCATATGGCGGCCGAAGTGTAGTGATGCGTAGCCTTGCAGGCGCATATGCGTATCGATGCGTTGACTAACTCTTTGGGCGTAATTTGACTTGCATATGGCTGTCTGCTGGAAGCTAGTTATTTAAGTCGATAAAATTATAAATATGGTAGGGCTGGGGGAATTAACACGTTAATCTTCGCGATTAATTTGAGATGCTTAACGAGTTTATAAAAAAAATGCAATTAACGCAGCACTTTTTTTGCCTCATTTTAATGACTTCCTGTTGCGGAAAAGGCTGCAAAATATGCCGTCCCGCCCCTCCGTGTTCGGCGATCAGGTTTTATTCTCGCGCAGCTTTCATGACCGGGTCTTTTCCGCTCCGCGCTCTCCATTCCGTGTGTGTGTGTCGGCGCACTGACACACACACACAACACTGAGCAAACATTGAGCTCTTTGCTCAATGTTCTGCTCCGTGTTTGCGCTTGCGCGTTCTGCTCTGTCGTTAACGGCCCAAACGCTCCAATCATGTACCGATCATGCACTGGAAAGCAAAGTCAAATAACGTGAAATTTCTCAGTAGTAGACTTCTGTGAAATAGCCCTACTGAGCTGGTATAGTCATGCTGACAACAATGGTAAAATTACCTGCTCTGATCACATGCTCTTGTAATAATAGCTTTGTAGGACTATGTTTTATTTTGATAATTAGAAAAAAAAAATTATAATAATAAATTGTTAAATTTATTATGTTGATTGATTATTGAAAATAATAATATATTGATATATTGATGTTTAATATTATTTTAATACAGGGCTATTTTCTGTTCCTTTTTTTCCTTTTTGTTGTTTAATTAGGTTATTCTAAGTTTAAATATTGATGATTACAAGCTTGGGGGAAATGCAATTAATTGCATTTAATTACAGCAAATTGTGTAAATAATCAGTTACTTTTTTTAATCGATTCCCAGCCCTAAAATATAAAATATGGATATGTTTCTTACACAAACGCATCACTTCGCTTCACCTTTCGCCTTTATTAACCTGCCAGAGCCGTGTGGAGTACTTTTATCATGGATGGATGCATTTTTATGGACTTGTCAAAAAAATCCCACAGGGAGCTACAGAATAAGAAATCTTTGAAGTCCACTTTTTTACTGTCTGTTTCCATCAGTAAAATTACAGTTTTTTTTTTTCTCTCAGAATTGTGAGGCAAGAACACACAATTGCAAGAAAATATCAGAATTGTGAGCTGTCTTTTTTACTCCCCTCAGAATTCACCCTTCGAGGGAGTTTGATTGACAGGTATTTTTTACATTTTTATTTTACCAAAAATATATTTTTTAAAAAAAATTACACAAATTAAACGTTGAGACTTTGTTTCAACTTTCATATCAAAAGTAACCTGCTCTGTCTTGTCTCTGCGTTTAAACGTTTCAGCGTTTTTTCTGTGATCCGCAATGTATTTTTCATTGCGTGACAATATGATGTGTGGCGTGAGAGCGCCATGGCTTGTTGGACATAGCAACAGTAACTAAAGGGGGCGGGTCTTTGCAAATTGCATTAACCATGGCTGCCTGTTAATTATCACTGGACTACTTCGCTCTCGCATCTCCCAAAAGTAAATTTTTTTTTGTTTTCTTGATTCCATTTGAATGGTTTAATTAAATTGCTATAACCAATTATTTAAAATGTAATGATTTAAGCAAAACGTTCTTCAAAGGTTAAACCAAACTTTTATTTGACGGATTGCCGTGTAGACCTTTGAGTTTCTCTGTGTTTTATGATATGATGATAGTTTTTCTCAAATGAAGCTAAAATGCTGCTGAAGTGACTCTCAGAGCAGCTGTATTGATGAAGTGCATTAATGTTCTCATATAGAAACGACAGCAAAAAAAAAATAAGCCAGAATTGCTTTTTTTTCTCAGGTTTTACTAATTTATCCTGTGATTCTGACTTTCAAACGGCCAATTGCGAGTTTATATCTCGCACTTCTGAGAAAAAAAAGTTTGAATTGTGATTCGCAATTACCTTTTTTAAAAATTGTATTCCATGGCGGAAACAAGCTTTCATATGCACAGACAGTAGCTCACATTTAACATGCAGATTGTGCGCACACAGAAACCTACTGGAGCACAAAAAGTTAGTGTCAACACTGTCCTGTGATTTCTCAATAAGAAACAGAAGTTATAGCATATTTTTCTTTCTGCTTTTGAAGTAACTAAAACTTACAGCTTAGCTAATAGCAAAGAGACGATTCACAGGTATGATTAAATCACACTAGAAATTGTTCTATCTCAAATGCAGTACTACTTTATCTGTATCTGATTTAAAACAAGCAGAAATCTGTAAGAAATGTAACAATCCATAGACAATATAACTGATGAAAATGAGCTGTTACATCAGAGCAAAAGCATCGTGGGCAGTGCTGTGACATGCTGCAGCTGTGCTCAAGGCTACCTGAGTTCGAGGTTCACACTTCTCAAGCCAAGTTTGTAGTTTGTTAAAATAATTTAGCCTCTAGTTGTGTTATTAAAGGGATACTCCACTTTTTTTGGAAATAGGCTCATTTTACAACTCCCCCAGAGTTAAACAGTTGAGTTTTACCGTTTTCGAATCCATTCAGCCGAGTTTCTGATATTTGGAAGAATATCAGTAACCAGACAGTTTCTGGCCAAATTGACTTCCATAGTAGGAAAAAATATATACTATGGAAGTCAATGAGACCAGAAACTGTCTGGTTACTGACATTCTTCTAAATATCAGAAACTCGGCTGAATGGATTAGAAAACGGTAAAACTCAACTGTTTAACTCTGGGGGAGTTATAAAATGAGCCTATTTACAAAAAAAGTGGAGTATCCCTTTAACATGTATATAATGGATTAAGTATATGTTTTAAATTACAGAAACAAAATAGATACTCATAAGGTATCATATTTATACTTTTAAATAAACTAATCTAATTAATTTCTGATTAATAATTAGGCTGGCTAATTTTGAAAGTTTTCAAAGTCAATATTGCTTGTGATCTTAATATGTAATATGTATTTGTATTATTTTTGTTTACACTGTTGCATGATCTTCTTTTATAGGCTATGAGGAAAAACTCTACCATGCACACAGAGAATGGAGCTCAATTCTGCTAACTGGGATAGCAGCTGAAAAACAAGAAGAGAAGAACAGTAGAACACCTATTAATGCAGATGACTTTATTCTTTTTCTGCAAGAACCAAGACAACCAAAGACTGATGATGAGCGCTCTGAGCAAACAGCAGTCAAGACGTGTGATTGCACATTGGACTTTACTGAGTTCTTCATTTAATGTTGGGCATCTACTGTACGCAGAACTTCTAATAATTTATGTGAATGCCATTCATAAACCTGTTAGATTTTTGTTTTATTTTAGAGATTAATAAAATTGTATGTTTTAACAATGTTATAGCTAAGCATTTTTTATGTTTAAGAGAACATTTTGGGAACAAAAATAAAACTTCCCACTAAAAAATTTATAAGAATGTTAAGTAGTATTTTTAAGAGTATTTTTAGAGAATGTTATCCTAACTTTTAGAAGAACGTTCTAAGAATAAAAATAAAACTTCCTGCTAAAAACTTTATAAGAATAAAGGGATAATGTTCTAAAAATGTTATGATTAAACATTTATAGAAGGTCATCATCACAAAACATTTTTAGAGTGTTCTTAGAGAATGTTATCCTACCTTTTAGGAGAAATAATGTTCTAACAATATTATTATTAAACATTTTTATAATGTTGTAAAAAAAAATGTTATCTGAACTTTTAAAAGAACATTCTGGGAACAAAAATAAAAACACCCCCTGAAAACTTTCTAAGAACGTTAGAGAATAATGTTGTAAGAATGGTACACCTAAACATTTTAATAATGTTTTTAAATAATGTTATCCGAACATTTAAAAGAACATTCTGGGAACAAAAATAAAACTATCCGCTTACAACATTATAAGAACGTTAGAGAATAATGTTATAAGAATGTTATTACTAAACATTTTAATAATGTTTTTAGAAAATGTTCTCTAAACATTTAAAAAAACATTCTGGGAACAAAAATAAAACTACCCGCTGAAAACGTTCTATGAACATTAGAGAATAATGTTATAAGAACGTTATTACTAAACATTTTAATAATGTTTTTAAAAAAATGTTATCCGAACATTTATAAGAACATTCTGGGAACAAAAATAAAACTACACGCTAAAAACATTATAAGAACGTCAGAGAATAATGTTATAAAAATGTTACTACTAAACATTTTAATAATGTTTTTAGAAAATGTTCTCTAAACATTTAAAAAAACATTCTGGGAACACAAATAAAACTACCCGCTGAAAACGTTCTGAGAAAATTAGAGAATAATGTTAAAAGAATGTTACTACTAAACATTTTAATAATGTTTTTAAAGAATGTTCTCCAAACTTTTAAAAGAACATTCTGGGAACAAAACTAAAACTAGCCGCTGAAAACTTTCTAAGAACGTTAGAGAATAATGTTAAAAGAATGTTACTACTAAACATTTTAATAATGTTTTTAAAGAATGTTCTCCAAACTTTTAAAAGAACATTCTGGGAACAAAACTAAAACTAGCCGCTGAAAACTTTCTAAGAACGTTAGAGAATAATGTTAAAAGAATGTTACTACTAAACATTTTAATAATGTTTTTAAAGAATGTTCTCCAAACTTTTAAAAGAACATTCTGAGAACAAAACTAAAACTAGCCGCTGAAAACATTTATAGAACAATACATGCTAATGTTCTTAGAACATTTTTAGAACAAAAAATTTCTAGCTGGGCAGTTTGAAGCTTTGGTCTGTGTGTTTCAGCATCTCGTTCAGGATGCTGTCAACACCACAGGCTTTCTTGGGCTCAAGGCCTAATTTTTCTTCCAATTCTTTCATTGTTATGGGAAAATCTAAACGGTTTTGATTTGCTTTAAATTGTCCAGTTTTGGATCTTTCCAAATTGTCCAGTTTATTAATTATTTAATTCTGATTATAATTTTGAATTTCAGTTGGGCTGTATAATTCTTGTAAGTGGTTTGTCCACTTCTCCCCGTCTTGGATTGCCAGAACTTCTTGATTTGGTTTGTATAACAATTTCCATTTATCACAAAATTTGTGTGAGTTTTTGTGTGATTTTTAAATTTCTTCAAACTGGTTTTGCAAAAACTGTGCTTTTTTCCGCCGGAGTGTGGCTTTATATTGTTTTAGTACCTCACAATAAAGAAGGCGGAGGTCCGGATTATCTGGTTGTCTGTGTTTTTGGTTTGATACATTTCTGAGGTTTTTTCTCAGAGCCTTACAGTCCAAATCAGTAATGTCAGTATCTAAATATTTTTTCTTTGGTTTAACAATTGTCAAATTACTTTTTTGTGCTCTTTTGTAGAATTTGTTGTTTGGGTCTTCTGTACTTCCTGATTGATGCCGAATTGATTTTTAGGGTACACCTGTATTTGAAATGAATGTATGAGGGATTGTATTTCTGAAGATTCACCAGCAGTGCTGTAATTAGTGGCACTGTTTTCAGTCTATTTGAAAGGCATTATTTTGTTCATTTGATAAGGGGTCCTAATTGGTTTGGGTAATGTTTCAGATTGCTTTATATAGAGGATGATTTGGCTGTGGTCTGAGAAAGGTTTTAGGGGTTTGACTGTGAATGCTCTCAAAGAGGAAAGGTCGAGATCTGTGATGGATATAATCTACAGTGCTGTTACCACGAGCACTCTTTCTCTCTCTTTCTCTTCATCTCTCTTCATCTCTCTCTCTCTCTCTCTCTCTCATCACTGACCTGAAGAGAAGTGACCATGTGGCCCAATCTCTCCTCTCATAGGGCCGTCAGTGTGTCGTCATTATTTTGACACTGATGTGTTCTGCTGACGGCCACAGCTAGAGGAAAGACCAGTAAAAATAAATCTAATTGCCACATCAGTCAGTCAGAGTAATTTGTGTGTGTGTGTGTGTGTGTGTGTGTGTGTGTGTGTGTGTGTGTATACTCTAAATATCTCACATAAATTATACAGTAGCCAGTTTGAATTTATTGATTTGAAATAATAACATGCATGGAAAACTGCACCACTTCTTGAAGAAACTTTTGTTTCATAACTTGAAACTAAATAATGCAACTACATAGATAAAATAATATTTTTATTTTAAATATAAATGTTTGGCATTCAAAATTAATTAAATTATAATGAAATATGTACATAATCTATATGGTTTTATAAGATGAGAATTTTTTGGCAATTTTTTGTGCTTGTATAAAGATGCTAAATTGTATATTTGACCGTTGTCCCTGTATTCGGCAGGTATAAATTGGCTGCTGAATGAGATTTTTGCAGTATGAAATACCCACTCTGCTCATTTGCATACATTTGCATAGCAGCGAGGGACCACCCAAAGCCATTTTATGTTTGCGATGACATTTTCCAGTCTGCTTGGCCTAAAAATGTGTATTTTAATGACTGTGTTGCTACCCACCACTGTTTAGTGACCAAAACACTCTTATAGACATGAAAGACAGAAAAACACACATACAGTGTTCCTCATGCATGAGAGTTGACTAGCACTAACCATCTATCAATTACAGAGACTGGTGTTGCTATAAGCTAAGCTAATGTGACACTGTAATGAGAATAAACAATACATAGCACAGACAAATAATGGGAATTTTTAATTTAGAGACAATATTTGATAAATATATATTTATAATTACTCCATTCTACATCTTGTGAATTTTATTCAATGTTTCAAAGCAATATGGGGCTGTTTTAGCCAAACTACGCTATTTTAGTATCGGGCATAAAAAGCCTGTACTATACTTATATGTTGTACTTGTGATGCAGAAAAGTCCGTCTAGTTAGACAGGGATCAGATCTAAAGACACACTTTATAACTCGACAGATTCCAGTGGGATGGTTGTGTGTATAATTAACTTAATGTAATTAGCAAAGGCTAGTTACTCTTCTGACACTCTTCAGGACAGAATAATATTCTGAACGTCCCTTCATCAGATATTATAACCACATTCAGTTCTGGTTCCCCATTTTGCAAAGCCAAATTACTTACCAAGGGAGACAAAAGATTGATCGCTTTCGATATGTAAATCCCCCGGAGCTAAAACACAAGTTTTCTGTGAGAGCCTTCACCACAACAGTCAAAGCAGATCATAAATAATTCATTATTCATCCTTCTAAATGAGTTCCCTCAAAAGTAATACAAGAAGAAATATGTCTACAATTTTCCTGCATATGAAAGTAATTTTGAGGCAATGGAGGTAGATTGTTTGGTGAGGTGTTGTGTTTACCTGTTCTTCCCATCAATCACACAGAGACAGACAGAGATACTGAAAGTTCCCATAAGAGAGAGAGACAGAAAACAGCAATAATGAGGCGGAACAGCCAAGCCAGAAGGGGCTGCTGGGAAAAGAAGAGGAATATGGGAAAAACAGATCCTCTCTGTGTTTAAGAATGTTGGGAAATTGAATCGAGGAGTATCTGGCTATTTCATCTGTGTTCAGAAAGAATTACTAGCCCACAATATCCGCAGGGATCGGATGGACTGTCATTCTCCAAGTCAGGATCCCGTTGAGAGCGAAAAACAGGACTATGAAGCACTGAATCCAGGGAGGAAGCTTCCCGCTGTTCCAAATCACATCCAGAGGATGAAGATGGACTGTAACATGCTGAAGTTTATTTCTCCAGGGCAGTAGCGCACTTGTCCTCTGCTATTCATAGGTCAAGCATTTCACATTTCTAGCCGGAATGAATATTTCCTACATCCCATAATATGATCCATCTGAAAGTGGCTTTAAAAGTGATGGGCAGTGTGTGTAAATGAGACGGGAACGCTTCATCACTCCAGCAGCTGTATGAGCCTGAGAACCATTCAGACTTCATTTATGACTCCCACTTTTCTTTTATAAGAGACATTCATCCGCCCGCCTCACCAGCTCATCCACCATTACCAATAAAGACGCCCTCATCCTCACAGTCAGAGAGAGAGAGAGAGAGAGAGAGAGAGAGAGAGAGAGAGAGAGAGAGAGAGAGAGAGAGAGAGAAAGAGAGAGAGAGAGAGAGAGAGAGAGAGAGAGAGAGAGAGACTTTGACTTTTAAAATCACTTTAATTTACAAAAAAATTGACAAAAAAAAACTAAAAAAAAGAAAATAAAAACACATTAACAATTACAAATCTAATTACCAATTACCAATACCACTCCAAAACCCCATCTCCATTCAAAATAAGCGACATTATTAGTGTGCCGATAATAGGTGTATTCAATGACCACTCTTGACTTCACCAAAGACTTAAAAAGAGGCACCATGCTTACATCCTCTCCAGCATTTTTACACTGATGTGTCTTATAAATTGCTAGTTTAGCTTGCCCTATTAAAAAATTGGCAAGTGTACACTGTTGCTGCCAAGACTTCTTATATCGGCAACCCAGTATAAATAGACTACCGGTATACGAGAAACCCAATTTTACAATGATTTCTCCCAACAATTCAAACAATGGACAGAGTCTAAGACACTCACAAAACATATGAAAAACAGTGTCAGTTGTATTACAAAAAGGACATGTCGGTAAAACAGTCTCATTAAGCTTTGAAATAAAAGAGTTTGAGGCAATAATACAATGCAATAACCTCCACTGAAGGTCCCCGCATCTCTTGGAGATAGGGGGTTTGTACAGTAATCTCCAAGATGGATATACCTCATCAGAAATAGAAAGCCAAGTCCTCCATTTAGTGTCCAGTCTTTGTTTCAATTGTCCAAGATGTACAGACTTCACACAAATATGATATAACTTTTTTTTCTCAATACAAAAAAATACCAAATCCCCATAACCTTTCAGTAAGTTTGTTGGACTTGTATCGTCAACTGATTCCCAATCTTTAAGAACCACCTTAAATTCAGGAAATGTCTGCGGAATAAAACCATTCAGAAAAACATTATTTATAAAAGAAGTCAACATCGGAGGAAAAGAGGCCTTAAGATTCCTAACTAATCCCTCCACAATTCTAACAGAAGTTAGCCCAACTTGATTAGCAAGTTCATATTCAGTTCGCCATTGGCCTTTTGTTAAATCAATCAAGTCCATAACTTTTGTAATACCAGCATTCAAAAATTTGGTGATTAAAGATGAGGACACATTAGATGGCATTTCAAAGAGAGGATTAAAAAAAAGAGGTTCATAATGCTCATCCTCTTTTCTTAGCAGTTTAAAACAATCCCATGATTTAATCGCTGATCCATAGAAACTGAAAGGCAAAAAAAGTGTCTTCTCCACAAAAGATTTCTGCATTAGGAACAACTGCTTGTCAAGACCAATTCCTCCAAGACTCTTGAGTATATGCAGACCAATAACAACCCAAGACACTTCATCTGAACAGTACAGGAGTTTTTGCAATGTATGCAATCTCATTGCCATAATCTTAGATTCCAGATGTATTAATCCCTGCCCTCCCTCTGCCACCGGGAGATACAGGACACCTGGAGGAAGCCAATGGCAGCCATCCCAAAAAAAATTAACAAATGCTTTTTGAACACCAATAAGTAGTTCTTTGGGAGGATCCAAAACAGTACATTTATGCCATAGCATTGAAGCTGCCAAGTTGTTAATAACCAAACATCTCCCTCTGTAAGAGAGTTGTGGAAGAATCCATCGCCACTTCTGGATTCTAAGAATCACCCGATCAAATAGCCCTTCCCAGTTCTTTTCTGTATAACTATCAGTCCCAAAGTAAAGACCAAGGACTCTAAAGCCATCTCGGGCCCATCTACATTGCTGTGGCAGCAGGGGAGGTCCTCCACCCGACCATTCTCCCAACAGCAAGGATGCACATTTCCCCCAGTTGATACATGCAGATGAAGCTTTTCGAAAGCTATCTAAAGAAGAGATCAATCTTGAAACATCTTTCGAATCTTTTATAACTACTGTTATATCATCTGCGTAAGCTGTAAGTTTAACTGAATCTACACTGGGGAAAATGGGAATATTAACACCATGTAGTTGCCTCCTAAGTGAAACTAGGAGAGGCTCAATAGATATTGCATACAGGAGACCTGACAGGGGGCACCCTTGCCTTATTCCCCTGGTTACAGAAAAAGGCCTAGTAAGGGAACCATTAAATCTTAACATGCTGTAAATTTCATTATATAACATCTTAATGAGAGAAACAAAATAAGGACCAAAACCAAAGGCTTCCAGGGTCTTAAATAAATATTGATGGTCCACCCTGTCGAACGCCTTTTCTTGGTCTAACGAAAGAAAACCAATGTCCAAATTATGCATTTTAGCAACAGTAATGATATCTCTCAACAAAAAGAGATTGTCAAAAATCGACCTTTTAGGAACACAAAATGTTTGATCGTTGTGAATGACTGATGCCATACATTTTTTAAATCTATTAGTCAATGCTTTTGACAATATCTTAAAATCAGCACAGATCAATGATACCGGACGCCAGTTCTTTAGACACCCAAGATCACCCTTTTTTGGGATTAGGGTTAAAATTGCCCTTCGACAACTCAAAGGAAGAGTTCCTTGCTCAATACATTCAAGAAAAACACCATATAGGTCTTGTCCGATTAAATTCCAGAAAGACTTAAAAAACTCTGCTGAAAGTCCATCCAACCCAGGTGATTTCCCAGAAGACATCTCCTGAACAGCTTGAGAAAGTTCTCCAAATGATAAAGGACTGTCCAAGTCATCATGTTCCTCCTCAGATAGCTTAGATAAATCATATAAAAATTCATCAGCTACAGCTCCATCACATTCCTCGGAACAGTATAAATCCTCATAAAAGGAAAGAGCATATGCTTGAATTTCCCGCTGATCTGTTGTAACTCCACCACATGGCATCTTCAATTGATGAAAGATCTTCTGTTCTCTTGACTTTTTTTCAAGTCCAAAAAAGAAAACTGTTGGAGCATCCATGTCATTCAGCTGAGCAAACCGGGTCCTTAGAAGGGCTGTTTTTCCTCGTTCCTCCAATAAGTTCTTTAAAAGGATCTTATCTCTTGCAACAGAGTCAATAAAGGATGAATTATTGTGGGTAGAGTCACTGCTTTGCCCAAGAATATCTTTTTCAAGAGACTTCATTTTTTCTTTAAGGGCTCTAGTACTATGTGCAGAGTACTGTTGGCAAAAAGTCTTAATTTGTGCTTTACCGATGTCCCACCATTGACTCAATGACTGAAAACTGCATCTCTCCTCTCTCCAAGTTTTCCAGAAAAGATTAAAAGAGTGAATGAAGGTGCAATCCTGCAATAATCTATTATTAAAGTGCCAATGTGACTTAGAGAATCTAGGAATAGAGACAGAAACTTTAATAGATACATAGTGATGATCTGATAAAAAAGATGGCGAAAATTTAGCTATTAAAGAACCTTCCCCTATTGCCTTTTGCAACATAGAAACGGTCAAGTCTAGCTCCTGACATATTATTTAAATTAGCTTTTAACCATGTGTACTGTCTAACCCCAGGAAAGGCCTCCCTCCATAAATCAACTAAATTATGATCATTAAGTAATTTCTTTAAGCTCTCGGCAGAAGGTGGATGAGGTTCATCATGATTTCTATCCAGATCTGGATTAACAGTACAATTAAAATCACCACCAAGAACAAGAATATTTCCCTGAGGACACTGTGATAAAGCATGAGAAAGTATTTTAAAAAACATAATACGTTCTTGACCAATATTTGGAGCATACACATTAAAAAAGAAAAATGTGCATCACCCAAAGCAATATCAGCTCTTAAAATCCGACCAGGCACAACCATATCTGGCTGACTACTAACAGATGGAGAAAAAAGAATGGCAACACCTGCACTAAGGTTTGTTCCATGGCTTAACAAAACATTGCCTTTCCAATCACCAGTCCACTGTGTCTGATTCTGCTGATCTGAATGCGTTTCCTGTAATAAAATCACATCCGCTTTCTTTAAGCGCAAATAATCGACTAAAGCCGCTCTCTTTTCTATACCCCGACAACCATTAATATTAAAAGTTCCAAAGTTTAAGGTTGTCATGAGGAAAGGAAATAAAAAAAGCAAAAAAGCCCAAGATATCACCCTGTTAATAAACATGACTCTATTAGTATTTCTTAGAACCGATTTTCAGTCTTTTTTTAACAGTGCTTACATGTTTCTTGAGTCGATATCTTTTTGGCTGATCAAGCTCCTCCAATGAAGCTTTTCTCGTGGCCATAGCACAAGAATCAACAAAAAGTTGCAAATCAGAGAAATACTTCTCTAATCTTGGTTTTCGCTGATTAAAAGTGCTATCAAGGAAATCATTAATTTGTTGCACTGTATAATAAGGTGGCTTCATTTGAAGGCTGCATTGTTTTTCTGCATAACTTCCTTGTGAACTAACATCAGTGAGATACTCTACAATATCAGATTCCTCGCTGTCAGAATCAATATTTACAGACTGCGTTTCACCTCTCCCGGTGAGCTGTTCCTCGTCACTCAGTGACAGGCCAACAGATGCTCGCGAGTCCCGCGACTCTCCGGCATCCACAAGCTCACTCCCGCGGACGCTCTGGGTCACTGGTTCCCGCAGCGGCGATCTCAGCCCCACTGCTGACATTATCACACTCACTAGTGTTCACTAAACACTTTTCTGCGTCCGCAGCACAACTGTTAACTGCGTGCTCTTTCGGATTTTCTTCGTCTTTAGAAAAAGAATCCGATACAGCCAGATCAGTTTTGTTCCCTAACGTTACATCCTGATTAACATTTTCCGAAGTAGAAGCCACTTGCTCCAGAAGTATATTAGGTTCGGCCTCATTTTGTTCAGTCACCTTATTAGATGGATATTTTTGTCTTGTATGACCAAAAATCCCACAAGAAAAACATTTCATTGAATCCGTGCTGATAAAATTTTTTATAATCTTTACCTGACAAAGTCAATTTCACGGAAACGTCCAAATTTTGAAATTTGGCATTCAAAATCATAAAAGTTTGCCGTCTGAAAGACATCACATGTTTCAAATTTGGATTTTTAACACCGAGGGGGATCATTTTAATCGGCATCAATATTTTGCCATAGCGGCCAAGTAAACGCTCAAGTGAATCATTAGAAATAAAAGGCGGCACATTAGAAAGAGTTACCTTTTTAGAAGGGCTCGACAGCGGTAAAACAGGCAGAAAAACATCACCAACAGATAAGCCAACTTCTACTAAATGATGAACCATAGACTCTTCTTTCAAAAACACAACGACAGTTTTATTCATTCTAGATGCAGACAGAATGTTCCGAGCACCTATTTCACTACTAACAGCAGTCAAGCAGTCTTCGACCGTGATCGAGTCATCTGGTATACATTTACAGCCGTTCCGGGCTGTTAAGGTAGCAAACCCGTCAGAATCTGCCGACATTTCCACACCCCCTAACAGCTAACTACAAACTAAGCTAAACTAAATAATTAAAGAAACAAGAAAAAAAGGGGAAAAAGAGAAAAAACTCACTCAAACACGCCGCCACTCGCTCAAACACTCACGCGTTCCTCCCAGTCACTCCGCACATGCGCACAGAGAGAGAGAGAGAGAGAGAGAGAGAGAGAGAAGAGAGATATATATATATATATATATATATATATATATATATATATATAGAGAGAGAGAGAGAGAGAGAGAGAGAGAGAGAGAGAGAGAGAGAGAGAGAGAGAGAGAGAGAGAGAGAGAGATGGTTAATGGTGGTCCGGGTGGGACTTCAGCCCGTCTGCTGCTTCTGAACTGTTCAGCATTCACGTCTGTCTGCTGCTTCAATTATGCAGAGACACGAGGAGGAGAAGAAATGCCACACAGAAGACAGACACTGAAAGAATGAAATGAGCTTCAGTGAACAGAGAAACACAGATAGCAGATGAGAGGGGAGAGATGGATCCTGGGAGAAGTGTAATGTTGTCTTTCTCCTCTTAAATACACAGACTTACAGATCTAGAGGGGTTTAAGAGTTCATCGGGTAGAAACATTAGCCGCTTTCCGACCAAGTAGTTACAGGAACTTAGTTCTAGGAACTGTCCACTTCTAAACAGTTCTAAGAACTACTCTCCCCCAAACTCGGTTTTGCTGTTTGCGTTCGCACTGGCCAAGTGGCCATAGGAACTGGTAGGAGGGGTAAGGGAGTGACGCAAGCACGGTGACTTTTATTTTGACGGCGCGACGGACCTTTATTTTGGCGGCGCTGAGAACGCCAGAGCAAATAATGCTCGCATTCTCTGTGTTTATTAGTTAGCGATCTGTCTAACAGTACTGTTTAACATGTTATTAGATAGAACTGTTATAGAAAGTAGACAGTATATGAAAAAAAGGTTATTAGCCTATGCCGTGTGGTTGATGTCCAGTGTTGCTATAGCTGGGCAGATAAACATAATCATGTTTGACTTGGTCCCCTCAAAGTTGCGTTGGATTTTCTCTTCAGCATAAAGGTTTAGAGACCCATCTATCACTGTTTTCCATGTTAGTTTATGGAGTAAATATATAGGCTATAATCTGTGTGTTTACATTCTAGCTGTTTTAAAAATGGCGGGTGCTGGTGCTCCGCGTGCGTTCGGTCAATCAGCGAACACTAACGTCACGGGTAGTTCCTATAGTGCTGGTTTAGACCCTATTCTGAAGTAGGACCTAAATTAGTTCCTCCAAATGGAGTTCCTAGAACTAAAATCGTTCCTAGTTCCTGCGGTGCGAACACGCCGACATCCGGGTACTTTAGCCAATAGTTCTAGGAACTGTGAAAAGGTTCCTCCGGTCGGAAAGCGGCTATAGCTTAATACAACAAAAAGTTTAGACAACTTATTAATTTAATTTGATAACACTTTATTTTATTATTTTGATGGTTCACTTTAGACATTATTATACTAAAATTGGTAACACTTTATTTTAATATGTCCCTGTTACAGTGTAATTATACATTTAATAACTAAATAATAATTATTAACTACATGTACTTGCTATAAGGTTTGGATTAATGTGTGTTTTAGGGTTAGATGTATGTAATTATGCAGTTTATAGCATAATATATAGCATGGGCGTGGTTTTAACCGAGCAGGAAATGTAGCATATTAGAACAGAGGACCTGCGAGAGACTTCCCCCCGTCTCCATATGCTCTACTTCTATTGGATAGTCACGTTCAACGGAATTCATTTGCATAAAGATGGGCATCGGCCAGCTTTTTGACGTGCAGCATTTTTTCAAATGAAGCGCCACCTTCCTGGAATGCTTTGTGGGCGCGTCAAAGTCGCTTGACGTCACCCATAGGAATATAGTGGAATCAGGAATCAGGAATATAAATGGATCATTCAGATCATTCCACCAGCAGGGAACAGTCATGGTAAAGGTCAGAGAAAGAGATTTTGTGCCTCTTTGAGATGGCACCACAAGATGTTGTTTGCTTGCAGAGCGCAAGTTTCTGGATGGCACATAAGTCTGAAGTAATGAGTTCAAGTAAAAGGGAGCAGAAAATGTTTTCTTTCTTAAAACATTAAGAAAGAAAAATAGATTTTCCAGATACGCCCATCATGTCATATTGATTTACTGATTAACCAAGATTTAGACAGAATTGATTGGCATATTTTCAGCTGTTATATCTGTAAATGAAGCATTAAATCTGCTCTGCAGAAAACATGACCTGATTGTGCTTCCAGCAACTAAGAGCAACAATAAACCACAACGTCAAAAATAACCCAGAACGAAGCTCTGAAACTGACAGCATCTCAGTCATACACAAATTAAATGAGAAGTTACTGATGTTTTGAAAAGTGATTTCTTTGGATCTAGAGGGTGAGGAATCTAAATGTGAGTCTTACACCTCTGAAAGTGTGTTAACTCACATGTCAAAGGAAGAGGGTGTCACATTTAACTCTCATTCGTTTACAGATTTACTCTCACTGGATTCAAACCTGCAGCCTGTTTGTTCACGGACAAATCCTTTAACCACATTTCAGGATGTAGTTTCGTGTAGAAGCCATACGGTGTCCAAAACAACAATTAATACTGTCTAATAATACATCAAGAGATCTGCTGTTCACTCCTGAGGGCCTGAACTGGAAGACGGGACGCAGGAAGAGCTTTACAGAAGATGAACATGTGACTATAAACAAACAGCACAACAAAAGCCTGGAGCTGATACTCTGTTCACCAACATCGACACAATACCAGACACTTGTGCTTTAACATGTGTTTCATCAGATCTTGACGAAGCCATGACTGTAAACCGGTTTAACACAGAGAATGATTCTGAAACTTCTGATTGTGAAAATTTCAGAAATGAAATTAATTTCTGATGTTTAATCGTTTGCCTGATTGTGTCATTTTCACCTCAAGCTTGATGGAAACTCAAGCGCGTGACACAAAAACAAGCTGTTGTAGCTCTAAAGATAAGAAGCGCATGTAAACCGACAAGGTTGAATAATCTCACAAGCGCTTGTAGCAAAAACATAGTAACACTCAGAAGACCCGAAGAGGCTTGAGAAATGAACATTTGTTGTGATAGTTTTAAATGGTGAGAATTTGAAAAATGAATTGAAAAGTTTTGGATTTATGCCACAATCCTTTTATGATACTGTATGTATAATTCATACAAAGAGCCTCATAAACATATTCACAAGACACATTAGGAGTAAAAACACACATGAGTGTGAAATTGTTTGTGACCACAAAGAGAGAAGATTAAAGAAAAACTACTGACTTACATTGAGGCCTCTCTGGAATAGCGTCTGTCCCATGACGTTCGCCAGCATCCGGATCAGAGCGGCTCCCTGCGGACACACAGTAAACACACGTTCAATAAAGACTGCTTATTTACACATGCATACAAAACCCAACAAAATATACATCATTTTGAGCGTTTTGAACAGCATATCTGACATGCCGTCGATTACTTCAGAAAATAATTTTAAAAAATGTTCAAAATGTACATGAATCCACTTATTATGGAAGTCAGGGGCAAATATTATGTAGGGTTTAAATGCAGAAATGTGTTATTTGAACAGGAAAGTTGTCAAAATCATAATTCTAGTGGAGTGACTGTTCAAGGAGGATGAACTTCTGCTTATGTACATCGCAGAAAAAGTTTAACATTATTTAAAAACATTTCAGTTATTATGGCACTGTTCAATTTCTAGCAGGTCTGGTTCATCTAAACAAGGACTCCATGTG
This sequence comes from Abramis brama, assembly GCF_963993115.1. NCBI lineage: Eukaryota > Metazoa > Chordata > Actinopteri > Cypriniformes > Leuciscidae > Abramis > Abramis brama. Next base: position 39,759,755 of record NC_139966.1, on the reverse strand, counting down.
GTGCTGCTGCTGTTTTCTGCTGTTTTCTGAGTTTTCATCAGCTTTTTTGATTTTGAGTGGCTTTGACATGCTCATTTGACAGCATCTAATTCCCATCCCTCCACAATCTGTGTGATGAGTGTCACTTCCTGTTAGCACTGGGGACTCATGGGATGTTGTTGGATTTCAGAGTCCTTAGAGTGCGAGGAGGAAGTGATGAGGGACGGCCTGGTGTCAGTGTGACTGACAGGGTTCATAACCCAACAGAACCTGTGGGGAAACAGGGGGAGGGGCTTGAGGAAGCGCAAGAGCCAATCACAAACCGGCCTTGAGCTGATTGACAGCTGGAGGGAGAGTTGACACAGAAACTAAAATCTTCAGTGGACGGAAGATTCTGTCTGTGTCTGAACTCTGATAGAGGACAAAGATATTTCTTTCCTTCTCTTTGTGTCTTTAATGGCTTTCAGATGAGAGGATGAGAGGATGTATTTGGGCGCTGGATTTTTTTAAGTAAAGTGTGTTTCAGTGAGAAAGAGGTAATTAAATAGATGTTGTCTGGTCTGAGAAATGTTTAATGTGCCACTAAAGTCCCCAGAGCACACAAAAACTCTCAGTGTAACAGTTTCTGTCCTCGACTTACTAAAAAACAAGCTTTTAATTGAACTGTTTTTCTTGTGTATGTGAAGAGGCTTATAACAGCGCGACTCCATTTACAATTCACAAAGATAAACTGAGATTTCTTTAGCTGGGAGAAAAATAACAAGCAAACTGAGGTGTTTACTGGACTCAATTGGTGAAGTCCGCACATAAATAAATGACTGATTTAGACCGACGATACTGTTGTTTACAAAGTCATTGTCCCTCTTCTACTGTCTTGCCGAATAAAAAAATGTGTAAATTCGCTTCATGTTGTATAGTATAAATCAGTTTTGAATTCAGTTCAGCTCAATATTAAAGGTTTCTAATCATTTCAATCATGCAAATGAAGCCTGTAGGATGTTATGAGAGATTCTCTTGCCTTCTTATATGCGATCCAGTCAAACACTCGGTCGATGTCTGTGGCTTCAAACACTTCCTGAGAGATCGGATGAGAACTGGCCAAACCGTCCAATAACATCACCTCATGAAGAACATCAGTCAGAAACCTCTGCTTCTCCTGTGGATGAGAGACTTTACTCGTTTTTTACAGTATCAAACACATAAACATGTCTCATGAAAGCTTTGGTTTTATTTTCAAAAGTAAAAATAACTTTGAGCTGCTCTATAAATGAAATTAGAAAATGGTTGTGAGAAAATCCAGCTCTCTATCTCTCATGACTGAAGACTTTATTCCTGCAGAAGCTTCTATAATTTATTCTGATGAACCTTCAGTCGCCACACGAGCGCCAACACGACACACTTGAGCTACAATACACTCAGTGTGTGTGTGTGTGTGTGTGTGTGTGTGTTGTACAGGGGTCTTGCTGTCTCTCTACTCTGATCAAATGTCTCCCTGTAGGATTCACTATAAAGACAGGTAGAAGTTTTGGGTCAGATGAAAAAGACCCTCATCATTCACTGTTGTCTGTGGATCTGTGGAGAGTCACGATCTCAAATGCAGTGAGTTGTTCAGCAGCACTTGAGGAAGATGTTACTCTGATCCCAGGTTATTTCCATTTTTTAAGGAAGTCTAATTTTTAACTGCTTAAAAGTAACATAATGAGAAATTACATCACAATAAGGCAATTAAACTTGGAAAAAATGCCATGGTACTGCCATGCTTTTCTTTGAATTACCTTGACACGTCATGTAAAAATACAAATACAACATATTATATTACAATAAATACAGACGCCTAATGTTCATATTAAATGTTTGAATAAACTAATAATCACTTGCTCCAGTTTTGTAGATCAACTTCTACTTTCAAAAGATGTTCAGCTAAAATAAACACAGTATGAATGTAAAACCACAAACATTTCAGTAAAATGTGACACTATTTTCCCGTTACTCATTTAAAACTGGCGGTCAGTTACTGTACATTAAAATGAATTAAATATGAATCACATGAAATATATATGAAAGCATTACACTGCAGGTTCATATTCTAAACATCTTCATAATGGGCCCTCAGGCAAAATCTCTTCACTGACTGTCTGACCAAATTCTAAACTAAGCTAAATTAAGATTTTATTATTTTATTGCCTTCTCATCTATAAGTATTTATTAAATGTGATTGACCAAGAGAAAGTCAGCAAACTATCAGCTGTTATAAACACATCTTGTTTTGATACTCTGAAAGTTTTATTATACCTTTATTCATTGTCATTATGAATAACTCTTGGCCATTAAAGCTTTTGGCAGCTTGATTAAAAATCATGTTGAAGACATTAATCCAAGAAATTTGAGCTCCAACAAACAACGTACGAAAATAAGTCCAGAAACAAATGTTCATCAAAACCCTTCATAGTTTTAAAATGTAAAATAATGAGGCAATTCTATTAATCCATTGATTCCTGGTTTCATGTAATGTGTTCAAACCACAATCACAATCTCATATTCTGATGTTCTGCTAAAAGCAGATTAATGAAATGACACAAGACATACAGACAATCAATACAAATCAATACAGAGAATATTTATCTGAGCACCAAACTAAGATTGATGTGTGATTGTTGGGTGACTTTTTATAATATTTGTAGATATTATAAGTCTATCTTGTATGGCTTTCATATGAATTCTTTCTTTTTGAGCAGCTAATGAAGGGTGAAATTTCCTACAATAGAATTACATCTGAGGTATAATTATCTTTAGATATCCAAGGCATAAAAAACTGAAACATGCTTTGCTTAATGGACTGCTGTAATAATTTATCCTTCATTTTTAACTTCAGAGAGAAGATCTTAGAGGAAGTGTAACTTTATAAAATCAGTGTCCTAATTTCTCAGGCTATTTATATCATCACTTAAGTGGTCTTGTAGAAGAGAACAGCATGTGTTTCATGCCTTTACTTTCAGTATTTCCTGATGGACAGTCACTTTAAAGTCTAGATTAATATAAGCTTCGCAGGGCAATGTAAATACTGTATATAGACAGAATCAATATATGCAAATGGACCCTTCATGTTAATTCACAACATACATTATGGTGAATGTGAATGTGAATACACAGAAACAGAGAAATAGAGAGAGAACAGCTGGTGATGTGGAGCTAATTTTATGTGAGTCACGTAGTGGGCAATATAAAATGAGTGCAGTGAGAAGAGCTTCCATCTGGCCCATATGCGCTCTCAACAAGGTGTTTACGTCCAATGATACTTCATTTAGATGCTGCTTATTAACGTCTCAACATCATCACCTGAAGTTTCTCACTGATCAACCACTTTAAGGCCAGAGATCAACAGTGATGCCAGGCGTTAAGGTCAGCAGCTTTGGAGCAATGCATGATGGGTAACTAAACATCGCTGAGAGCTTCTCTAGCATGACAGATGTGAGAAAAAGGAAGAGAGCCAACAGTCCAGTAGTTGTGAGCAGGTTAAGGGACCGATAGGCTGTTTTAATGACCTATTAAGGACTCTTGTCAAATTCATTCCCACAATTCTCAGTGCATTTGTGAGTTTTCAGTTCTGGTTTATACTCCTTCCTCTTGAAATGTGTAATATTATCCAAATTGTGGTAGGGAAATTCTTACTATCTATTCTTACTATTCTTACTACTGTCATCCTATCAGGGCACTGAAGTGTTTCCATCTAAACTTATCGGACGAGAAACTTATGGCATTGATTCAACAAGGTGCTGAAAGCATTCTTTAGAAATGTTGGCCCATATTGATAGGATAGCATCTTGCAGTTGATGGAGATTTGTGGGATGCACATCCAGGGCACGAAGCTCCCGTTCCACCACATCCCAAAGATGCTCTATTGGGTTGAGATCTGGTGACTGTGGGGGCCATTTTAGTACAGTGAACTCATTGTCATGTTCAAGAAACCAATTTGAAATGATTCGAGCTTTGTGACATGGTGCATTATCCTGCTGGAAGTAGCCATCAGAGGATGGGTACATGGTGGTCATAAAGGGGTGGACATGGTCAGAAACAATGCTCAGGTAGGCCGTGGCATTTAAACGATGCCCAATTGGCACTAAGGGGCCTACAGTGTGCCAAGAAAACATCCCCCACACCATTACACCACCACCACCAGCCTGCACAGTGGTAACAAGGCATGATGGATCCATGTTCTCATTCTGTTTACGCCAAATTCTGACTCTACCATCTGAATGTCTCAACAGAAATCGAGACTCATCAGACCAGGCAACATTTTTCCAGTCTTCAACTGTCCAATTTTGGTGAGCTCGTGCAAATTGTAGCCTCTTTTTCCTATTTGTAGTGGAGATGAGTGGTACCCGGTGGGGTCTTCTGCTGTTGTAGCCCATCCGCCTCAAGGTTGTGCGTGTTGTGGCTTCACAAATGCTTTGCTGCATACCTCGGTTGTAACGAGTGGTTATTTCAGTCAAAGTTGCTCTTCTATCAGCTTGAATCAGTCGGCCCATTCTCCTCTGACCTCTAGCATCAACAAGGCATTTTCGCCCACAGGACTGCCGCATACTGGATGTTTTTCCCTTTTCACACCATTCTTTGTAAACCCTAGAAATGGTTGTGCGTGAAAATCCCAGTAACTGAGCAGATTGTGAAATACTCAGACCGGCCCGTCTGGCACCAACAACCATGCCACGCTCAAAATTGCTTAAATCACCTTTCTTTCCCATTCTGACATTCAGTTTGGAGTTCAGGAGATTGTCTTGACCAGGACCACAGCCCTAAATGCATTGAAGCAACTGCCATATGATTGGTTGATTAGATAATTGCATTAATGAGAAATTGAACAGGTGTTCCTAATAATCCTTTAGGTGAGTGTATATCTTACTCAAATTAGATAAATATATTAAAACATTTTATTAAAAAAACTAATGTAATAAACTTTTGGTATTAAATGTCAACAGGAGCTAAATATATTGCTTTAGACTGCCTTCAGCACTTACTCTTAGCATTTACCACTCTTAGTGCACACTATGTCCAGTCCAATCTAAGACATGTCAGGTCTTGTGATGAACACACAATAATCTTCACACTAGCTCATAATAAAACTGAACACAGTCAGTGAATCATAATGAGCAGAAGATCCAAACATATTTAATCAGAACGACTGCTAATTCACAGTAACGAATGAGCTAACGGAGCTTTCTCAGAAATTCCCCAACGTTAAGGCAATTTTCTTTCAAAGTTATGAACAAACATTCTTCCAGTAAGGTTAACTTTAATAATGTTCTCAAAACGTTATCACAAAACATTATCTATACATTGTTCATGCAGTTCAAGTGCATCACAATAGCAGCATTACAGACCACTGATCATAGATACATGATCATTGATCATAGATACACCTAAAATATAATAATATTCAGATCCTAATGAATAAAAAGGCCTTCAGAAGAACTGCAGGATTGTATCATTCTTTCAATATTTTTTTTTTTTTTAGGTGGGTTATGTGGAAGTCCTGTTCGAGAAAATCCCGTAAAATATTAATAATGTTCAGATATAGTGGCTGAAGAAGTCTTTGAAGGTGTTTGACTTCCTCCTGTTGTTCACAAACACTCCTGGATTTATTTATCATCCTATAATACAGGAATATCATGATATGATTGTGTGTTTGGACGCACCTGGTCTGGAAAAATAGCCTCATAATTCTTGGCTGTTATACAACAATTCAGAGCATCACTGAACCTATTGACTCCTGTGAGACGGTGAGCATTGTCAACTGAAGCCATGCTTTGTCTTTCTCCGAACGTGAACCCATCTGGATGGGGGAAATGGTTGTGGACAATCATTAGACCATAAAACTTTTTATCCTTGCACTTTATTTAAAGGAGTTTGGATTTACTCTATTTTATGTGTGCCAGCCTTGAATTCAAGTGTTTTTTCAATGGCAGCTTTGGCACAAATTCCAGCTCTGTGAAGCTCCACAGTAAATTGGCAGTTTTAGTTCAGACTCACACAGGTGTGGCACTAATGAAGTATGTCTTTTCCCACTGAATAATTTTTGCCAACTCACAGGTAAGAATGTTTAAACGTGTTGTTCAGAATGCATTATTATCAGAAGCTCACCAATCGGTCTGTGGCACTGTAATATTATTTCACAGCTCTCTTCTGATAATTGATTGAACATCTGGAAGAGACTACATATAGACTAAAGTTTCATTAAAACAGCAAAATATGATGGCATAATCACCGGTTGCTGTGGCAATGCAGCAGGACTGAAAAATAGAGACATGATAACAGAGCTCAACACCATTAAATATGATTCTTTCTGCACGTGAAGTCAAACTCAAACTGCGCTCATAATAACCATTGAAACAGTTGGAACAATTTGTTCCTTACAAGCTCATAATGAACCAGTCCATGCATGCCTCCATTTGGCCTGCTAATTCACTACTGACTGTAAGATCGAATGCACCCATTAACTTATTGTAAAACATTGTCCTTTGAGCTACCCAAAGAGAAACTTTGGGACTAAAATACAACATGAAACAGTAGTATTTGTTTGTTTGTGTTTCAATTTTAGTAAATCCTAATTTACTATATATTTTATTTGTACTTTTTTAAATAATTTATTTTGGGCTTTTTGCCACTTCTATAAAGAAATGTTAAAGAGAGGACAATAAATGATAGAAGACGACTAGAATTGAGCACCATGGTTCAATCTGTTGAAGAATAATGCATTTACTGCTAATGTACAACTTCAACAATTATAAAAGAATTTAATTAAATACCAGCAGAGGATAGTGACAATATATTCTGACATCTCTCTTGGACATCTTCAATGAGAACAAATAATACTAGCTTTTTTAGAGTGATGATACTGGTCATTCTGAGTGACACTGACCAGGCAGCAGCGATCCAATTACGTTCTGACAGTTGACTGACCCAACACTGAGAAATCACTGGACAGAGCAAACCCACAGAGAGAGCAAAAAAAGAGAGAATCTGTACCTGCTCAGAAATAGCCAAACAACTGATCTTTTACTTGATATGAAACAGATTAAACAAGAAGTAAACTTATTGGTCTTGAGAGGCTGTTATCAAGATTTAACAGGCAATCAAACATTGAGCAATCAAAGTATCTATAGCACGGAAATGCACCGCAAGAGAATTGTAGTTTTCTGCTGAATCTTGGCACAAGAAGAAATGCTCAGGGTCATGTGTATGTGAAAAGCATTGAAAATTTGCACTTATTTTAGGAGACTGAATAGCATGAAAACCATCAAAACTATCTCTGTAAGTTTGTATATACAGTATAATCTATTGTTTCATATTAACTGAATTTTACAGTTCTCACATTGAGCAACAACTCACCATGTTCCACTTGGGAAAGAGGAAATCAGTCCCGATGTACTCGAAGTAATGAGCGAATCCCTCCTTCAGCCAAACGTCCTCCCACCAAACCGGTGTGACTAGATCGCCAAACCACTAGAAGAGAAGAAATTAACCATCAATCATCAACCGAGAAACACAGGGACCATTACAAAAATCCATTTCATGTTCACCGGCAAACGATTATAAAAAGTGTTCATGGGTAAACTGAAACCAAACTTTATTTGGACAAAGCATCAGGAAAATATACACTCTCCTCTTCATCCAATATCAGCAAAAGCATATTTCATCTAGTGGCAAACACGTTTTATTAGAAAACTCCAATACCGCAGAAAAATAACTCTCTTCCTTCAGAAGTAGAAGTACAAACAAACACTTCTAATAAACATTTGCACTCTGGTTCAACAGAAAAGTTGTTCACAAACGGCTTCACAGAACATTAAGAACCCGGCAGAGCTTTTGAACTATGATTAATAGTGGTCTAAACAATCAATTACCTACAGTTACACAATTAAAAACACATTTTTCTGTTTCACAACATTCATACCTGGGCGCTCCGCCAAGGACACCGTAAATGAACAGAAGAGAGAAAAATAAGGATTCGATTATGAAACGTCCCATTTGGAAGGTTGAACCTATTCAAGTGATCCCTGCCATTGTGTGCAGTTGACAGTGTGCAAAACAGGGTTATTGACTGGAAAAGATGCAACATTGCAGTTGTGAATGAGCTGGATATTTTCCACAGGCTCTGAGGCTCAAGCAGATGTGCTACTGAACGCCGGATCTCATTGTTGCAGCAAACAAACCTCTAGAAGTCGGCCTTTTTCATCTGAACATGACATGTTCTCAAAGGCTCTCCAAGCGCCTGACCCCGTTCATCTGTGACTCAGACACATGGACTGATAGAAGAGCCGCAGCGCGGAGAGAAACAGCTGTTATCCCGCTCTCAACTCTCTCCTAATCACACATCAAGTAGCTTCCCAAAGGTCTAGTGACTTTTTCTGCCCTCTTCTAATTTGTCAGATGTTCTGATGACAATAAACCAGTGAGTCACATCACGTCATTTATTGTGTGACAGAAGCTGCAGAGCAAATGGATTGGTACAGTGAAACCTTGAGGAACAACACAGATAGCTCAACAAGTATGTCAATGAACAGTACGAGCCGTGAGACCCTCGCTCAATTACGCCTTCAACAATGTTTGTGAGAAGAAAGCTGAAACAGAGGGATTCTGCAGCCCTCCTGCTTCATTAACAGATACGCTGACGGGATTCACGCAGGGAAGAGTTCACTCTGTACCTCTATACTGCAGCATATACTGTACATTTGAAGCAGGAGAAAACCTCCAACGGCATAATTTAAAAAAAAACAACCTTAAGACACGAAACACACCAAAGCAGCCGAGAATCACTCTGAAGAATCATACTGACATGAAGCCTTCAGCTAACTTTTACTTGCAGTAAAAGCCTGAATATTTGAGTTTAAATGTCCTTCATTGACATTTAACAAGGAGGTTCAGACAAGGTGTGTCTGCTGGATCAGGTTTGCGACTGCAGGGCAAAGGTCATTGCTTTCTCAACTGGAAAACCACAAGAAAGAAGTCCTGAAGCTGTATACAAGTTTGAATGTTAGATACTAGAATCAAAACTGCATCTACTGTACAAGTATCATGGTCTAAAATCACTTAAAAATAGAAAGTATAGCCTACTTCAAGATTGTTTTATTAAATTTAAGTAAAATCCATGTATATTTTGCAAGTATACTTTATGTAGTAATTACACTAATTTCAATGTACTTGTAAGTGAACTATTTCAATACTTTCTATTTTTTTACACATTTAATTAATAGCAATTCATATATTACTTGATCTATTAATTAGATGGACTCTTTATTAGTTTATGATGCAGTAATCATTAATAAATGGTTTAGTTCTTCTTGAGTCATACATTAACACATGATTATCTGTGCATTAGTTAAGCATGAATTAATGCATAGTGCATTCATATTGTAAAGTGTTACCAACATTCTTTTAAAATCACACTCTATTGGAAATGATCCATGAACATTCTTCAACTTTCTCATGCTCTTTACCTTTACCAAATCATTCACTTTTGAGGTTCAGTTTCAGTGAGGATGTGTGCTTAGAAAGCAGCTGCCTGTGTAGCAGTAGACAACAAGGTAGCAGCTCACTAGGGTTCGAAACCATCATCACACTGTTTATCCTCTTCAAATTTGAATCTCAGTAAACCTGAACTAGAACTGGAAATTGCTCCAAATCACAATAAGAGAATTTTGAAACCCTTGATTTGAGTGACAAAATGTATTTATTTGTCAGAATTTAGTGAGAGTGTGAAATCTCCTATTTCATGTGTTTACGGATGCTGTCTTTTATAAATGAGCAGAGAATAAACCACCAGCCAACAGACATGAGTCAGATTAACCTCCACTGACAGCCATTTATCCTCATATTTAATGTTTAACTCATATTTAATGTCTAAATGTGTTTTTAAAGCAACCGTGTTAAGATGTATGTGACGTATGAGAACTGAAGCCTCACTCTCCAAACATATTCATATCCAGAGGGAAGAATGTCACCTTTCCAATTTGTGGGAAAATAAGAAAACTCAACATCAGCTGCATCGGCCTCTATTAGGCTTGTTTTATTGGCTGAATAACTGCATATGAAGGACTGTGGCAGCTTCATTTAATTCTGAGAGGCTGAAATGAGATAAGAAATTAACAGTGATTGAGCGTCTGTGACATATAAACCCCATCGCTGGCAGCGGCAAATCTATTAACAATCCGCTGCTACAGTATTTGACATTAAAATGAGGCCAGGAGAGTCCACAGGATAAACCTATACAATAGAAAACAGCGTCTATCATCTACTAATCAATTCTCTACTGGCAGTCCGCGAGAGCGACGAGATATAAATGTGATTTATCAGAAGCCGGCACTTTGTTCGTGTTATTAGTGCTTGCTCAGACAGACTTTTTAATGTATGACAGAATATGTGCTGGATGACTGATCTAATACTTTCAAAATAAAGGAGCCAATCAATATGTCTGATAAGCACAAGCCCCGCCCACTCCGACGCTCTGAGCTCAGTCAAGGTAATTTACAGTGGAAAATAATTAGCAGTGTGCTATTTAACTCTATATGAAAATGATGGGCATGAGACTGAAGCAGAGAAAAAGTTTGAATAGAAAAATGGCATCTTAATTAAAAACATAAAGATGAGCAGAAGCTCCAGAGAGCTGCGACACAAAAGGGTGAAACAGCCTGCGGTGAATTCAATACGCGTGACGGCTAATCTCTGTCTTTTACTCTCTCTGTCTCTCCTCCTTTCTCTTATTTATAAGCGCACTTACTCACATATGCACACGCTTGTGTGTTTAAAGCTTTCAATGTTAAATCTGACATCTTAAGTTAGCATCAACACACTGCCACGACAGTTCATAACTATTTTATGTTTTGACAAATAGTTTAATTCGTATGAATTCATACAATCTCATTTGTAAAAATTTTTGTACGATCTGCTTATGCCCCAGTGACAGTTAGATTTAGGGTCAGGAATCATGTGTTTCCATACAAATCACATCATACAAATTCATTTGAAATCGCCACCTTAAAACAGAAAAAAGCACAAACGGTTTCAGTTTTACAGCGTGTTGTACGCATAGATAAATGTGAATTCAGTGGGAACGCCTACTGCAAGACATTGGACATACTTCAGTATTCTATCTGTAAACATCATCACTGGACAACTTTATAGTTCCAGCCTCCACTGCTGCTTCTTTTCAATTATTCTTGATCATAAAACAGGGCTTTATGTGCAGAGAACAGCCTGATCTGGGTTAATCTCATGAATTCCAGCTCTAAAACTATCACATATGCACATTATTGCTGTTTCTGAAATAATATCATGATTTCATGCTCCCTGTGAGAGTGTTTTACTGTACAAGGTTCAGACTGAGTTCAGACAGAGCTGAATTATCTGTGCAGAAATGAGAGATGAGAGGATTGTTTTCTTTTATTTCCTTCTCCCTAAAAAGAAAACAAAAAAGAAAAAACAAACGAAAAGAAAAGAGGAAAGAACTGCAGACATGTTGTATCATCTTTGAGCTAGACCACAATGCAGAGCTGCGATTCAGCAGTATATGAGGAAGACTATTCAAGAGATGAATCCAGAACAATACTGAGAACGCAGAACATCTCCAACACGCTCATCAATAATCCGCCATAACAAAAGGCACTGAAATCCAAGGTTCTCAGCAACATAAGAGCTGCAAACAAAGGCTGGTGAAAAATGAGCACATGCAATGAATAATTCCAACGTTTCCTTTACAATTCATGCCGATGATGCATTTGTGGGCTTAAAGTCCCTTACTGAACATTATTTCAATGCCAAAAGAAAGAAAAAAATCACTTTTAACCCAGACTGCTTTTTTAATCTGCATCTAATATGGTAGTCTGCAATGAGGCAAAGGCACGAAAAATAGGTTATTTAACACAAGAAAGACTTCTTGCATGCGCAAAACACTCTAGAGAGACAGAGACAGAGAGAGAGGGAGAAAAAAAAACAGAAAGAAAGAGGGATGGAGAAAGGAAATCTTTACTTTCACAATCCCAATGGAGGTGATGCGTAAAGCTCTTTTTATAAGAGCTGTGCATCAAATTCTCCAGATGTCCAATTACATCTGCTGCTGTTCTGCCCTTTAACTCAACAACTGACCATCTTCACACTCTCTGTTACTCTCTGACTCTGCCTTTCTTTCACTGTCTTCTGTAAGTCGATCAAAATGTAAGAGACATCACTTATAGGCTATTCAATTATGCTAATCCTTTTCAGTTACATGTCCTGATTAAAATACAATTACTTGCCGTAAATGTAGAATTTTAAACCTAAATCTAATGACAAACAAGAAATATTTAGTAAAATTAATAAATTAATCAGAATTATAGTGCATCATTTATCTGAGGCGCTCAGTCTGTTCGATGCGCATGCGCGCGCTCGCGCTCGTTTAGTTAAGTCTGCGAAGATTGACGGAGATTCGATTCTGTCAGGAGTCAGGACAAGTCTTACTGCAAAATGCAAATACTCATGTGAATTTATAACATTTACAAACAAGGATATAAACATTAAATGTAAGTTATGCGCTCACTGCGTTGGGGAAAACATGTCTCACGCATTAAACATGACAGATATCTCTGCCAGAGCACCTGACAGGGCGAGCGAACTACGCTAGGCTAATACGCTTACGAGTTTCTTTATTAATCATTCTCATGTTTTTGGCAGCTTGGGTCGAGAACTTTTCCCGCAGCAGCTCACTTTGTGAGCTATTTTTAGGTGCATTTCATAGAAAGGTGCTACAGAGTTACAAGTAAATGAACTGAGCTGAGGTTTTCAATGCACATTGACCAGACCCGGTTAATCCATCCTTAATGAAATTCGTTTTCGCCTCAAACTACCTTTATTAAACTTCTAGGTATATTTAATAAATAACAAACATTACATTATTGTTAAACAGAAGCACAATAAATTCAAGCATCTTTTGTTAAAAGAGAAAATTATCGCAAACAAATAAATAAAAGCATTACAAATAATTCATACAAATAATTTATAGGCCTAAAAATGAAATATATAATCAAATATACATTGCAAGTAGTTTAGAGAGTTTTGAGGCATTCCTTCTTTCAGCTAATTTAAGTATTTAAAAAAAAATGCCACAAAACTTGGAGAAACTACATTTGTGTAAATGAAACTTACCTATAATTAAGCAAATATTAAACTTCTTTGAGGCCTGATTCAAGTTGTGCATAGAGATGCAGCACTTTAAAGTCACCATGAAATCAAAATTGCCATATCTTAGGTTATATTTTATGGAATAGTGCAGTATTTATTATAAATTATTATATTATTTATTATTATTTTTAATTCAAGGGCCCTTGTAATCTTTAATCAAAATTACTTCCTCTCCCTCTTGCAGTGACATCTCTTCTCTGATGATGTGCTTACCTATGTTTTCTTGTCCGAGAAGTCTTCCTACTCGGAAAAAACGTCACAATAGGGAACTTCATGCCGACTTTAACAGTCATGAAATAAACAACACATCATGTCAGAAAAGTGATGCTCACAGATCAGGTGATATGATTGGACTAAATTAGTCCATTGTGATTTATTATTAACACATCTGATATAGTATCAGTGAAAGAGCAGACAGTGAATCAGCTGTTTTAAACATCAGCCCGTATATAAATCTGTTTTGTCTTCGTCCAGCAAGGTGAAGTTTAACTTTGACCGTAAAACAATGTGAAACCACAGTAAGTGTGTTTTTACCTGATGGCAGATCTCGTGCACCACCACCATGGTGAGCTCCATCTGATAGGAGAAGGAGGAGACGTCAGGATCCAACAAGATCTTCTGCTCCACAAACACGCTCAGACCCCAGTTCTCCATGGCTGCATACGGATGCTTCGGCACCGCCAGGAGATCTGCACACAGTGACGAAGATCCAAGTTAATACAAGTTAACAAGTAAGTGTTTTGAAATAAAAAAAACAAGTTAACAAAAAACTGTTGTGTACCCACACTGCAAAGTAGCTCAAACAGCAGCTGTGTCATTCAACTGAACTGTAAATAATGATACCTTACAAACCGTTATTATTTACAGTATAAATGGATCATAACAAATCCAGTGATAGTTATTTGATATTTAGTGTACATACATTTGTATTCTTGAATCTAATAAATATACTAAATACTACACTATTCCATTATATTTTGTTCTTAAATGACTAACCCTGTTGTATACTAACGATAATTGAAAAATGGATATTTGTTAATATTTGCTTCTTGGCTTTCAGCAAAAAGATAATGTCTAAATGATGTTACATAGTCAATCATATTACTATGAATCCCGTAGAGGGCATATAGTTTCATTCCAAAATATATAAATTTTATTCAAGTTGACAATTTATTTCAAAACACTTAAAGGGTAACTCTCGCCAAAATGCAATCTAGGGTCTTTTTGTTAATCTACCCGAGGCAAACTTTCGTTTAAAAGCATAATTAGAATGGAAACGCCACTTTTAAGTTTGACCGTATTTTCGTTTTTGGTCAAATTGCCTTTTGAATGGGAGTGCTTGGGGCACTTATATGATAGCATCAAAAATCTATTTTTAAAACGCTAAGAAGGCTCGACACAACACGACACTTTGCTCAAAGTATCACCAGGGTCTCTACACATGAACTCGAGCATTGAGAACATTGTTTGTGTACACAGAGTTTACTAAAAAGAAAGATTTTGAACAACTCACTGTAGCTGTGTCCGCCGGCATTTTGACAGTCAAAAATAGTCGATCTCCGAATGCAACGTAACAGGGAGGAGAGTAAAGATGGAAAGCTCCTAAAGCTTAGTTCCATATAAATTCACAGATAATTTGTTGTTTTGTCGTTAGTGAAAATTAATATTGACCTTTGAAAAAGGATCCTCATATAAGAAACAATGCTAAAATTCAGAGTCAGTTCATTCACATTCGGAGATCGGCTATTTTTGACTGTCACGGACACAGTGAGTTGTTCAAAATCTTTCTTTTTAGTAAACTCTGTGTACACAAACAATGTTCTCAGTGCTTGACTTCATGTGTAGAGCCCCTGGTGATATTTAGAGCAAAGTTTCATGTTGTGTCGAGCCTTCTTAGTGTTTTAAAAATAGCGATTTTTGATGCTATTATAGAAGTGCCCCAAGCACTCCCATTCAAAAGGAATGCAAAGATACGGTCAAACTTAAAAGTGGCGTTTCCATTCTAATTATGCTTTTAAACGAAAGTTTGCCTCGGGTAGATTAAAAAAAAGACCCTAGGTTGCATTTTGGCGAGAGTTACCCTTTAAAGATACACTTAAATCCAGGAAAAAAATCCAGATAATGCGACGCCACTGCATGTGAAGCATCTTGCTCATTTGTAAATTGTTTTCATTTAAAACAGACAAATGTTCTTCTGTATTAGATAACTGCATCATAAACATAACATAAAGTGATGTGGATTAGACCTTAATCAAATGTGTTTATCATCTAATTGCTATAATCAAAGATCATTGTACTTTAAAGCCAAAACCAGACACGGCAAAGCAACAAGATATGCAGCTCTATAATCATATTTCTCCCCAAACACATTTAAAATAGCTCATTTACTCAAGTCAGTGTATCAGTGAAACAGCAGACAGAGAATCAGCTGTTTTAAACGCCTCCACCTCCATCAGCCCGTCTCAGGAACATTCATATGCCAATGAGAAGCGGTTAAACCTCTGGCGCTGTTAAATCCACGTCTTATAATCAGCCACAGAGGAAGAGGAACTGTTGAAAGCTGTAACATGATTATCCGCCGGGCTGGTGTGTGTGTTTGCCTTATTTGCATGTTTCATGAATTCATCAGAAAGCAGCTGCAGAGTTTTGGAGGGAAGCTGCAATTGTCATGGCAACTAATACATCTGTGGCACTGTGGCATGAAAACAAATATAATAATTTCAAACGCTTCCCTTATAATGACGAGACCCCATTAGGACTGTACGTTCACACACTATTAATGTTTTACCTTTACAGAGATGATGATGGAGTGACGAGCTCATTCAAGAGGCAAAGAACAATGAAAACAGCAACGCAAAGGTGAGAGACTGAAAGAGCTGCTCTATTAAATGACTTCAGCAAGTAAATCAGAGAGTGGAGGTTTAATTAGCCATTGTTAATGTGGTTTATGGATGAGAGACTTGATGCTCTTTTAATTGGGCTTTTATAAGGACTCATACAGCAATTACACGACTGATGCTTTTGAAGAGAGAGACAAAAGTACCATAATCAGTGATGTACTTAAACTCAACCTTCCGTCAGGACTTTCAAGATACATGGACTGATCAATACCAGAAAACCCTGTCTAGACACCTCAAGACCCAGAACCAGTAAGTAAATATGATAATCCTTCATATATCAACGTACCTTAAAGGAACCGTATGTAAGATTATGGCCAAAACTGGTACTGCAATCACTTTCAAATTACTGTAGAGCGGTGTATCTCCTCCCCCTCCCCCCTGACTCAAGGTTGCCAGATAGGCTGGCATTTTTTATCCAACACGTTTGTAGCTGCAGCTGTGGTAACTAGAGCAGAGCTGGCAACCCGGATGCCGAAACACTACTGACTTTGTGATTGGTAGATAGGTGGAGGGTGGCGCATCAGGCCAAAACACAACATGACGACATCAACATCAGTTGAGGGCTGCAACTTCACTTTTAAATGACAATATCCTGGCCGGACTACTGTTATCAGTGATATAAGTATTTGAAATGAACATGATTTCTTAATGTCTAGTGACATATCAGGGCCATTTTATGATTTATTGAAATACATTTCTTACATACGGTTCCTTTAACAGTACTTTTAGTGAAGGAAACGAAGAGTGTTAAGAGACAAACATGCCATTAACTACAACTGTAACAAATAGTAATTATAACCAGGTATATGACCTTCTATAACACACATAATAATATATTTAACCAGTATCACAGGAGCAAGTGTGTTGTTTACTGAATATACAATAATATTCAGAAAAAATAGAAAGTGTGAAACTTAATTTTGCTTCATTATTTAATTTTTTTATATATATTTCCAAACAAAGCAGCAGCAGAATATTGCACATCTCATAGTTACACACAAAGCAGTGCCGTTCCTGAATGAATCAGCGTTTTAAACTAATCAGTTGAGCGAATGATTCAATGACTCACTCATAATGGCAGTCACGTTATTCGTTCCTGAATTAATCAGTGTTTTAAACGAATCAGTTGAGCGAATGATTCAATGACTCACTCATAATGGCAGTCACGTTATTCGTTCCTGAATTAATCAGCGTTTTAAACGAATCAGTTGAGCGAATGATTCAATGACTCACTCATAATGGCAGTCACATTATTCGTTCCTGAATTAATCAGCGTTTTAAACGAATCAGTTGAGCGAATGATTCAATGACTCACTCATAATGGCAGTCACATTATTCGTTCCTGAATTAATCAGCGTTTTAAACGAATCAGTTGAGCGAATGATTCAATGACTCACTCATAATGGCAGTCACGTTATTCGTTCCTGAATTAATCAGTGTTTTAAACGAATCAGTTGAGCGAATGATTCAATGACTCACTCATAATGGCAGTCACGTTATTCGTTCCTGAATTAATCAGTGTTTTAAAAGAATCAGTTGTGTAAAAGATTCAATGACTCACTCAAAATGGCAGTCAATAGGCTTGTTTGACATGAAGCGGTGCTGCACAGACCGATCGGTGTATGACATCACAGTACCACGAGAATGAATAGAGAGCTGACGGCTCCGTATGCTTTTGAATCGTTCTCGCTGTGCTTTGATGTCATACGCCGATCGGTCTGTGCAGCGCCGCTTCAAGTCAAACAAGCCTACTTTATTCATTCCTGAATGTATCAGTGTTTTTTAAATGAATCAGTTGAGCGAATGATTCAATGACTCACTCATAATCGAAGTCACTTTATTCGTTCCTGAATGAATCAGTGTTTAATAAGCAAATTGGATGAGTAAATGATTCAATGACTCACTCAAAATGGCAGTCACTAGGCTTGTTTGACTTGAAGCGGCGCTGCACAGATTTATTGATTTAGCAGATGCTTTTATCCAAAGTGACTTAAAATTGAGGAATATAAGAGATTCATCTTAAGGAGGCAAAATTAAATTTGAAATATAATACCACAATATTTACACCTGATACCATCATTGTACTCCGGTATGGTTTATTTATTTTTTTATTTCTTTCACTGCTGTACCTGTAAGTCATTATAAGCAGGTGTATGACCTGTAGTTGATATATAAAGCTCTACACTGTTGCTGTGTTGGATTGAACAGGTTCTTTTTGGCAGAGTGCTGTAACATTTTACAAAAATCATGATGATGATGCAAAGTTGGAGAAATTCGATCTCTCCCTGTCATTCACTGTCTCACTATTAAAAAAGGCTGAAGGAATCTGCGAGGGGAATGTGAAGAGGGGGTCTTTGTAGACTGAGGCACAGTCAATGGCGGGAGACACAGAAACAAGAGCGTCCGGAAAAAAAGCAAGATCAAAATAAACAAACAGCTTGTGTTTTCAGAGAGCAGAACCTCCACTAGCTCCACTACAGCAATTATTCATCACGTTCCTCACACCTCAGTCTGTTTCACACATAAACACACACAGCCTGAGGTCTAGTTCTGAACATTCAGGTCTATCTGTGAGTCTGTATTAATACCTGCGCTGCTCTTTGAGGCTGTTTTAGGGCGAACGGGCCTGGGGCGACACAGGAAGTAAGGCAGATGGAGGCGGGAGGAAATGAACGTGAGGTTTTGCTCACAGCAGGGTTCCGTCTGTCAGCGCGCACCTGCTCTCATTCAGCACAGAAACACGTACCGTTCACTTCATAAAGATCAGCTAGACACATGTCTGTTTATAGAGTGGCAAAATAAAAAAGAATAAATGCTACTCTACATTTTGCTATTCAACTGCGTTTCCTTTTCTGTGTTTAAATCACAGTAAAAAAAATGGTTTGATACAGTATAAAAATATGGAGATATTGTTATAAAGGCATAAATATTATGAAAACAAAACTGAATATATTTCCATAATGAGTCCCTAGAGGTATCTATCTATCTATCTGTCCGTCCGTCTATCTATCCATCCATCCATCCATCCATCCATCCATCCATCCATCCATCTAGCTATCTATATAGGTGTGCTCAAAGTAATTGTATATATATATATATGTATATACAGCTGCTGGTAAGTCACCATCATGAGAAACGGGAATGCTGGTGGGCCAGCTATACCAGCTTAGTTTTGCTTGAGAACAGCATGACCACCGAGACCACCTTTGTATTTTTCGGCTGGATAGAGTTTGTTTAGATCAATAAATAGGAGGCATTTTTGTTTCTTAGTTGAAGTGGAGGAATTACTCCTTGTTAACAAATATCACCTTGAATCTAGAGCGCAGCTCTCCCCTCAGACGAAGACATTTCCATACTGTAGTTATTGTAAACGTCGCCTGATGTAATTATGACTCCATTAATAATTCCACAATTACACTGTATTGTCTCTGAGGAACCTGAGCTCTATAAGAGGAAGAAACGCTGAATCCCAAACCACTGAAAAGACTTAATAAAGTTTCTTCATTAGATTACTACACTTAATGATCATCAAGGCGTCTGTGTTTGAAGTAGTTATACATGAACATGAGCAGCGTAATTCTTTTCTTGATGCTAGTTCTGTGTGTGAGGGGTTGTGAGGGCTTTTCATTAGCAACCTGCTTATTCACCATCAACACACTGAGAAATAGAAACACATGAGCCTGTTTACTCTGTTTACCCTGATTTACTTCATCTGAACCAGCTGCTGCGGTACAGACACGTTCAGTGAGGAATCATGATTGTCAGGTATCATAATGCTAAATTCACTTCATGGTAGCTTGGATTCACTGCACTATATAGCCATACAATCATTATTAAGTTTTGAAAACCTTTGTATCGTTAGAAACATCTAAGACTCTGACTATGGCAGACAGAATAGTATCAATTACTCATATTAAAGCAGCTAAACAGTTCTCAATAGCCCAGAAACAGCATTAGAAAACATTCAATCCAGCATTAGCGTGGTCAACGCTTTAGGCTGTAAACACATCAGCTGTTAATGCTACTGTATAAGCGCTGTCTTGTTTCTTCTGTTTTATATCTCAGATAAGAGTTAAACTGGCTTGACTGCAGTGCTGGGCTCTTTAAATGCGAGTCTGTTTAGCATGTTGAACTGATGTGATGTGATGAACGACTGACAGAGCAGCTGTTCACTTTCGTCATAAGTCTAGTTTCACCTTCAACAGCATTACAGGATTACAGTATTGACAGAACATTCATCAATGGATTAAACCGATTAGGAAATAGATCTACATGAAAGCACTCTAAACTGAGTATACTAAGTGTTTAAAGTGTGTTTCTTTGCTATTTGACATTTTGATGTTTCAATCCTGTCTTGTAGCACAATTCCCACAGATCTTTCCTTTGCTTTTCAAAATCTTTCTGTGCCTGCCTGTCACATTTTTATTAATCTTAATTTCTCTCAACTTGTGTGTTTTTTCTGGGCGAGTCAGATTGAACTTAATTTTTTTTTTGTAGGCTAATTCTTTTTTCTTTTTTTGCATACTGCATTAAAACAACACCTGAGTAAATGATGACTTAATTTTCAATTTAGGGTGAACTATCCCTTGAACATCATACTTAAAGTTACACTATTTAAGTGTAATTTTTGCATTTAAGTATGCACTGAATTTTTTGTGTGCTTTTTGACAAATATTTTTAATTCAATGTCTGAATTGTAATTTCATTAAGAGTTCATTAAAACGCATGCAACTTATAGATCTCCTATTAATTAACTTTCCATTACTGTATGTGATAGTAGAGTTACCTTATATTACTCTGGATTTGCAGAGTAAAAGAGAAATGTGGACAGATGTTTGGTAGATGGGTATTATTTGTTTTATCCTTACCTTTTTGTTTTGTATGTTAATAGATTTTTAATTCAGACATTGTAACAAAAAAAAGTGGCTAGCACTGTTGCCTCATAGCGAGAAGGTCCCGGTCAGAGTCCAGGCTGAGTCAGGAGTTAGAACATGTCAGAGTGTTTCATCAGCAGCTGATCAAAAGGACTTTCATGTTGAGATGTTCCTTTGGTTTCTACAGAGATAAATCATAAAGGCGTGATCTGAAATGTTTCCAGACCTTAAAGGGATTGTTCGGTGTAAAATCAACCTAGAGTCCTCTGCGCCATGACCTCAAGCCAAACCCCCCCCCCCCCCCCCCCCCCCCCCCCAATCCAAGTTTGTTTTTCGTAATTACCCCACTAATAATGCCCGGAATGGTACCAAACTTCTACAGTAGTACAAATAGGTTCTGTACTCATAAATTGAGGCATTGGAAAGTTTGTAAGTACATCAGGAGTTTATTTAAATAACACTTGCCTAGCTAACCCGGACGTCGAGGTCACTTTCGTGATTTGGGAAAAGCCCTTAAAAGTCCTGGCAGAAAGCGATGCATAAGAATGTAGTGTAACAACGAATTATTATTTTTTCCGAAGTGTTGACAACTTAGTGTTAACTAATAATTGTTGCAAACTGGTACTACCAACAAAATATTAGTGCATTCCTGGAATTGGGCGTCGTTCCACTACATCCTTATGCATCGCTTTCTGCCAGGACTTTTACAGGCTTTTCCCAAATCACTGAAGTGACCTCGACATGCGGGTTAGCGGTAGCATAAGCCATTAGGCAAGTGTTATTTAAATAAACTCCTGATGTACTTACAAACTTTCCAATGCCTCGTTTTATGAGTACAGAACCTATTTGTACTACTATAGAAGTTTGGTACCATTCTGGACATTATCAGTGGGGTAATTTATGAGATACATCCTTGGATCCATTAGCGCTTGCACTAAGGCTAATATCTCTAAATAAGCTCTAACTTTAATAATGTTCGACCAAGGGAAAAAAGGCTTCTGGGGGGGTGTTTGGCTCGAGGTCGAGGTAATGGTGCAAAGGACCCTAGGTTGATTTTACTCTGAACCATCCCTTTAAAGTCTCTCACCTGGATATTAAATTTCAGAATGATCTGCCCAATTTCCATAGATTTTTTTTTAGATGCTTCTGCGTGTGGAGACTCAGTTTGCAGTTTGTAATAACTGGTGCGGTTTTGTTGGCTAATTGGGCCACAAATTTCAGTTCAATACGAAGCTGTTTGACTGAATCACGCTGTTGAATAAATTGCAACAGACCTAAAATTACTGTTTTTATTTCAGACCGATGAAAATATGTGCTCTTGTGGCTTTTTCTCCTATTAAAGACACACTGTGTCTTAGTGATGAAATCTTGATGAGGTTTAGGTGGGTCTGTTGTGTTGATTTGTGCTCCTTTTGTGCTTCCTACATTCACCTGGACTCAATATTCCTCATATTCTTCTTTAATATCTTGCAGTCTCACTCTTCTTCCTGTTCTTACTTCCTGCACCTAGATCAAACAGCACTGAATTTTAACTCCCAATGCAGCATAGAGAAGTCAATATGGGGTCACGACTCCTGATTGTCAGTTTCTTAGTTGTCAAAGACACACTCAAACTACACAGAAACCAACAACAATTATCTTTTAAAAATATCCTGAAATAGTGAACAGCAGAATGTCGACCCTCATTCACCACCGAGCTTTATTAAGCTCAGGAGCACATGAGGCTGAATATGAGGAGAGAGGGAAGCGTTTGGGTCTGTGTGTGTGTGTGTGTGTGTGGTCATGGTAAAGTGGAGAGACTCGTTCTCGGTCCACAGCACCCCTGACGCCCTGCGGTCTGCTCTCACATCTGAGCTCTTAACACAGGCAGCGGGGCAGAAGAGAGCGGCCCTTCATGGAGCTGCAGTGGTGCCTGAGGAGAAAAGCCTCCAGAGAGGGTCAAACAGATGCTCTCAGCTCGTCTCATTATCACACAGTTCACTCCACCTCTCATCTCACAGATTCACCTCCGTTAACTATCAGAAAATGATTCATTAATATTGACAACCAATAAACCATTTGACCGCTATTAATAGTCAAGATTAGATTTCTGAAAATTGGTTAGAGTCAAACTGATATACTACAGCAATAGTTTAATTTTATCTCATTTTATTTCATATTTCATCTTTAGTCTTTTTCACAGGAGAATAATCTAAGAAGAAAGAAGCTTAAGCAAAGCTCACAATTTCCTCTCCATCCAATATATATATATATATATATATATATATATATATAATTTTTTTTTTATTTTTTTTTTTTCTGTCAAGGATAAACAATTGAGATCTTAAGAAATCCCCATTCGTAATTTCTTGTTTTCAAGGAAATATTTATTATTTATTATAGGCTTTTATAAAAGCCGTTTTTATGGGTTTTGTTGCTAGTTTGTTGCTAGTTTTCTCCAAAAAGCCAATTTTACAAATTAGTGGAATTATGTGTATTTGTTGAAGCTTCTTGAAATCTTTCATGTTTAATTTATATCAGTTTAAAGTAAAAAAATAAAATAAAATTGGGATGGGATGGGAGAAAAAAAAAAATTCTCTCGCAAAACATTCGCTTTCTCTCGCAAAGATATTTGCATTCCCTCTACAAAACTTTTGAATTCTCTCGCAAAACCTGTTGTGAGCTCGGACAAACACTTCCTGATTAATGTCCCACTTAACAAATGAGCCGTTCATGGAGTTTGAACTTGGATTCGAATATAAAGAAATGCAATCAGTGCTTAGTTCAAGGAGTTCAACAAAGTTGGCAATATATTCACAAATTCCAGGATCAATAACTCGTGAGCTAAACTTAAAATACAACTGACACCTGTTTCCAATCATAGTAACGTAGACAACGAGCTACAGCCCAATTTTCCTCAAAACGACTTTTATAATATAAATTAATCAGTATGAGCAGGCGACTGAGAGATGTCCGAAGGGATCGTCTTCAAAGTGCTAAACCCAAAACCCTTTTGCACATTTTATATTATGAAAAATATTCAATAACTTCACTGTAACACAATTATGCGCTCATTTGAGTCACTTCAAAGATTTTACATACCTGACATTATCCAGACAGTTGTGAAAGGTAGTTAGTGGAAGGACAGTGATGTGTCAGAACTAAAATATGTTTAAAAACTCTGCTCTCTTTTTTTGCATCCACGTCTTTTTTTTTAATATATTGCCTGCACATAAATTCGCTGGGTTCCACGGCAGATTACACAATAAATACTTCAGTATGACAGCATGTTGCGTAATGTCTTTTTATCGTTCTTTTGCACATGCGGGTCAGTCCAGGACCACAATCTATTCACACTAGAATCTGATATTGGCCGCATTTAAAACAAGTAACGTCCTTGTCCATTATGCCGGGTTCAGACTAAACGATATCAGCCCGATTCTGGCACAATCCTTTTGAAGTAGGGTGTCGTGATGATTTGTAAACGACAACGGGATGCAAGAATTGAACGTTACGTCTTGTGTAGTGTGGCATAGTGGACGACAACTGACGCAGAGTCTGCGGCGCTTCACGACAAAGACTAGGAGTTAAAAAAAAATGTCGGCCCTCCACTACTTGTTCCGTCACATCTGTGACGTTGACCAATAGGAGCACAGAAGCTCTTCCGTACACTGCTTTCAAACATGTCGAAACAAAAGAGAGATAGTATTGGTGCTGCTAGGTGGAAATATGCAATGGAGGAAAGACTCGTGCTTTAGCAGCTACTCCTGCCTTATGATGTTTCCTCGAGTAACCCAGTGAGTACTGGAATTAGCGTTAAGCTAACACAATGCTTCAGTAGTTTGTTTACGCTATTGTTTCCGGCAGACAGCTGCTAGTTCCGCCTTCTCTATGACATCACGCACTTGGTAAAGTCAGGTGTTGATTGGTCGGGGAGTAACATGTAGTCATGGTCATGTAGACATGTTTCTTGTCCACGACATGACAAGAATTTAGGAGTCAAACCCGCACAATCAGACACAGTAAGGTAACAGACAAAAATATAGTGTAGTCTGAACCCGGTATAAGCGTTCCTCACACTAACACATTCCTGGTCTCTCTCCTCACAGTGCATGTTTGATCCACAGCATTCCCGTTCTTAACCCGGTAACACAATCGATCGCAATTTCAGCCAGTGTGAGCCACTATAAGTGCTATTACGGCTCCAGCTGGAGCGTCCCGCTAGTATCAGCTCTCTCTAATGATGTCTGCGGCCCATTCTGCTCTTCCACAAATCACAGCTGTTGAAATGGAGAGAAGTCTTTAGAGGCGAGAGGCAATAACTGTGAGAAGTGGTCAAATTCAGGTGCTCACTACAAATCAGAGCGGCACCCGAGCACAACGGAGGGACACAAACATTTTTTTCTTCTTGACTCTCTCTCGAGAGTGTTCAGGACCGGAGCGACGGGTCGGGTGGAATTATTATAACACAGATCAGTGAGCTTCAGACATCGTCCTGAAACACTCCAGCAGTTTCCGGCTCTCCATTTGCTATTCGTCTTTATCAGTAATTGGAAGAGGAGGAAAGGCGAAGCTGCTTGTTATTGGCCTTTTTGTCTCTCTGCTGAGGTCGGGATGGAAAGTGTACGAGCGACAGAAATAGAAAAATATTCAAAACCGTGAACTTGCACTTTAATATGTGTGACTGTGAAATTATCAGCAGAGACAGCTAGGAAGACACAGCATATGTAGCAAAGCGCCAAGGGGTTGTTGAACGGAAAGTAAAAGAGTTGAGTGACTCTGAGAAAATAACTATAAAACTGCATCGTCAGGCGCTTCCACAGCAGCGTGTTCAGAAAACACACAACGTGCCTCAGGAAATGTATTGTAGGGATAATTAATAGTTGCTTTTCCTTTGGTACCTCCTGAAAAAGTCCATGAAAACAATGTGCTGTTTTTGAAGCAACATATTGTTTTTTCGGCTGCTTCATTTTTCTCTTCCTCGTGGCACAGCATGTTCCTTTCTTCCTTTATTCCTGCCAAACTTGATCTCGAGTCTAATTAACCCCAAAACATTACCACATCAAAATAAATGTAGCAAGTGTAGAGGAGAACATGCGAACATTCATTAAAAAAAACTCAGAGTAGAATAACCCAATAAGTGTTTTGACCACCACTAAACACAATAAATCTAGATTTTTCAAGAAATTATATAATTTTCAAGAAAAATTAGTGATATTATAGTTAAATTTGCTGCTATGATGCTAATGATGCTATGATAGAGTTGCTAAAGTGTTCTGAATGGCTGCTAGGGTAACCCTGGTGTTTGCTAGCATTTTACTATGCATTTGCTAAAGTGTTTTGAGAATTTGTTAGCATGTTTCTATGCAGTAGTGTAGCAAAAACACTCTCAAATTTGTTTTGAAGGTGAGAGGATGTTTCCGGGGATTTTAAAAACCTAAATTCTGGCACTCGGCCACAACAACACATACACCTCATTAGCACTCAGTGGGTAACTAGTGCCTCTCTTTAAAGTTTCCACCCTAACCTCACTGTTGACCTTTGGCTAAATGTCAGTGTTGATAGTAGAGGAAACAACAAACAATAACAACTACAGTATAATATAGCTTGTTTATTCCGGAGAAACCAGATCAGATTTGTTTCTGGAAATGATTGCTGATTCAACTTCACATTTAATCCTGCTGAAAGTCAAGTGAGATGTTGGATGTAACCTGGAGAGTGTGAGTGAGTCAATGGCCATTAAGTCTAATGTCTGCTGGTGATTCTTCACTTAAGAGCAGGTCTGAGATCAGATCCGTCATTATAGAGACTCTCAAACCCACAATACTTCAGTAAAGATCAGCACTCGACTATAAGAGCTGAACTACAGAGGTGAAAGTGTCTTCATCTCGTAAGAGGTAACAATATGTTAAATATATTAAATCAAAAACACTTTAGATGCTAAACATTTTTAATGTGGTAAAACAAGATCATTGATAGTAAATTGACTGTAAACTGTAAAGATTTTGCCTATATATCAGCACGTGAAACATTAGCCCCTTTCACACAGCATTCCCGGTAAATTACCGTAAAATTACCAGAATGACTTTACCGGTAAATACACAAATATGTCGTTCACACAAGCAATGGCATTCTGTCTTTTTACTGGTAGGAGACCTTTCACACATCAGCACCAAAATACCGGTAAATTCTGTGATGTCAGTCATTGGGAATGGTCTTTAAATGCTGCTCTTTTGTCATTATTCAAGAAAAAGAAGCCAGGGTTTTGATTTTGTACATGTGGAAGCAGATTCAATACATGCAGCTGTGTGTGTGTGTGTGTGTGTGTGTGTGCGTGTGTGTGTGTGTGAGTTGAGTTGACATCATGACTTCAAAAACCCTCCTCTCTCCTCAACAAAGTTTTCCTCTCTTTCTCGAGACTGTTTGATCATGAACTTAAACTGTCACTTTTTCAAGTCAAAAAAAAAAAAAAAAAGAGTGAGAAACATTTTTCTTGCTTTAACTTTTTTTCTCTCTTTCTCAAATGTAGAAGTTTAGGGGAATTCTCAGTAGCTCTGTGTTTTATTCGTACATGAGTTGTTGATTTTTTACGTTTCTTCATTAAAGGGACACCAGGCAAGTCTGAGTGTTTTTTCTCTACGTAGCTCCCCCTAGTGTCTGGTAGTAAATGCTTTCAAACACTCTGTCATAAAAACGAACTGTTGTCCCTCCCCCCCTCGCCACGAGCAACCCAGCTGATCAGCTGTCAACCCAGCTGAGCAGAGGAACAGGCTATTTCAAAACCAGTTAGGTCTACCGAGGCAAGTAAAGCAATATTTTCTTTCCAACTGATGGCGATTTTTTTTTAATTTTTTTTTATTGTGTTGTCATGCATACTATTATTTTTACCAGGAACGAACGATATGAACGAGGCGAACTACTGCTTTGGTGTTTGTTTGTTTTTGGGAGAATGGGCATGAGCATAAATATATATATATATATCGGAGGCTAATATTTGTCTAAAGTTACAGTGAGGAAAATAAGTATTTGAACACCCTGCTATTTTGCAAGTTCTCCCACTTAGAAATCATGGAGGGGTCTGAAATTGTCATCGTAGGTGCATGTCCACTGTGAGAGACATAATCTAAAAAAAAAAAAATCCAGAAATCACAATGTATGATTTTTTAACTATTTATTTGTATGATACAGCTGCAAATAAGTATTTGAACACCTGAGAAAATCAATGTTAATATTTGGTACAGTAGCCTTTGTTTGCAATTACAGAGGTCAAACGTTTCCTGTAGTTTTTCACCAGGTTTGCACACACTGCTGGAGGGATTTTGGCCCACTCCTCCACACAGATCTTCTCTAGATCAGTCAGGTTTCTGGGCTGTCGCTGAGAAACACGGAGTTTGAGCTCCCTCCAAAGATTCTCTATTGGGTTTAGGTCTGGAGACTGGCTAGGCCACGCCAGAACCTTGATATGCTTCTTACAGAGCCACTCCTTGGTTATCCTGGCTGTGTGCTTCGGGTCATTGTCATGTTGGAAGACCCAGCCTCGACCCATCTTCAATGCTCTAACTGAGGGAAGGAGGTTGTTCCCCAAAATCTCGCAATACATGGCCCGGGTCATCCTCTCCTTAATACAGTGCAGTCGCCCTGTCCCATGTGCAGAAAAACACCCCCAAAGCATGATGCTACCACCCCCATGCTTCACAGTAGGGATGGTGTTCTTGGGATGGTACTCATCATTCTTCTTCCTCCAAACACGTTTAGTGGAATTATGACCAAAAAGTTCTATTTTGGTCTCATCTGACCACATGACTTTCTCCCATGACTCCTCTGGATCATCCAAATGGTCATTGGCAAACTTAAGACGGGCCTTGACATGTGCTGGTTTAAGCAGGGGAACCTTCCGTGCCATGCATGATTTCAAACCATGACATCTTAGTGTATTACCAACAGTAACCTTGGAAACGGTGGTCCCAGCTCTTTTCAGGTCATTGACCAGCTCCTCCCGTGTAGTTCTGGGCTGATTTCTCACCTTTCTTAGGATCATTGAGACCCCACGAGGTGAGATCTTGCATGGAGCCCCAGTCCGAGGGAGATTGACAGTCATGTTTAGCTTCTTCCATTTTCTAATGATTGCTCCAACAGTGGACCTTTTTTCACCAAGCTGCTTGGCAATTTCCCCGTAGCCCTTTCCAGCCTTGTGGAGGTGTACAATTTTGTCTCTAGTGTCTTTGGACAGCTCTTTGGTCTTGGCCATGTTAGTAGTTGGATTCTTACTGATTGTATGGGGTGGACAGGTGTCTTTATGCAGCTAACGACCTCAAACAGGTGCATCTAATTTAGGATAATAAATGGAGTGGAGGTGGACATTTTAAAGGCAGACTAACAGGTCTTTGAGGGTCAGAATTCTAGCTGATAGACAGGTGTTCAAATACTTATTTGCAGCTGTATCATACAAATAAATAGTTCAAAAATCATGCACCTACGATGACAATTTCAGACCCCTCCATGATTTCCAAGTGGGAGAACTTGCAAAATAGCAGGGTGTTCAAATACTTATTTTCCTCACTGTATATTAGTAAGGTCTATAAGTTAATCTGGTAGAATGACGGTTTACCTTTGCTTGTCTAAGAAAACATCAGAACGTTTTTTCTAGCTCGATCATGATATGTGCAACATGTTTATTGCCTATTATCAGACGCGTTGACTTAGTGACATAAAATAAAAATGTAAGTTACACAAATAAAACCGACAGAGGAACGGCCAAACAACTACAGAAATCAAACGTGTTTGCTAATGACAATGCTAACATCAAAGTTATAGTATCTAGCGTACTAGTAAGCCCGTAACAGACAGCGATCATAATAAAAACCTTTACAGACAATAGCAAACATCCTGAGGTCGCAATTACTTGAAATTTAAATATTAAACACAGTTTATTCCAAAGATACTTACAAGTGCAACAGCAGGATCAGCATCTGTTTTGCAGGCTTCTGTTTCTCTCAGTTCTGCCCATTCTGAAAAAAACGGTCCGATATTTACTCGAGTCTGACTTGCTCGGTCAGTCTCCCGTTTCCTCTTTCATTGGTCCTCCGACAAAGATTTCCTAGCTTTCTGCATCTTTTTTACAGCCTCAGCCATAACTCAATCTATCGTTGCCCTTTGCTTATAGCTAGCCGGTGCTTGAATGGGGCGTGTACGTGTGCAGTGCCGTCAAGCAATTTGTTACATCGAGAGACCTGATATCACGCAATACTTCCTGACGCCGACCCGCCGGCCCAAAGTTGCAAGTGAGTTTTTTCCGCTCTCGGGCACCAGGGGGGTGCGAAACCACCACCATTCAACTTGAAATAAGTAATATAACCATTCCACTGACTCCAAAGCTGTTCAGTTAAGGTTAAAAAGTTACCTAGAGCACCTTTAAATTCAGTCACTCTGCCAAATGAACTAGTCAGTGTTGATCTGTTTGTCTTCAGATCTACAATCTCAGGGGAAGTTTTGACGTGACCTCAGCCAGTCGAGAGCTGTCATTTTCCAGACCGGTTAGTCATTGGGCTCTGGTTTCCTTGTTTTGTCACGTCTTTCAGAAATGTCACATTTTTAAAAATAGAATGAAAAGAAAAATGCAGCACTGAGATGCTTTTCCTAACACGTTCAGCACTGAGAGCAGAAAGAGCGCAAAGAGAAAACGTCACCTCACTAAACTGTATCTGAATGTAAACTCTGCAGCATCCTGATTTAATCAACTAAAATTTCAGTAGCTTTGAGAAATGCCAGCTGGCAGAAATCCTAAAGGTTGATTCATGCTTCTAGTTTCCCACATGGACACTTCGGTTAGATGAGGACAAAATTACCCAAAACTAGAGTGAACATACTGTTGTGTTGTTCAGTTATCTGTCTGTCCAAATACATTAAAGCACAACAATGAGTTCAAACACCAGTTGTAGTCAAGTCATCAAAAATAAACTATGAACTATTTTTCTCAAACCCTTAATGTTAACAAGGGGGCAGTGAACTGGACATTTAACTTTGGGTTTAAAAAAATAATAGATAAATAAATACATATTAAAAATTATGACTGAATCTGAAGTTGATGGCAGACTCAAAGATATTTGTTATGTATTTATTCATGGAAAATTTAGCAATATGCTTATAATAAGCAATATAATTAATTTAATGGTGACAGTTGTCCGGTCATCATCTAGAGATTTTAATGGCTTAAACTCAAGATCTCATTCACCCACTTTTTAATTTTACACCGTTATATTGTAAAGTGCCTATGATCATGTAATTTTAGAGAAGTTTCATGAACCGTCTAATGAAACAAATTGGGCCTGATGTTCCTACTGAGAATCAACTGCATAATATTGTTGGAAAATGGTCCTTGATTCACATGAGAGGTTGAAGTTGCTAATAAACACACAGTTATTATGTTCGTCCTGTCTGAGCTGAAGTGGTTTTGTCTCTCAGATGGACAGGAATGTGAATATGAGAGCCTTCATGTGTACGAGGTGCATTTAACACTCCAGTTTCAATTATTTATTACAAAGTGACAGATGTCATCTTATATACCCATATGTGTATACTCAGTGCTGAAATTCCATTTACACCACAATATATAAATATATAATGTATGTATTTTATGGCATAAGAAAAACAATATACTAACAATAACCGTACAAGTAAAAGCCAGAATGACACAAAAAGAGGATGAATAAACCATCTTTTTACAAAGTCGGTGCACAAAAATGGCCATTACAGGCAAATTTTAAGCGAGATACAAAGAAAATGGATTTTAGCTGTTTTTGAGAAGCTTTTTTATGAATGTTT
Organism: Abramis brama; assembly: GCF_963993115.1. NCBI lineage: Eukaryota > Metazoa > Chordata > Actinopteri > Cypriniformes > Leuciscidae > Abramis > Abramis brama. The sequence goes on along the minus strand of NC_139966.1, from coordinate 39,727,993 downwards.
CTTGGCAAATTTCTAATGGTGAGTTTCAGGCTTTGGTGTCTTTGTTCTGTTTTGTTGGGCGAAATTCAAAAGCACATGAAAAGAAACTGCCAGCATTAGATAAAGACTGAAGCACAAACACACTCACATTATCAGGGTGTATAAAAGGATTCGGCCAATCAGGGACTTTTCAGTTTCATTCAGTTTGAAGGCAAGTAAACAAAAAAAGTTTAGAAAAAGAATTTAGAGGTGAACGTTTTTTTTTAGGACTTTTCAACACAAAGGCTTTTCGAAAATATCTAATCTGGACACGTAAACACACACATTGAGTAACATCGGATCTTCACTCTCCGACTTCAGCAGAACAAATGCTTGATAAACAAAACATCCAATCAATATCCTCCATTTATGACACATCTTTTTTTCTCCTCGTATCCTCTTGCTCAGTAAAGCAATCTGTCTTTTGTTTACAGCCTTCATACGGCAGACGCCTCAGACGGTCGATGGTATTGGCAGACGCTCTAATTTGTTCACGCGGGTCGGGCGAGAGGCGTTTCAGACGTGAACAAACGCCTTATTGTTGAATTCTTAAACTTGATGAGTGTCAGCTGGATAAAGACACATTCAAACGCACTTAGTGAGTTTATATAATGTTTCTGTTAAACACTGTCGCTGTTGGATCTCTGTGTCTATGCGGGATCCTCTAATCTGTCACTGAATCTGAATGCACAGATCACAGAGGGTAAATGCAGCAGGTCCGTCATGGCTTAGAGCTGAATGAGCTTTTCCGTGGCCTAAAACACAAGAACGTTCATTTGGACGGAGACGGCACAGTCAGCAGAGGATCTGCAGCACAATGAGAGTGAAGTGAATACTGATCAGCCGAAATCTTCATCAGTCACACACATGCTGCTCTCAGATCAGCTGCCGTGAGATTGAAGCTTTGGCTGGACGAGCTGGAGATGGAGATGGGAAACTGGGGTTTGTTTCACAGAGGTATTTTTCTCAGTGTTCACAGCTTGAATGATGTATCTGTGAATCCTGGAAGATGGTTGAATTGAATCTGATTCATGTTACTCTCTCTCATTGGCTGTTTCTCTCTGAGTTCCATGGAAACCCTTATGACTCATGATAATACTGATGACTCTCTGATCTGGACGGATCTCTGCTAATTGACTGGGATGTGAGCAGGATTTGTTGGGTGGCTACATGCGGCTCTCCCACTGTGCATGTAGCTTGTGTGCTAATTGTTTTTATTGTTTGCAATCTTTATGCTAATTGTTTTTATTTTTTGCAATCTTTATACTTAGAATCTGCAACATTGTTGTAACCTTTTATAGCCATATTTACACTGCACAGTCACTGTTTATTCTCGTGTGAGACCAGAGCTGCCAACACTCACGCATTCACCGTGAGACTCACGCAATTGACACTTTTCACACACTCTCACGCCACACATCCATTTTCTCACACAGAGAAAAATCACTAAGCAAAGAGGACACGGAGACCGACAGACTAGACAGAGCAGGTTACTTATGATGTAAAAAAAAATCTCAGCTCTCAGATTCTGTCAATTTTATTATGAAATTCAAACAATAAATAGCGTTTTGGCGAATGTGACGTGACAGATCCCTAGCGGCACGTGAACCAATCATCTCTACTAGCTAATAGTAAAAAAACACGAATGAACAATGTTGAAAGATACAGTACAACTTACCGAAATGTATATTCCTCATACATAATATCGACCAATCAGTGTTTTTCAATCGCGGAAAGGGGTCAATAAAACAGCTGGAGAACAATATGTCACATAACATTTTTCCTCAGGAAAGCCATTTAATGACCATAATATAGGCTATAGCAAATATAGAAAAAAAGAGCTATAGAGAGTATTTTGCTAAATATGTGTACTATATTACATATTTATTATATTTTTACTAATATCATTAAATAAAGTTGTTATTATAATAAAAAAAAAAACGCATTATATTTAATTTGAGTTATTTTTAACCTTAAATAATACTACCAGCTGATAGGGCTCTCTGAATGTTTACAGCATTAGGTGAGATTTATTTTTATTTTTCTTGAGAAAAATTAACGCCTATCTTGTGTACCTAATATTTATCCAAATGAGTCAATATTAAATCAAATCACAAGAATTGAATTGAAATCATGAAATTTGTGTCAAGTAATAATAAAAAAACGTAGCTTACCAGAAATTGTACCATGTAAACATTGTAAAATGTTGTCACTAAACCTAATAAAATTCAGTTTAGTTACTAAAATGTTCTGAAAATCACAATACACTTATTGTGATGCAAGATTTATTTATTTTTTACATCCCCTCCCCCCCTCCCTCCATAATTCTCACTCCAAGCTAAACTCAAAAGTTGGCAGCTATGTGAGACGCATAAACACAGTAGTGAGCTGAGTGTCATTTATACATAATTAAAGCCTTAAAGCTCAAATTATCTAAAATCTTAACAGTATTCTTTTGCTGCTTTGCAAACCCTGGTATTTCCTCCAGGAAATGCAAATGTAGTTCAACTCATTGCTGCTTGTCTCTGCAGAAATTGCCTTTGGCCAGCAGCTTACATTCTTCACACCTCGGGAAACATCCTCAGGAGACTGACGCAATTGTCATTCTGTGCTTGTTATGTTTCAGTACTAAAACAAAAAGGACAAAATCACGAGTAAAAAGTGTAGTGCAACATTTTTCCATTTTGAGTTGCCCCTGAGCTCCAGTGCTTAACAGCTAATGCTAGCCCTCACTGTGACTGACCGTCTTTAAAGGGGTGATAGAATGCAAAACAAAGTTTAACCTTGGCATAGTTGAATAACAGCAGCTCGGTGGGTAAAATAGCCATACACAGAATCTCAAAATCCTATGTCACCTCCTTAATATGAAAATCTCAAAACTTTGAACTGCAGCTGTAAAACGGGCAGATCTCATATCAGCTCAGATGTGACGTAACACTTGGGGGATTTCCTTATTTGGATCTGGTCTGTTTCTTTGTTACGGCCCTAAATTTGCATACACACAGCCCACTTTCTGGGCCTAGGAATATCAATGGTGGTCGTGCAGTCAGACACAGTTAAGCCGCAATGGCTCGAGAATGACGAGTTCTCGTGGTGGTTAAAGCCGGTGCCTGGAAATGTATATGAGGCAAACTGCGCCGTTTGTCGAAGACATTTTAAACTGGGTACAATGGGAATCAAGGTATTTGAAAAATCATTTTCTCCTTCAAAGGAACTGTATTTCTCTAGCTCTTTGGCTGCTGTCAATTTTGACTTCTTGGGGGCTGTTTACACCTGGCCACTTCATGCGTTTTCTGTGATCGGATAGCTATCCGATCGTGAAAAGACCAGGTGTAAATGCCCTCCGAAACGCAATCGAGACGGATTTGAATCCGATCGCTCAAACCACTTCAAGGGGAGGTCTGGGCCACATTCCAGACGATGCTAGACAAGTGTAAATGCATCTGGTTGTTGAAACCACATATGTAAATTGTATTCCTCCCAAAAATGCTAAAAAAATAAATGTGTGAGAGCGTGTTATAGGCTATAATGTCATGTTATAGCTAGATATGACAACACTACTGCAACACGCATCACCACAGATGAGAAGCTGAGCATCTATTCATTAAGCCAACGTGCAAACTATCGCAAATCAAAGTGAAAGTAAGATTTACATATATATATATGTACGTGTGTATTTCCATTGCAGGTTTGGTCTTAAATTTCATATAAGGTGGAATTAAAAAGGTCTTAAAAAGACTTAAATTGAACTTGTTCATAGCTGTAGACACCCTGTAGCTATTGTTATCTAGCAGATACATTTAGTGTGACGGTTTGGTTTAATTGAAATATTTATTCGATAGTAGTTCAGATACACAGTGAGTGCTGCCAATCTTCCTTGGGCATGTTGCGTCTTTGCTTTGGAGATTCCTCGTTGTAAACCAACCAATCAGCGTGCAGCTCATCTAAATATTCATGAGCATACCATAAAAGGGAGAAAACCGCTTGTTTAATTCTGGGGCTATTTCTCAGGGTTGCATTAGGGCGTATAAAAGAGCCACCGGGGCATTTTCAGCCCAACCAATGTTACATACCCTATTTGGAGACCTTAAAGGGATGGTTGAGAGTAAAATCAACCTAAGGTCCTTTGCACCATGACCTCGAGCCAAACACCCCCCCAGAAGCCTTTTTTCCCTTGGTCAAACATTATTAAAGTTAGAGCTTATTTAGAGATATCAGCCGAATGGCTTAGTGCAAGCGCTAATGGATCCCAGGTTGTATCATGTAAATTACCCCACTAATAATGCCCAGAATAGTACTAAAGTTCTACAGTAGTACAAATAGGTTCTGTATAAAACGAGGCATTGGAAAGTTTGTAAGTACATCAGGAGTTTATTTAAATAACACTTGCCTGATGGCTAATGCTACCACTAACCCGGTCGTCGAGGTCACTTCAGTGATTTGGGAAAAGCATGTAAAAGTCCTGGCAGAAAGCCAGTATACCCAACATTTTTTATTAGTTTTTTTCCGAAGTGTTGACAACTTAGTGTTAACTAATAATTGTTGCAAACTGGTACTACCAACAAAATATTAGTGCATTCCTGGAACTGGGCGTCGTTCCACTACATCCTTATGCATCGCTTTCTGCCAGGACTTTTACGAGCTTTTCCCAAATCACTGAAGTGACCTTGACATCTGGGTTAGCGGTAGCATAAGCCATTAGGCAAGTGTTATTTAAATAAACTCCTGATGTACTTACAAACTTTCCAATGCCTCGTTTTATGAGTACAGAACCTATTTGTACTACTGTAGAAGTTTGGTACCATTCTGCGCATTATTAGTGGGGTAATTTATGAGATACATCCTTGGATCCATTAGCGCTTGCACTAAGGCATACGGCTGATATTTCTAAATAAGCTCTAACTTTAATAATGTTCGACCAAGGGAAAAAAGGCTTCTGGGGGGGTGTTTGGCTCGAGGTCATGGTGCAAAGGACCCTAGGTTGATTTTTCTCCGAAACATCCCTTTAAGGAACAGTGTGAAAAACCCTATAAAATCATTCTATCACCCCTTTAATACGTTGCCACAGTATTCTGCATTTAGTCTGTCTCAGTGTTTTCCTTTTTTATATGTAATAATCACTGATAGACTTGATGATAGTGAGATCAGATCTCTGTGTGGAGCATACCGGCTGTTGAAAAAAATATCGCTGGATTATTAAAATTAATGGCAAACGGAATGTTTGAAAATGTAAACTGATATTTCCTACTGACACACTACAGCAAAAGATATAAATAACTGGCTTAAAACCTTCTTTTTTTGGGGTGAAAATACTAACGTGCCTAAGACTTTTGCACAGTACTGTATATACATACTGAGACTGTGACAGAATGAACAAACTCCATCTCTGCCTGTCCCAAGCCGTGGGTTTGAAACTCTTTTCTTTGACTTTTTTGGCTGTGTCATTCTGTCATCGGCAGAAATCTGTTTTAGCGGCACACTGCAACAGCTCCTCTCCGACTTCACATTGACAAGAGGAGGATCAATCTGCTGCTCTGCGCTTCGACAAACCCACCGACACTCTGACAAAGACAAACTATCACCATGAAACTTGAGCTGTGCTTGTGCAGAATCTGAGAAAAAGGGTCCTCGACTCGCAACTAAAAACACATCAACAGTGTCATGAAAAGAGAAGTGCATGTTTCAAACTAAAACATTAAAAAAAGAGAATTTGCCCTTTGTGAAACATTGACAAGTTCAAACACTTCAGCAACGTAAACAGATTGACGCCATCTGACTAAAATATAATAGGAGTAAAAAAAACTGATTTATAAATAAATAAGTGAAAAAAGGATAGAGAGAGAGAGAAAGAGAATATGTGGATGGATGGATGGATGGATGGATGGATGGATGGATGGATGGATACATCACTGAGCACCTGTGCACCCATCATGCTTGAGCACTTTCAGGCCGTGAGGGATTGTGGGTCCAGAAGGCTGCTGACAGAGTGAACGAGGAAACTAGCGTGAAATGGAGCAAGAGTCTGGAAGAAAAAGTAAAAAAAATGAAAAGGACAAAACCCGGCCGGTTCAGTGTATGTCAAGCTGGTGTAATTCAGGCTCTTTGTTAAATATGTATGAGAGTTTTGAGGGAAAGAAGCTATTTTAGCTGTTTGACTTCTAGAGCGACTGCAATGTCACGATTCACACTGAATGACTTTGACATGCTGTTAGTCCGTGTGTGTGTGTTCCTGCTTAACCATATTTTGGGGACAAATTTGTACCAGTATTTACATTTACATTTACATTTAGTCATTTAGCAGACGCTTTTATCCAAAGCGACTTACAAATTAGGACTAAATTAAGCGAGTCATCATGAAGAGGCAAAAACAACAACAACGCAAGAAGTGCTCAAAATACGAAGTTCAGGCATTATTCAGAGTAGCATAAGCCTGATAAGTGATGCTTCAAAGGGAAAGGAATTATTTTTTTATTTTTTTGTGCTCACGGAAGAGATGGGTTTTCAGCTGTCTTTTGAATGTTGTCAGGGATTCTGCATTCCGGATGAGGGTGGGGAGAGGGTTCCACCAGCATGGAACTGTGAATGAGAATGTTCTGGAAAGTGATTTTGTGGCTTTCTGTGATGGAACCACGAGACGTCGCTCGTTGACCAATCGTAGGCGTCTGGTAGGGATGTAGACTCGTAGGAGTGAGTGAAAGTAGGAGGGAGCTGAGCCTGTGATAGATCTGTAAGCAAGCGTCAATGCCTTGAACTTGATGCGAGCAGCGAGAGGTAGCCAGTGCAGAGAGATGAACAGAGGAGTGACGTGGGCCCTCTTGGGCTCGTTGAAGACAAGACGAGCTGCAGCATTCTGGATCATCTGTAGGGGTTTGGTTGCACATGCTGGAAGTCCGGCCAGAAGAGCATTACAGTAGTCAAGCCTAGAAATGACCAGGGCCTGGACGAGAAGTTGTGTTGCATGCTCAGTTAGGAAAGGCCTGATCTTCCTGATGTTGTGCAGTGCAAACCTGCATGATCGAGCTGTCTTTGAAATGTGATCTGTATTTAGCTAAGCAAGACAGAGTATTTTATCTCAAATCAAAACTTGGGTATGATTGCAGTATTTAGCTAATATTTATTTTGATGCATGGACTTTTGGACAAACTGTTTATTGATGATCCAGCTGAATCTGTTAATCCAAATTTCCTTCATTTCAATATACGTCCAAACAAACTGATTCACTCAAACGGTTTGAATGAGAGTTTAAGATCTAATCACTTATAATGATTCTGGTGATAATATAATCAAATATAAGTTCAAATCACTGTTTTTGTAGAACCAGGAACCAGTTCAATGCCAGTTTAAGCTTGTCAAGTTGATTTTTCCACAGCAGTCTACCAGCACCATCCTGCATTCTGGTCTACCAGTCCAAAATCAGACCCATTACCAATCCAGTTGATCAACCATCTTAACCAGCCTGGACTAACAGAAGATCATAAATGATCAGCTTGGACCAGTTAGAAACCATATAAAACTCATAAAAATAAAACCTTGGAGTCGGAGGATAAATATTTGGAGTGGCTCTTGAGACAAACGCTGAGTGAGGAGGGCGACGAGACTCATCGCCAGGGTGAGACAGAACCCTGTTTTCAGAGCACGTATATGACAATCCCCCGGAGTGAAGAGCGATCTGGAGAGGTCTATTATTGTTGTAGAGGAGTGTGAAAACACGAACAACACTTGTTCACAGCCATGAAAAAGATTAGACGACACACACACATATGCAGGAATGAGAGTTTCCTTTGAATCAGTGTCTTAATCTTCAAGTGAGGATGAGACACAAGCCTAAACATGCAGAACCAAAGCGTTTATGTGCGCTGACCGCAGTAGAGCTGTCAAAAGGCACAGGAGCGAGACGGAGGTTTGACCCTGTCGACCTCCAGAGACCCTCAGTGACCCTGAGCCTGGAAACGGACAGGCGGAGAAATCCACAGTGAAGTCCACAAAACTTTCTGTTCTGTAACTCAACAGCCGCTCTCCTCAGAGAACAGAGGCCAGGTCACATCGCTCGCAAAGACAAGAGGACTTGACAAGTGAGATGGAGATGAAAACACAAAAAAACTGATTCAGGAAAAGAGGAGAGGGAAGAGATGAGGAGCACTCGAGAGTGAGAAGGACAAGAGCTCTTGAGAGGGACATGCTAATGAGAGACGGGGACACGGAGAGGGAAGAGGGGCAAAAGTGTGAGAGAGAAACATATGGACGAGAGTCTCGCAGATGGTGGAGACATGAGACACAGAGAAGCCAGATTGATCTGCTCACGTGTGTGTGTTTCAGTAATAATCAGGTCACACACTTTAATAAAATACTAATGAAACACCTCTTGAAGATGGTTAAGAGGTGTTACTTCAACTTCTGCCAGTTTTATGTTTGTGTTTCTCTTTTACCTTAAAAAATGGTCTCATGTCTTCATTATTTATGTTTGCCAGTTTTCATATGAGTGTTATTCTTAGATATTATTGTTTTACTGTTATCCCAGTCAAGGACTTTCAGGCTTAAACTATGAAACATCTAGCCTAGAAATCTAGACGCACCCTAGCGGCAGTACATTTTATTTTGCAGCCAGGGTGGTCTAGCAACTCTCCGTTGACTTTCGAGCTGGAAAAAACAAACTCTAGTCAGGCCAATCACATCATGTATAGAGTCGGTGGGCAGGCTTAACATAATGACGATAGAGTTGCGACGGTTCCCTGCTACTTGAAAACAAAGAATGGCTGCTGCTGGCGAACAGTGGTCTTTCTAATCGGTTTTGGCCATGACTCTGGAGGACTTGGAGTTAAGCTTTTCTTTGAGAAAAGAATAAAGAACGGCACTTAAGTCATTCTTAAAAAAGGAAGATGTGTTCAGAGTCTTACCGACCAGATACGGCAAAAGTTTAATCTATCAACTAGCTCCGCTGGTGGGAAAACGCTCTGGTTGGTTGTAGCGCTATCCAATTGCGTGCAGAGGGAATTTGAAAGACAACCGTTTATCCCGCCCCTCGGATTGAGCCCTGCCAATGGTGTGTTCCCAGACCCAACATCTTGATGTGGCTATGAAACATCATTATACAAATAAAAATATGAATTACTGCATGTTGTAAAACTATGGTTACATTTTAATATGTATTTTTTTTTTCTTCAGTTGTGACATCATTTCCATAATAAAGTTTTTTTTTTTTTTTTTAAGTTAGCGTACCTCTTTAGCAAGGAGACAATAGTGTCAGTGAAGAACTTGAGATAAAATATGAGATGTGTGAAGAAAACAAAACAAAAAATCAAAGTACAGTATATCTTGTGAGCAAAATATCTTTCTTGTGTGTCTTTGCCAAACAAACTGTGTGGGGAAAAAAGTGTGAAAATATTATTTGTGTATATTTCAGAGACAAAATGCTAGCTCTGAAATTAGCCTTAGCAAGACAAAGGAGTTTGCTATTTTATGGCCATTTTATTATTGCTGGAATGCAGTTGTAATGGGTCATTCATCCTGCAATCTGATCGGCAGATCGACGTGCAAATCTGACATCCTCTAAATGACACGTCTAGATTTGATTTTAAGGGAAAAGGTCAGTGAGGACACAGACAGGGATCAGAGAAACTGAGACAAAATTAACACAAAACTAGCAATTAACTCCCAGAATAATGTCACAGCGCTCTGAGTGTCAGTTTATGAGACAGAGAGAGAGACAGACAGAGAGAAAAGAGGGTGAGACTGATATATAGCCCTGTAAGCGAGAATTTTGAAGAACTACAGACACTTAATATGATCTCAGAGAAGATGATAATAGGAATATTTGTAGCCCAAGGCAACAGTCAAGCTAAGCAAGTATGAAATAGTTAATTAGATTCAAAACAAAAGACCCTCGAGGAGAACGACCACAACGCCACGTGTGAATTCATCGTTTGAGACAAGAACTGCAGAGGTCAAGTGTTATTTGGGCTAATCTGAGAGAAGACTATCTCTGTTCATATCTTAATGATGATCTTTATATGAAATGATGCAGTCTATGAGTGTTTAATATTGGAGCTGGTTTTAAATCTGAGATTTAAACCCCAGACAGAACTGAATTGGCAATGATAAAATACACTTATTTAGTCAAAAACTATTTGTGAAACCAGTTCAGAGTAAATTTTTGTTCACTTCAGACTGCTTTTGTCTTTGTAAAATTGTCTGTGATCAACTGAAGCCAAATATTGATTTATACTCAATTTCTAATTTATTAGACTGAATAATTGTTCTTGTACAAGGACACATTTAAGAAAAAGGGAAAGAATAACAAGCCACTAATAAGACAAATTTCACCATACTTTATGTGAAACCGTGTTCAGCATCTCAAACCTTTCTCAGAGTATATTAGGAAAAACTCCCCTTCAGTGTTTTAGTAACACATCTTTAAATGTTATTTTCCTTGTACTCAGTTCAGTTTGTGCTTTGATCTGCAGAAGTGTTCAATTATGTCTATATTTATCACAGTTTCTGAGGTATTTTGGAACTGTTTCGAAAAGCACGACTCCTCATGAAATTGTTTCGGTACAAAAGCACACCAGTTTATTTTGACTTCCAGGACGCTTGTTCTAATAACACACGACACATGAAATGATTAATATAATTACTCTCGAATCTAACTAGCCTGGGCTGGGTTTCCCCGATAACGTTGTCTCTTAGTGCGCTACGAAGACTCTTAAGGTATAACTTAACTGAAGGCATACCATTTCTAGGCGTGTTCCCCGAACCATACCTTAGGAAGCTGATTAAGATATACCTTCTTACGTGCGACGTTACCCGGTGCTGTCCGTGGCGATGGTGCTGGTTGATTGGTTGATTTCGATGGCTCGAGAATCAATTATTCTCTCGTGCAGGGGCTGTTTATGTGAGAAAGCGGTGTTCTTTATAAAAGAAGCACTTCAGAAATAGTTGAAATTGCATTTATTAGGACTCATGGGATATTATAAAAAATAATCCAATCTATAATAGCCTAGCCTACATATTTTTAAATTGTATCATATATTGCTGCCATAATAACCATTTCAAATTTTTATGTGCTTTCTTCTCTTTCCCATTTTTGTTCGCTGAGGTGGAGCTGCGATGAAATATTGTTCTTGTAAATACTTTCCAGCATTTCAGTACTAAAAGTGTACATCTCACGTACGGTGTTCGGCAGTGATCAAAAAGGATTTAAACAGTGGATTTTGAATCTCTTCTTGTAAACTCAGAGATGTGGATTCAGACGGCAATTAAATGACCACACGACCTTTTTGTCAAAAAACAGTAGGTTCTAATTTGGCCAGGGATTTTTACGCGGGTTGGGTGAGAAAAAACACTGATATTATGGATTTGGACGGCACTAAAATCACCGACTTACCCCTATAAATGTTTAAAATACCGTACGAGCCCATGAGAAACAATATTAGCGTCCGAATAGGACTTAGAATAGTAGCCTATGCTTTCACTGGCCTTTAAAAGCGCTTTTTAATTAAATTAATAATATTGTATAATAATATAATTAAAAGTCTAACAACAATCAGTGTAATGACAATTTTATTATTTGCATGAAAACACTTGAATTAGCCTAATTGAACACTGTCTGGGTGTATTAAAACTTCAGAATTATATTCGTATAGACCTGCAACAGTGATAAGGTAAAGCTAAGAGTGGTCCAGACCAACCTTCCGAACGTATGACTTACAGAAGGTATACTTAACTAAGAACGTTTCGGGAAACACGTATTAACGATAAGGTACAGCTTGAGGTGTAACTTAAGAACGACGTAGCGTTAAGGAGGTTTCGGGAAACCCAGCCCTGATTATTTGCTTCAACTTCCTGAGTGATTCAATTATTTTCTGCAGCGCTTTCAACATATATGTGCTGACACTTCGGACCTAAAGGTCTTTCGTTTGACTTCGTTTGGTTTCAAACTCTCACAGATCTCTGCTAGTAGTGTCAGTGATATTGTGATTGTTACAGAGTCCAGTCTCCCTGGTTTACCCATCTCTCAGTCACGAGCACCCTCTCCCGAATTCTAGCGCAGTGCATACTTCCCCATTAGTATGCATCATTTGTGTAGTTATTGCCTTCACCTGTCCTGCATCTGTGCTCATTAGCTCAGCCTTTATATGCCTGGTTCACGGAGTGTTCCTTGCGAAGTATTGCCTCTCTGCGTGTGCATGTCCGAGCATTTTATTAGTACCTTGTCTTCCTGTGTTACTGACCCTCGCTTATATCATCTTCTCTGATTGTCTGCAGCCTGCCTCTCGACCCAGTGCCTGATCCTGACCTTGTTTCTCAGCCGCCTGCCTCGACCTCTTGCCTGCCCCTGGATTCTGTTTCTAAGCCGCCTGCCTCGACCTCTTGCCTGTCCATGGACTCTGTATGCTTGCCGCCTGCCCTCGACTTCCAGCCTGTTCTCACTCTCCTCTCGGCGTGTCCCTCTCAAGAATTCCTAAAGTTTATCTTTACCTGCCATTGTTAATAAAAGTTTTTGCATATGGATCTGCCTACTGACTCGTTACAGAATACTTCGCCGCACGAGGATCCAGCAACTATAACGGCATTATCTGCAGCGATCAACGCTCAAGCCTCGCAGCTGGCCACACGTCACCATCAGCTTTCCCGATTAACTTCAATAACGGAGGAACTGGTAAAAGCAGTGCAAGCGTTACGTACCCCATCCTCGGATGCCTCGTCTGAATCGGCTTCTTCGTCTTCCGCGCCCATGTCTGTGCTTCAGACCGCCGCGAGCTGGCGCGGATTAATGCACAGGCTTGCCTAGGCTGCAGCCTAGGGGCCCCACGTGTGCAGGGGCCTCGGATTGGCCAGACCATTTTTTTTAATTATTTTTTTTAATTTGCTTAAGCGCAAAGGCACTGCGCCCGGATTCCAGTTTTGGATGGGCCAGACCAATTGTGGGTGGGCCTTAAATTAAAAACCTTATCCAATCACTGTTTAACCTAATAAAAATTACTGACTAATAGGCCTATACTGTTATATTATCTGTGCGTATACATAATATAGATTTTAATAGCTTGATGCTCTTTAAATATTTTGTTGCATTGTTAAAAGTTTCGGTGAATAGGACGGACCTATCCGCGATCGCTCTCCATGGTTCTGACCAAAGAAGAGCGCTTTGGAATCTCCATTACGCTTCATATGCATCATACCTGGGCTGCGTTTCCCGATAACGCTGTCTCTTAGCGCGCCATGAAGACTCATAGGTATAACTTAACTAAAGGTATACTACCACTAAACGTATACCATTACTAGGCGTCTTCAGGGCTATCATCCACTCGCGAGGCAGAGGCGCTGAGAGGCAGAGGCGCTGGCGCCCTCCTAGCAACGGCGCTGGTCACGCTAGCTGCGCTAGCCGCGCTGGTATCCTGGGGTGGCAGAGACGAAGATGTGCTAGGTGATGTGGATCTCAGCTCTCTTCATCTCCTGGTTGCAGCGATGACTCCGAGACTGTACGTGCGTGTTTAAGGTAGCCTACCTAAACAACGACTGTTGCAACAGGGCCGAGGGCTGGGTTAGAAAATATGTGTCGTCATTATGTTTTTTTAATTTAATCAATGTTGATTATGAAAGTGAGCATGTAGCATGAGAAAGATATTAGCCTATACATCATGAGATGCGCAATGTCTGGAGACATGGAGTGGGTAAAACATGATTTTGACCACTTCATTTAGTCTTGTTTTGTAGAAAGTCTCTTTTTAAAAGATTTTCGTTTTGTATAAATTGTATCTTAATTTTGATTAATGTTTTATCAACCAATTGCCTGTATTTAATAAATAAGAAGCAAATATATAGCAGACAATGTAATAAAGCGCCGGCACAATCGCATTGCACGTGAACTGCAGGGCGCCGAAACTCAGCTTGTGCCTCACAGATTTGAGAAATATAGGCTATCTATTATAGAAAGCTTGAAATGTCTACTTTCAAACGAAAATATTCAAAACCAAAAGAAATTGGCTATTCTCTGAATATGTCATCTGAAATGTGCATTTCTCTCTGGCGTTCATGGCGAATCCGCATCGTCAACTTCATCTTTGCAGCGACACAGAAAACACCAGTATATTAATAAATAATTAAATGTCTCCTTGCTTTTTAGACACATTCATAATCATTGCTTTTACCGGTTCTTTGTGGCAAGCTTTATGCGTGCGTTCGTGCGCTTGAATGCGGCTATATAAACGCCCTATATAGCCTAAGTAATTAAATTAATATAAAGGGGCGATTTGTCCACGAATGGCTTAAATGAACATCTACTAATCAACTAGAAAAAAATTTAGTCGGAGGCAGCCCTTATTCCACATATTTTCGAACCAGGCTCAGGCCATTCTTCTGGGTTGAGCGAGCGACCCTGAGCGGAATGAACGAGCGGAGCGGAATATTCAGAAATGCGCTCTCCGCTCACGAGCTCTGATCGGAACAAACCCGAACCTCACTGTCTGCTGAACTTGCGCAGAAACATCAAAATAGACATAGCCAGCTTTTTAAAATTGTTCTTAAAACATTTAGACTATTTTAGCACAAATTATGAGCTTATTGACGATTTTTTATAATTCTTGACTAAATTAGAATATATTAAAAGTTTTTTTTTTTTTTTTTTTGAAGAATAGTTTTGGGTGGGCCTGTTGAAAAGTGCGCCGCAAAAAAAAAAAAAAAAGACCCTAATTGACCCATAAGAAAAAAAACAAGAAAAAAAAAAAAACAAGCAGGTGATTGAATAGATGTGAATTACTTGAAGGAATGTAAAGAAACACTGTAGTGTTGGCTCTCTCAATGTGTGTATGCCAGTTCACCGTAGTTGCGTGTGGACCATGTATGGCACTAAATACATTTTTAGGGGGGGCCTCACACAAAGAACAGCCTAGGGGCCCCTGACCACCTTAATCCGCCCCTGGCCGCGAGCCTTCGACCCGCACTACCGGAGAAGTTTGATGGGAGTCCAGGAAAATGCAAGGGATTTATCCTTCAATGTTCTCTGTATCTGAGCCAACAGCCTTCACCGCATGTCTCGGACGACAGCAAGATCTCTTTCATCTCCTCCCTGCTCACCGGCCGCGCGCTGGACTGGATAACGGCCGTATGGAGAACGGATGGTCACGCATTTCGCACATACGATGAATTCCTTCAGGAATTCCAGGCCGTCTTCGAACACTCCAAAGGAGGAAAAGGAGCGGAGGATCTGCTTCTGGAACTCACGCAAGGACGAACCACAGCCGCTGAGTATGCACTCGAATTTCGTACACTTGCTGCGCAGACTAACTGGTCTGATAGTTCTCTTAAGGTGGTCTTCCGGCGTGGACTGAATCACGAGTTACAGGCAGAGCTGGCATGTTGCGATGAAGGAAGGAATTTCAACCAGTTCGCTCAGCTCACCATTCAAATTGATAACCTGATGCGCTCACGCCGCGCAAGTAAACTCTTATCATATCACAGATGAAGAGAGAGAACGTCGCCGATCCCAAAAGCTATGCCTGTACTGCGGAGGGGCTGGTCACTTCCGTCAGAACTGCCCTCATCGGCCAACTAACAGAGACAATGCTGCGGTGAGTCTAACTCTTGATTGTTTAAATTCTAAATCATGTGTAACTGTTCCCGTTGAATTTACTGTCAACGGCGAATCCGTTTCCATATCAGCTCTGTTGGATTCAGGCGCTGCTGGGAACTTTATGTCGCGAGAATTTGCTGAACTTCACAGGATTTCTCTAATTCCTTGCATTTCTCCCCTTTCTGTTGAGGCTGTTGATGGTAGACCGCTGGGCACCGGTCGCGTCACTCATCTCTCTCAGGAGTTACACATGCGCACCGGGCTGCTGCACAGAGAATTAATTCAGTTCTACATTCTTCAAACTCCTCACATTCCTGTCATTTTGGGGTTGCCATGGCTCCGCAAGCATGACCTCCTTCTACAATGGACCTCTGGCCAGATCGTCAGCTGGGGAGAGAGCTGTTTCTCCGACTGCCTGTCTACTGTCCAGCCGCTTACTCTACGAAGCATTCAAGAACACCCTGATGACACTTCCTCTGTCCCAGCCTGAGACCGAAGCCATGCGGAAATATATCGAGGAAGAACTCGCCAAAGGTTTCATCCGTCCTTCCACGTCTCCTGCATCCGCCCGATTTTTTTTCTTCCAGAAGAAGGATGGAGGACTCCGTCCATGTATTGACTACAGAGCGCTCAATGATTGTACCGTCAAGTTTCGCTATCCACTACCCCTGGTACCTGCTGCCCTGGAACTGCTCCGCAAAGCCAGATATTACACCAAGCTGGATCTGCGAAGTGCTTACAATCTGGTCCGTATCCGTGAAGGGGATGAGTGGAAGACTGCCTTTTCTACGTGTACTGGGCACTATGAATATCTGGTCATGCCTTTTGGGCTTTCCAACAGTCCAGCAGTGTTTCAGTCATTCATTAATGATGTGTTCCGTGACATGCTCAATCGCCACGTCATCGTCTACATTGACGACATCCTGATCTACTCTGATACCCTAGAATACCATGTCCAGCACGTCCGAGCGGTGCTCCAGAGGCTCCTCCAATACCAGCTCTACGCAAAGATCGAGAAGTGCGACTTCCACCAGACCTCTACCTCGTTCTTGGGCTACATCATTAGTCCGGGAGGCGTGACCATGGATGAGGGCAAGGTAAAGGCAGTGGTGGAATGGCCCAGACCTACTACGCTGAAAGAGCTGCAGCGCTTCCTTGGGTTCGCAAACTTTTACCGCCGCTTCATCAGAGGATTCAGTACGGTGGCGGAGCCCCTGACGGCTCTGGTTCGCAAAGGCACTTCTCGTCTTCCCTGGAGTGAAGAGGCCACTAAAGCCTTCAGCCGTCTCAAACAGGCTTTTACTTCAGCTCCCATCCTGCGTCATCCAGATCCAGAGTTACCTTTTGTCGTTGAGGTGGATGCTTCTAGTACCGGGATCGACACCGAGATCCCTCTAGAATGTCCCCCTGGAAAACTCTTTGTACCTGAGGCCCTCCGTGAAAAGGTGCTACAGCATGTTCATGCCCTGCCCAGCTCTGGGCATCCAGGTATTACTGCTACTATCCATCTTCTTCAGAATCGCTTCTGGTGGTCCACTCTGTCCCAGGATGCCAGCCGGTTCGTTCAGCAGTGCCAGACCTGCAATATTCAGAAATCTTCCCGTCTCATGCCCGCCGGTTTGCTTCAGCCACTGCCCTTGCCACAGCGACCCTGGTCTCATATCGCCATCGATTTTATTACAGATCTGCCACCATCAGACGGACACACTACTACCCTCACCGTCATCGACCGCTTCTCCAAGGCCTGCCGCCTCATACCCCTCAGTAAACTTCCCACGGCCCTACAGACCGCTGAACATCTTTGTAATCTGGTGTTCCGATTTTATGGTTTGCCCGAAGACATCGTCTCGGACAGAGGTCCTCAGTTCACGTCCCGTGTTTGGACTGCCTTCTTTCAGATGCTCCAAGTCAACGTGAGTCTCACCTCCGGCTACCATCCTCAGGCCAACGGGCAGGTCGAATGTCTCAACCAAGAGATTTCCCGCTTCCCCCGGTCCTATTGTCAACTCCATCAGAAGGACTGGAGTCGGTACCTGATGTGGGCTGAATACGCACAAAATTCCATCCGGAAGCAATCCACGGGCTTGACTCCATTCCAGTGTGTCCTCGGTTTTCAGCCACCCCTGTTTCCTTGGTCCGGTGAGCCTACCAACGTCCCCGCCGTGAATGACTGGCTTAATCGAAGTGAGGAGACCTGGAATCTAGCACACACACATCTCCAACGAGCTGTCAATCGTGGCAAAAGGCTGGCTGACCGTCATTGCCGTCCCAACCCAGAATATCAGCCAGGTCAATGGGTATGGTTATCCACTCGCAATCTCCGTCTCCACCTCCCTTGCAAAAAACTCAGTCCAGGCATCTACGCATATCTCCCACGTTCCACGTGTCGCTGCTCAAACCTGCCGCGCCGCCCTCTGAGGAGAGGGGAAATTCTTCCGGACAGTCACCTCAAGCCATCATTGTGGAGGGTGAGGAAGCCTACCATGTTCATCAACTACTGGATTCAAGACGCCGAGGGGGTCAACTGCAGTATCTGGTTGACTGGGAGGGTTTCAGTCCAGAAGAACGGTCTTGGGTCAACTCTAGGGACATTCTAGATCCTCTGCTCACGCAAGAGTTTCACTGTAATCACCCTGACAAGCCTGCACCCCGTGCTCGTGGCAGACCACGCCGCCGTCAGCATCCTCGCGTCGGGAGTCGCTCGCAGGGGGGGGGCTCTGTTACAGAGTCCAGTCTCCCTGGTTTACCCATCTCTCAGTCACGAGCACCCTCTCCCGAATTCTAGCGCAGTGCATACTTCCCCATTAGTATGCATCATTTGTGCAGTTATTGCCTTCACCTGTCCTGCATCTGTGCTCATTAGCTCAGCCTTTATATGCCTGGTTCACGGAGTGTTCCTTGCGAAGTATTGTCTCTCTGCGTGTGCATGTCCGAGCATTTTATTAGTACCTTGTCTTCCTGTGTTACTGACCCTCGCTTATATCATCTTCTCTGATTGTCTGCAGCCTGCTTCTCGACCCAGTGCCTGATCCTGACCTTGTTTCTCAGCCGCCTGCCTCGACCTCTTGCCTGCCCCTGGATTCTGTTTCTAAGCCGCCTGCCTCGACCTCTTGCCTGTCCCTGGACTCTGTATGCTTGCCGCCTGCCCTCGACTTCCAGCCTGTTCTCACTCTCCTCTCGGTGTGTCCCTCTCAAGAATTCCTAAAGTTTATCTTTACCTGCCATTGTTAATAAAAGTTGTTGCATATGGATCTGCCTACTGACTCGTTACAGTGATGGACTGTATATAGTAATTGACTTCATGTTAAGGGAGTTTTGGATTGAGTTTCTATCCATTATTAACCTCAGATTCTTCATTTTATGCTCAGATTGGCCGTGATTGTTTCTTGATGAGTGAAATCAATGAGCTGTTTGGTGTATAAATCACAAAACACAAGCTAAAGAGCTAATTATTCATAGCCTGTTAAGAGTTTAATGTGCTGTGCTGGAGTCGTTGTGATATTTTCATGAACCACATGCTTTTGATCCGTCTTTTAAGTGATCTTCACTGTTATCAACTATGAATTTCCGACTTTCTATATCGTCACCTTCCTAAAATAATTGCCCAAGTAATTTTTTCAGGTTTCTCAGAAAACACAAAAAAACGTTTTAATAACTTCAGAGGTTGAGTAGATTTTCGTTCTTCTTGATGCAGCTGCCATCTTGAAAAGCTTGTAAAATTGTAAAAAGTCTCATTGTCTTTTGACTTAGGCAAAATAAAACGGCCTAAGTCACACTCTTGACATATAAGCCATTATACTACAGGTGTAGAATTGCATGATCTGTTCAACTGAGGATGTGGGCGATTTTACCAGAGGTGGCCAGCATCATGAGGAGATGACCATTTTTGTCAAAAAAGGAAGGTGACGATATGAAAAAGGTTTTTTTTTTTTAGGTAAAACCTTTTGATGTCATGGATCCCCAAATATCACATAAGCTATTTTGCTTGCAGTTTATTTTATCAAACATTTTAAATATTATTGCAATTTATACTAACCGTTTTCTATTTTAATATATTTTAAAGTGGAATTTATTATTGTGATGGCAAAGCTAAATTTTCAGCAGCTACACTTGTAGATGAATATCAATTTCAAAATAACATCCTTTATTTGAAATAGAAATCTTTTGTAACAACTTGTAAATGTTACTTTTGATCAATTTAATGCGTTCTTGATGAAAAATAAATAATTTCTTTAAATAAATAAAAAATCTTGACCCTAAACTTTTTAATGGTATCTAGACCCATTCATACTGTTTGAGAAAATATTGAGCGTGATACAAGACAACATATTGTTTCCAAAATCAAATCATATTTAAAAATATATTATATTGAATATTTACTTCATATTAAGTTCTACCCATTATTAATGTTACTTGGAATAGAAACAAATTCAATTCAGATTAATTATTTACATTGATTATTATTATTATATTATTATTAAAGCAAAAAAAAATTGTCTGGGGAAATTTTTAGTTAAATATTGTAGTTTAGCATGTTAACTTTTGCAAAACCAAAACTGCAGCATTCAGTTCAAAGCAAATATAATTTCTCTCTCTCTCTCTCTCTCTCTCTCTCTCTCTCTCTCTCTCTCTCTCTCTCTCTCTCTCTCTCTCTCTCTCTCTCTCTCTCTCTCTCTCTCTATATATATATATATAACACTACAGAGAGTGCTCTAAAAATCACCTGTACTGCTTGCTCATTGGCTGATTCAGTCCAACCACACAGCCAATTAGACACATGAATTCCCCTTCGAATCTTTATGTCAGGTGCTCGTTCACACATCATTAATTTTAACAGTTTCAGACTTTGAACAGTACAGTTTGCTGAAGCTTGTCTTATCAGTCTTTGAGTTGATGACGGTGCGGTCAGCATTGCTCTCTCGTTGTTTTATCAGGGTTTAGTGTGTGTGATGTTCTTTTTATAGCAGTGTGTTATAGATTTAGCTGCTGTAGCTTCAGGCTGATAGAGCGCTGTGATTGGTCAGGGCCGGCCGTTTGCCCTCTCAGGGTCGAGACAATTAAAACCATAAAGACAGTCATCCTTGCTCACCGGACCTGAGCTCATTCACCCCATCCACTCGAGCTTTCACCTTCAGTCCATCCAAACATACCCGCTCTTTTCCCCTCCAACTTTCATCATCCTGCACGATTGTCTCTCTCCATCTTTCTCCCGATGGTGCTGTGACATCACCACACAGCAACTGATTGACACTGCTGTGGGAATAAACCTCAGTGACAACTTTAGTTTCAGTCGGACTGAATTCATTCCAAATGATGAATCCGAACGTAGTGTTTACATGAACGCCATACAAAGTGATCGGGTTGATGTGCGCGTTTATGTCACAAGCTTCGAATTGGAATTGATTTTTTGACGTGCACACTGCACGAATATACAGTTTCCCACTGTTTGCACATAATAACCATTCTTCTACATTGGTTCTTTATATGTTTTTAACAGCAGACTTAATATCCGTTTCCGTCATTTGGAGACAATGAGTATATAAACTGTTTTTCCGTGTTGCTTATATTTATCACACAGTAAAAATAGCCCTTCCCGCGCCCAAAACCAGTCATCTGTGGATGGAAATCCGAAACAAGGACTGGTGGGATGTTGTCTTGCTCCACTTCACAGATGCTGAGTGAAAGGAGAATTTTAGAATGATGGGACACTCTTTAGATTATTATTTGAATTAGAATTTAGATTCCACGCGTCATTCGTCATTACGCTATTTCCATGTCATTGCACATGCAAAGTCCTTTCAGTTTCGGGTTTCAATCCAATTAAGTGTTTACATGTCCTCTCGATTGGATTAGAAAAGGAATAAACTATCCCTTTCAATCCAATCGAAATTTCATTCGGATCGAGCTCAGTCGGATCGATTAAGGTGTTTAATCCTAAAGTCCTAACCCTAACCCTGAGCCGTCAATCCGATTACTAATGGATTATTTGGTTGCATGTAAACTTTATCCAATGATTCTGCTCACAAGCACACACACACTGCACAAACACACACACACGCTTCACAAACACATGCATACACATGTACACACACAAAATAAATGCTTGTAATTACACAGGCATGCTGTGCTCTGTGTCCACAAAACACACACATGCACAGGGGTGATGGGAAGGACATGACTTCAAGCCAGATCTATTTTTGTTTGTGTTTTTATTTCTGTCTCTTTCATTAAATGTAGCCACAATATTAACAGTGAATTGTAGCAGCAGCACTGTGGATGAATGTGTTTGATATTTAATGGTCATAATGTACATAAAGTATATATACTCAGCAAAAAAAAAGAAACGTCCTCTGTCTTTCAAATGCTTTTTTCATCAGCAAATTTCTTACTATGTGTAAATATTTGTATGAACATAAAAAGATTCAATAACTGAGACATATCTTCTCTATTCATGTAACAGCACAAAAGCATTGACATTCAGCTGAGAGTTCAGTCTAAAAATACTGGATATTCAACTAATGCACATGAAAACACTCATAAACCCTATTAGGGCAGAAAGTGTTCGATCAGTAACACTGGAGGTGACTTACACATACAGTGAGCGACTGTAGTAAGAGACCCTGCTATTTTTTAATCATTTTATAAAAGAATCGACCAACACACCCCGAGGAAAAAGCCCAAGGAACAAACTCTGCGGGGAGGAACTTTGTTTAAACAGAAAAGTGCTTTGTACAGAAAAAACATCACTAAACGCTCTCTCAGTTGAAAATGTTCACCTAAAACTGCTTGTTTGAAGAATGTGAGCTTTCATGAAGTTTTAATCAGCGGGCAAATAAAACCAGCCAAGACGAGACAGAAGAGCTGATTGTGTTGTTGCTCAAACTCTCATTTCATGGCATATTTGCAGTAAATGAGACGTGATTGAAATCAGTAACTTCACTGCAGATCCAGTGAGACTCCAACCCACCTCAGATCTGAGGGAAACACTACAGAATATGAACAGAGAGTGAGAAGAGTGTGAAAATTACTCTCAAAGCCAGACTAATTAAAAGCAGTTGCTGATGTAGTTCATCTCTAAAGCACTGAACATTAACCTCCCATCAGCACGTCTGAAACTCTGGAGTATTTCAGTGCATGTTCCACCTGTCAATCAGTTTCAGATGATATTAAGCTGATGTGTGTTGTGTGAAGAGGAGAACAATCTTAGACAACAGAGTGAATCATTGCTTTAAAAACGGGTGGACACCTTCAATCAAACATCTTATTGGTGCGTTACTTGAAACTTTCTGGGTAAATGACATTTAAATAGAACATTGCAATTCATACATAAGCATGTTTTTAATTTCTGAATTAGAATTCATTTTGATATTTAAAAAAAAAACTTTGAAAAGAGAATGGAAAATATATTATTACTTGATGGTTACACCACATGGCATTTTTATAGTGATTAAATTTAATCTTTTCAAAACTAACATTTCTAAAGTAGATTTTTAAAAGATTTAACACTCTTATTTGTCATTGGCCAAATCAACATCATCAACATAAACAATGATGAATTCACTTTTGCATCTGTTTGGTGAATTTTGGTGGTCAGATTCAACAAATTGAAGAATTAGATTAATCTAAAATAGTCATTTAGTTTAGTGACATTGTGAGAACAGCAATATGTGTGTGTGTGTGTGAGTGTATGTGTGTGTGTGTGTGTGTGTGTGTGTGTGTGTGTGTGCGTGCGTGCGTGTGTGTTGTGTTTGCGTGCTCCTACAGTGTGACGGCCGGCGTGTCATTTGGCCTCTCTTTCATAATCAATCCAATTACAGGATTACATCACACTTTATTGAACAGTCCTCTGAGAGCCAGTTTGTCCAGATCTAATGCGCATTATAAAATCAGACGCCTTCTGCTATTTGTGAGCGGATGGATTCTTGTTTTTCACTTTGCTCTGATCACTGAGCCCCAAAATCCCTCTTCAGCAGCATCCCGTCCGTCTGAGGGGCTTTATCCCGAAAAACCATTTAAAGAGACCATAAATACTTAAATATCATCATCTTCCATCATTTCCATAGAGCTTCATATATCAGCACAAACAGACAGATGGCCATTAAACTACAGATTTTTATGATGGGTAGATGTGTGGATAAATGAAGGATTTATAAAGGCACAGCTCTGTATTTTATATATTTTTCTCTCTTTCTCTTAATAGTTGATCCTAAATGTCCAATCAGCACGAGGCGCCCGCTGTCCTACAGGTGATGAATGAGTCTCCAGTGCAACTCTGACTGAACCAGTGACAGCGTTTCTTTCTCAGACAAATGACTCTGATCTACGGCACAAACTGAGGCTGAATTAGACCTGTAATAGGAATGAAGACGAGATTCTGCAATCAAACACAACAGTGAGTGAAACTCCAAACACATTGACCACCACATACACAATATAAAACTGATTAGTGGCAGAAGTCTGGAGTGACGGCAGAACCGTGAGCCTTGACAGCGTGACACTCGTTTGTGTTTAACGGAGAGGTCAAAATCATTTACACTCACTCAGTAGGGTGTTTGCTCTTTAGTGTGCAGTTAATACAGCTCATTTTCTTCACTCTGTGTTGGTACCATGTACAGTGAAACAGGTGATGCCTCATGGTGCTGAATGATTATCAGGGGTTTTCAAACTGGGGTCAAGGGCCACTAATAAAATCATATCTGCAAACAGTTTGTGCAAAATAATAAGTATATACATAAAATGTAAAAATGTATGTGTGTGCGTCATACATTATTAAGCTATTTCTATGTCATTGCACATGCAAAGTCCTTTCAGTTTCGGTTTTCAGTCCGATTAAGTGTTTACATGTCCTCTCGATCGGATTAGAAAAGGAATAAACTATCCCTTTCAATCCGATCGAAATTTCATTCGGATCGAGTTCAGTCGGATCGATTAAGGTGTTTACATGAAGGCTTTTCAGTCCGATTCAATCAATTAATTCAATTAATAATGGATTATTTGGTTGCATGTAATAGCCAGTGATTCTGCTCACAAACACAAACACACACGCGCTTCACCAGGGGTGTAGCACAAGATCCCCGGCCCTATGATGGGCCCCCATGTTCCTCAACCCTTATAGCTTATACATGACATTGGAGTTTTCCCCCCAGTAAATGCCACTGAAGGTAGCCTAATATTAATGCCATATGTGCTTAAGTCATTATTTCAGACTTTCTTAACATACTCTGGTCTACAGTCACTTTACTTAAAGGATTGAAAGTGAAATGTTCTGAAAGTGTATGTTCTGCTCTTTCAATGGGTTGTCTCAGTTCATTTTTAGCACTAACGATCGCGGAGATATTCAAGCAGTTTAGCACTATAGATTTCGTGTTCTAGTTTGTGCTCACCTTTCTTTGAAAAGAAGTCAGTTACCATTATTGTTTCCCCTCATTTTGTTTTCTTTCCTTTCTTTTTTGGTGGCCTGATTTGGCTTTCTTTGAGAAAGACATTTCTACAGCTGAAGTTTGCGCTCCACCAGATGCTCAACTAACTAACATAAACAAAATGCGTCCAGATGGACTAAACCATTAGCAAGGGGTGGGTGAGACCTTAGATAGTCTTTACTTTTTTCTATACAAAATGTAGTCAGTCAATCAACCGAGTTATTCAGCCAATACACTAACTTTACATTTCATCTGACATATTATATATACGTATATTTTTTTCCTACTATGGAAGTCAATGGGACCCAAAAACTGCCTGGTTACTGATATTCTTCTAAATATCTTCCTTTGTGTTCAGCAGAAGAAGGAAATTCATACAGGTTTGAAACAACATGAGCGTGAGTATATGATGACAGAATTTTAATTTTAAAGTGAACTACTCCTTTAAATAGCTTATAAAGTTATGAAACTTCCCCTCAGCCAAAACGATTGCCCAGGGAACAAATTATAGATTCACGAGACCAAAAATCGCCCATTAGATATAGACAAGACGAATTATATCTCATGTTTAACCACTACAGAGACACCAGAGTCAGTGGCAAACGTCAGAACGACTAGCCGAGGAAAGGCTGTTCCAGGCGGGGAACATGCGCCGAGCGTCCGCTGATCGTCTGGATCTAACAACTGGATAAAATTTTCATAAATCTTTAAATAAACCACAGATTTGAGCTTTAAACAACTACATTCTCGCCTGAAAAACTCTTAAAACTACATTTCATGATACAGAAACAGTAGTATTATATTTCAACTGTTAAAAAATGGCGCTTCTTATGTTGCCATTCTCCTTGGCGCAGCCTATGCTCGTTATCAGCTGTCAATCAAGCTGTCAATCAAGTTAACCACGCCCTTATTTGTCATACATTTTATATCTAAATACGATCTAAACTAACGAGTTAGAAAAAAATTCACCCCCCTCACAGTTGTCAGGCACTCGGAAGCTATCGAAAAATACAATAAAAGTCCATGGGACCAACCTGTAAAAACATGAATTTATGCTGTGAAAACTGACATTTTAACATGGGGTCTATGGACATTTGCTCCCTTTTGGGACCTTCCTCTAGCGGATTTTCGATGTATTGCAGTTTTTCGCACTTCCGGGTAGGCTTCATTTTTCAGATTAGAATGTTGCCGCTTGATGTACACACTCAAAATAAACGCTAGTAATTACACAGGCATCCGGTGTTCTGTGTCCACAAAACACACACATGCACAGGGGTGATGGGAAGGACATGACTTCAGGCCAGATCTATTTTTGTTTGTGTTTTTATTTCTGTGTCTTTCATTAAATGTAGCCACAATATTAACAGTGAATTGTAGCAGCAGCACTGTGGATGAATGTGTTTGATATTTAATGGTCATAATGTACATAAAGTATATATACTTAGCAAAAAAAAAGAAACGTCCTCCATCATATATATATATATATATATATATATATATATTAATAATTTCTTTTTACTTTAGTGCAAAAATGGTAATGTCCCAATATAATTTAATTTAATACATTTACAATAATGTCATTAAATTATTTACCAACATGTCGTCTGTACAATATTACGCTTTAGGGCTGTCACTTTACGTTCGAAAAACGATTGCACAATCGATCGGACCAACCAACACAAGTTTCGAAAACGAAAATAGGGAATCGATTTTAACGGTCTTTTCTCGCGTCCAGCTCGTCACGATACACCCGCAGCGAACGCGCAAGCAAACACATAACAGCAAATTATACTTCTGCATAATGTGCCTCTTTTTACTACAAAAATGTGAATTGTGCCGGTATTCAGGCAGTCTCATGCATACAGATACAGATTCGGGCTACGGGCTATATCGCCTACGTAGGCGAAATTTGTTTGACATTTCTAATCGTAAACACAGCCATGTTGAAGCCTGCAGTGATGTTTTTCATTGATGTTATGGCAATCCACTCTGCTTATTGTTTTTCGAGAGTGTTGCACTCCTGTTTGTCATTGTGCACGAAACTTCACGCCAATAAATCATAAGAAATATTGCTGACTTGTGCGCGTCTCAAGCGCCCTCTTTACGTTCGTCCAAATGCCTGTTAGTTGTCCGTGGATTTGCCTATATTTGCCGTTTAAAATGGAAACGTCTTTAGACATCGAAAATCGATTTTACAATCGATTCAATGAACACTTATGTCTCAAAAATCGAACAGGATTTTTTCACAAAAGTAACAGCCCTAACGCTTACACATTATTAATTTGTTTTTATACATGAAAATGCCTTTGAATTGCTGGAAGAAGATCCCTCACAACAGGTAATCCCCAATCATATTTGGGGATCCTTGGCATCAAAAAGATTACAAATATATACCAAATACCATGATATTTGCATGTTCCTTCAAAAAATAACCTTTTTTTTTTTTTTAAACTGTTACTTTTCAGTTAGTGTGAAAAGACCAGCAATAGATCACCAGCATTTGTTGTATTTGTACAGGGGCAGTCGTGGCCTGATGGTTAGAGAGTCCGACTGGTAACCCACAAACGTGTCAGACATTTATAGACAGTCACTTATTTTGGATGCTGGTGTTCACCCAGCAAGAATTTATTGACTGGACGGACCAGACCAGCACTAACCAGCATAAACCAGTCTGAACTAGCTGGTCTATGGCCTGTTCAGGAGGATAAGAACTTGGTCTTGATCTCGACTTGAAGGTGAGACAGTAAATTTGAGTCAAACAGCAAGTGATGATCAGCTACAGCACACCTGCAGCACAGACAGAATATATCAGTCATAATCATAGATGAGGATTATGGGAAAGACGCTCACACTGGAAAAAAGATTACACAGACTCAACTGACATCACAAGCTGCCAGAAACATCACAGTCGTGTTCTCCTGCTGTATGTTTTCAGTATGATCTGATGTCTGGATCTCTCAACCATCAGTAAACTTCCCTTTTAATCTTTTTAAAGGAAACAGCCGAGTTCCTCCTTGCTGTTCTGAATCTCCTTCTCGGCTTCGGCTTCAGCTTTCAGTCTCAGCAGGAGGCGAACAAAAATGATGTGCAGAATCGATAGAGACCAGAAGGCTGTAGATTTCAGAAAGCAGCTGATAGATGAAGAGACACGAGGCCCGTGACATCGCCCTCGGCCTTCAAACAAAGCAAGAGCCAAACTCAGCAGAAAGAGCGAAACACGGCTCTAGCTTTCATCGCGCCGAACACACACACACACACACAAACACAGCTGTGATTAAACACACTAAAGGTCAGTGGGTTTCTCTGAATACAGTCACACTGCTGCTCCCAGAGTTCTGAAAGCAGAAAATGAAAAACTCAATGCAAGAAAAATTACAACATATTGCAAGGTTGTGGAAACGTTGGATCACTGTTCATACTGCGCTGTTTTCACGACAACCAAAGTAAATTAATTCTTGAAGATTTTGACATTAGTATATTGCTAAGAACATGATGCACTAACAAGCTTTAACAATACACAAATATTGACAAAAATAGTCAATTTTAATTAGTAAGTATATATTCACAGTCTTGAACTGGGTTATTATAGTAACTCCAGTTAGAGTTTCATAGTCAAAATTTCCCATCCTTTAGGGACGTGCCTATGATGTCGGTGAATGTAAGCAGCTTCTCACCAGACTTTGGAAGAGATTTAATGACATATTTTCACACTTGTGTTTTTGGATAACAACTTCTCTCGCTGTTATATGTAGATGATGAAGGCTTCTTGCTCGTATTGAAATGCAAAGCAAAGCTCATGTAATATTAATAGAGAAATTGCAGACACCTGTAGGTTTATTAGCACCATCCAAAGAATGAATGTGACAGCTCATGTGTCAAGACGTCTCCTTTGATCATGTGACCTTGTGTGATCTAATAACTTTCTATGATAAACAGCAACATAAAACAGACCCTGTCACACACACTTATCGTATTAGTGCATTGTGAATGAGCTCTCGCTTTGAGAGGCTGGTAATGGAAAAAACATAATGCTCTCAGTCAGTGCTGGGAAATTATTCATTAAAATGTGAGGAAAAGAAAGTTAATAATGGTTGGATTTTTTATTTCATTTGGAGATTTCTGTTTCTTGTGATGAGGATTATGATTTTGTGCTCTAATAAGGAGCGATCTATGATCAAAATGAGCTCATCAATCATAATGGCACATTTTAAAATAATGGAAATGCTGTTAAAATGAATGAATTTGAACCTCCTTCTCTTGAAAAGCACACTAGTAAGCATATAGAAGACCTTGAAGGGTCAAAGGTCAGGTTTGAGAAACACTTGGCAAACACTCTATACGTTGTTTCTCAGTAAAAGAAGAGGGATGGAGAGCGTCACTCTGTTAACATTCATCAGACATACGGCGGCTTTGTGATTCTTTAATAATGTGCCTCATTTTTCATCTCTAGTGAAATACCCTTCAGTTTTATGACCGTCACTTTCACATTGATGGTGCGGGCGCTTTCAAAACGCCCCTCGTCCGACCTTGATGATTAGCTTGAATGAATTCTAGAAGAGATTACTATTATCCTTGGGATTTTTTGTATTAAGGGCCTGAGCCAGAACAATCACAGAGATAGCGATCGAGACAAAAAACAGGTTTTAAAAGTGCAGCTTGTGCTTCAGTTTTTTTGTGTTCCAGGATTGAGGGAGGAAAGACACTGAAAGAGCGAGCAAGAAAGAACTAAAAGAACGAGATGAAGCAAACTAAAAGAGAAATGGCAGTGTCACAGTTGTATTGATAATAAATAATGATGGTCAGAATAGAGCAGTGAAAGATGTCCTTGCAGAGGACATGAACTGCAAAAATGAGCGAAGAAATTTCCATTCAAAACAAGGAAATCAAAAACAGTCTCATCCTCCTCAAAATCAGTCACTCACCTCAGAAAACACTGTATCTGAAAGATGCTCAGACGTCCCTCTGTCAGTCTTTAGTCTCATTCTCTCAGATTAATTCATATAGTTTGATCTCTCCAGCTCTGGCACTGTTACTGATCTCCCATGATTGAGGAAATTACCCAGAATGCTCTCTTCTCACTGTAATCTCATAAAGTAGGGAGAGCCCAAAGGTGATTGTGATAAAGGTCATCTTTCCCATCATGCAGGGGGTTTAAATAAATCTGAAGGTCACATGTGTGATTCTGAGCTGGATCTGATCTCTAGGCTTTACGAGATTCAGCCAAGAGGAACTTGTTCCTGGATCAACATGCAGGAAGTTCAAAAAGGAATAACAGCCAATGAATGACACTGGGATTTGATTGGTCTGATTAGTTGCGATGGACTGGATCTCTTCCAACACACATACACACACACACACACACACACACACTGCTGATCCTTCTCTGGTTTTAACAGCAAAGGAAAATGAACCCGTCCACATTTGTCACGCATTGGATTTTTCCTTTTGCATTCATCCGTATCTGTCACTCAGATTCTGCTGTCAGACTTAAGAAGAGTCTGGAGCGACTCGGCCTCTTCTTGATAGATCATTGATCTCTCTCTGAGAAGCACTTACTGTAGATCAATGTCTAAGAAAGATCGCGTCAAAGGACGTGCTAAATGCTACTTCAACCGCTCACACTGTCTCTTTATTCTGACAAACAGATGATGTGCTCCATTACAGTCTTCAACTTTTCATATCGACTCAAACAGCTGTCAAGTCAAATTTTAAATGAGAATGAAAAAATATGACAGCGATGAAGCACTTTTTAAGTGAAATTTAACATCAAGGATAGATTCTCAGTTGCACATCTTTTTTTATTATTATTATTTCTGCAGTAAATAGTACATAGTATGCACCTTTTTCTGAATAAAATATCTAGAATATCAAATGCAACCTCAATGCAATGCAATTGACCTTCCAGCGTGTTGAATGAATCAACTCTTATTCTCGTTTGCTCATATTCGCACTTGATTGATTGAATTACAATTATCAGATCGATTATTTGATATTATTAATACATTAATATATATTCAATTATTACAATCATATTAAATTATAAATTACAATACACAAATAAATAGTGTAATGAAATACATTATACATACAGTATTATAATAATATTCATATAAATAGTTTTGTATATATATTTTATACATTAAAATATACATTAAAATCAGATATCATATATAAATAATATTTTATATTTTCATGTTAAATCATTTTAATTTTATATTTAAAATAGTTATTAATTAATTGGATGCCACACATGTATACATTTAATAACTTTTATCATTGCACATATGCTTTAAAAAAAAATCAATACAAATAAGTGTACTGTGCAGTGTGCAATTAGCAATAGGCTAGTGTTCTAAGAATCAAGAATTTCTTCAGTTCCCTATTGCTGATTTCTTTCTCAAAGGGCTTTATTTTCAACCACCATTTGAAGAGACCATTTTATCATCTCACTCTTTGGCTCTTGCATCTCATTTGATATACAAATTGACTCAATGTTTGAGCACCAGACAGCTCTTGTTTTCTCTAGAATTTGATGTAATCTGAGAATTAGCCATCAAATGTGTTTTGCAGCACACAAATTTGCAGGGGTGAAATGTCTAAATAAAAGCCCCTGCAAACGCTCACTTATGACAGATTTGATTATTTCTCTGTTCACTGGGACCTAAAGAGCATCCTCACAACAACTCCCAGAAGCATCTGACAGTTTGATACTTGCAGCTGAAGACACTTGTTGATGTAATGAAAGCTAAATGGATGCAGACACACTCCGCTCTGATTCTTCATCTTATTATCATTCTGCATGTGACTCTTCACTGATGAGGAAGCTTCTGGAAGCTTTTTTGTCAAAGGCATGAAACCGGTTTCTGATCATCATATGAAGGTATTAACTGCTACCCGACAACAAAGTCCATTTTCTCCCCTGGTTTGCATCATTCTTTGAATCCTTTTACTGTCATTCAGTTTTTCGCCCTCTTTAAAAGAGAGAGTGAATGAAAGAGAGGAACAGAGAAAGAGAGAAAGTAGCTCTTTGTCTCTTATTTGCCAGTCACAGTAAATGGCAGCTCTGATTAAGTTGCTCTAATTGGACTCTGCTTCAGATTCGGCGGGCGAACAATGGGCCACTTTGATGAATGGGTCATGTTGCGGTTTGTGTCGTTGTTTCTTTTGAAAGAAATCGTTATGCCATTAGCGACGAATCACATGCCTAGAGCCGCGGATACAAAGAACTTTAGTCTTTAAGTCAAAGAAGAGACAAAACAAATGGCCTAAAATCTCTCAGACTACATAAACCTTAAAAACCGAAGTGTTAGGAAGCTTTAAAATGCTGTAACAAGCTTTTAAAACACATCTGTGTGAGGTGCTTCAAGGACTTGAATGTGATCTGCTCCTAGCGTGCCGTCTTTAACCTGTACGCTCTGATTTCATTTCTCTGTATTTTTCTCGTTTGCATGAGCAGAAAGACAGAATGTCCCTGTTTGGAGACCAGAGGGGCTGCAACTGCTCCAACACTCAACACACAGATGGTGTCTTTACGTAACGGACGCATTCATTACGTCCACATCATTTCTCAGATGAAGCCGCACTTCACGCTGAAAACATCTCACCCCCCAGTTTAGTAGTGACAAGCAACATTAATGCGTACATGTCAAAAGTATCTCAAGGTCACCAACTGAGTTGAAAACAAACTGTTCCTTTGCAAAAGCAGCGTCTTTGATGTGACATTTTAACAGCCAGACGTGACCATCTTTTTAGAAGGTGAATAAAATCTCAAGCCTCATTAAAGGGTTCAGCATGTTTAAACAGATTCAGTGAAATGATCCTGCTGGACGTAAATCAATAGAGCAACAGTAATGAAAAAGACTCATTAGTGGGACGAGGAGATGAGGAGTTGAGAGGTTGTAAAAGATGCAGATCTTGTTCTGATACTTGTAACGACTGAGACAAATCAGACACAATTATTTGTTATATTTAACAAATAATCTTTAAAACTCACTCTGGAATCTATGGTTCCATCCCCCCAACTAGGGCAAGAACCATGACTACCATCAGATAAGATGGTTTTATTGCTGTTAAAAATGTGGTCATGTGGTCAAGACAGAGGCCATAGGAAAGACAGAAACAGACCTTAAAACAGACTTTCCTGCATTAATTTATAGATGAACTGATCTATAAATGAACATGCATCCCAGAACATTGTGTGAATGATTTACTGTCTTGTGTAGTGTCTTTTTTTTTTTCTATTAAAAAAAAAAGTATATTATTTTTTTGATGCTGTGTATTTTATGATCGAACCAACGGTCAATGTAATCTCACCTATACCATGTTTGGTCAACAATCTACATGTGCATCTGCATGTGCTCAGCCATGTGCTCATGGAGAGAGAAAACCTTCAACCAGAACAGAGTCAAACAAACCATTCAAGTTCATCGACATTTCTTCATTCAACGCCGAAGAAATCGATTGAGACTCATGGAACCATCAAAATCCTTCTTCAGGAACTTCACGAAATGTCTTCACTGCAAAGGCCATGCAAGTATACATTTAATGAGGCGCTCTGAAAATGATAAGCTGATGGTTCTTTTCATAGTTAAATGGATATTTTCCATAGTTTTATTTCCTGCTTCCAGTTTCATTCTGTCACTTACTATTTTACCTATGCATGTGTGTTTAGATTAGTTATGTTTGTGATTTAGTTCATAAAACTTGTGCATAATACGTATTTGGTTCTGATTCTCTGCTTGCAACAAAGTTTATTTTAACGATTTAGATTTTGACTACAGGCTCTTAGTAGTACTGTGCAGTAAGAAATACATTTCCCTCACCCGGATATGAACATTTCTTAGAATTAATAAACAATTAACACTGAGTGTTCACGGGACGAACAGGTTGATTGATTGTAATGTTAATTTTACTACATTAAATTAATTATATTAACTGATCCAAATATTCATAATTATTACAATTTATGATTGATTATTAATATTTATTTTGAGCTAATTTGCTACATAATGTATATAAGTTGATTATCTTGTATCCTGCACATAACTTACAGCTGTATGAAGCATAAGGCCAGAGACTATTGAGACATTGTCATATGCTGCTAACCCTTATGAAAATAAAATAAATAATATACTTAAAATAATTTACAGTACTTAAGTGCAAACTGAATGTAATGTTTTTAATGCTTAATTACATGTTATTTTTCAATTAAATGAAAATATATCATAGCTTACGTTTATATTAAAGGGATAGTTAACCCCATAAATAAAATCATCAATCTGTAATCATTTACTCACCCTCAAGTTGCTCGAAACCTGTATGATTTTTTTTCTTCTGCTGAACACAAAATAAGATATTTAGAAGAATATGGGTAACCAAACAGTTGATGGGTGCCATTGACTTCTATGGCTACTTCTATTTTTCCATAGCCTACTATGGAAGTCAATTTGGTTTCCCATATTCTTCAAAATATCTTCTTTTGCGTTTAGCAAAAGAAACAAACAGGTTTGCAAGCAATAGCAAACCATAACGATCCAAAGATTCAGTCAATTACCGAAGGACAAAATCAAGTACCCTTCTACATTTCTTCTTGTTTGAGAAGCGTTTTGCTCATCACACGGCACACTAGGAAGGAAAAGACTACCGCGACTTCTGTTTCATGCCAATTTTAAGCACACTTCTTTTTCACAAGGTAATACATGCTAACATTAGTAAGAATGCTACATTGTCCTTTACCACTAAATATTTAGGATTTAATTGCAGATTTAGTTACAGATTTAAAGTCCTACAAACCCCTGCTGGAAAAGCTTAAGCTGGTCGCTGTGTTTTAGAAACATATTAGCTGGTCTAGGATGACTGGATGGCTGCTGCATACTAGCCGACCGACTGCCATGTTCCCGAACACAGCTAATAGCTTACGCTGGATTTACTGGAAGGTGAAAATGAGAATGAAAGAAATTCAAAGAGAAAATCATTGAGATGTAGTCTGTGTGTGAATACTGAGAGGGTCTTAACCCTATTAGCAAGCAGAGCAAATGCTTCCCAGAGAGCGTTTAAGAAAGGAACATGATTAATATTACATGTGCACCGAAATACACAGCCTACATGAAACACACACATTTAGAGAGGAAGAGTGCAGGCGGGGGAAGAGAGTGACAGACAGACGCCTAGAGAGATTGATGGCTATATTCAAATGAAGTCAGAGAACTGACAGGAACCCAATGGAGCGAGACACAGTCTGATGTGAGCCAGTCCACCACAACCAAACTCACACTGAAAACTACACACACTTTAACACCACACGCATTGGTGTGTGTGTGTGCTCTAATTCCCAACACCAAACACAACCACAAACAGCCTAGAATGCTTTTGGGATCAATAAATGCAAGAACTGAGTTGCTATTGAGACTCCGTCACCTCTTCACACGAACACAAAACAGGAAGTCACACAGAACCGACTGGCAGTACAAATGAAGCAATGAAAAATCACTCGCTTTCCCATGAGAAGAACATTTATTGCCGTTTCACTGAAGCCAGACAAAGCTGAAGACATTTCACCGCCAGTCTTACCTAATTTCGGGAGGGAATATTTGACTTTGAAGTAATCCTGGTAAAACTGCAGGAGTCTCTTGGTGATGTGCAAAGCGTAGTCTCCCGATCCGCTCTGGATGGCGTCAGGCCTGGCGTACAGCCGAATCTACATCAACACAACATGGGAAGAGAAGGAGAACAAACGTCAAATTGTGTCAGGTGCTGAATGTACTCTTGTACGGCTCTGGGTTTAGTCCTAACCTGAATTCCCTCAAGGATAACTTGAAAGAGTAATCCTTGGTGAAAATATCTGCCAAATGCTTCATCTGGCTTGTGAATTTTGCATTTGTCTTTCAAGTGCACTTTTTGCCACCCCTCAAAAGTGTGTGAGGCATTAAAAAGTATTACTGTCACCTAATCCACATGTAAAAAACCCTTTTATTTTCTGTAGATAGCAGGCAGATGAGCTCATATTCAGTGTTTTTAATTAAAAGATTTCCAAAAAAGAATGAATCTACCCAATACCCTGAAGAGAGATCCAACAATTAGAGAACTTTTGCATATTGAAGAACATTCCACACATATAATGCATTGAGAATTACATAATAAGCTGACAAAATTAACTTTTAATATATCGTTTGTTTATTTATAATGAATATTTTGTACCGTATTTTTTTTTCTGATTTGATTTAGTAATTTGCAGTGCTTCATAGGATGAGTAGTTCATTTACTAAAAGAGTAGTCTTGTTCTTTCCAGTTTTCATAAACTTGTTTTGTTTAAATCAAAGTTTGTAATTGTGTGATTTACCTTAGAGCTTTGATACATGGCTTAATCTTTTATCTTTAATCTTTTAATTTGTCTAAAATTCTTATTGATATGGGGGGGGGGGGGGTCTATTTGAGTTATGGCGCCTTTAAATTAGTTGTTTACATTTTCATAAGCCATAATGTTATTAGACTAGTTGATGAAAAACTCCTCTATGTATTTAAAAATGTAAACATCTTTGCTTTTTTACATCAATTTTAAAGCTGTAGTTTATTAAAATACCATTTTAGACATTTATCTTTGGAAACAAAATAGATTTCCAGGAAAAAAGATAAAGCATTTGCATGATTGCAAGATCCTTTATTCTGTATTTACGATTATATGTGTGTGAGAGGGAAGAGAACAAGTGTGAAAGAAAATGTGTGAGGTGTGGCTCTGTGGGAAATGTATTCTCACAGTAAAAATGATCTTAGTCTCTTTTAGCCGAAGGCTGATGCACAGCACAGCTTTCTGAACGGGCATCCATCCAGTCAGAATGAATGTCCTCCTACACTAACAGAGTTACCGTGCAAAACAAGCCTTTGTTTCAGAGCCTGGCAGCAATGCACATTGAATTATGTGTTGTTTACATCACATGTTGCTACTGTATCGATCAGCTCTATGTCTGATATAAATATGAATGGACGGCTGTGGAAATGATTCAAAGCTCAATCAAATCTATGTGATTTTAAATCAACCTGTAATTAGACAAAGCGCTCAAGTTGACAATCAAGAGAAGCTTCATTAATCAGCCATTGCGGAGATTGTTCAATCTGACTCTAGTGCTGGCTGCTTCATTTGTTTTGTTTGTTTGGTTTTGTTGAAGGCAGCTTGACAGAGACTTAAATGGGGTTAATTGAACTTTAATAGAGAGAGTCTCTCAATGAGCGGCTGCTCAACATTGATCCACTAATAAGCTCTTCCCAATGAAAAGATGACGTTAACACACTCAGAAGATGACATGGAGCACTTGACCTGATATTAATAACCTGTTGAGTTATTACACTATACATGTCTATATGTGAGAGATACTTCAGGAACTTCACAAATTAATTCCTATAAAAGTCCAAACTGTGCCATACAAACTGTGCAATGTGTGAAATGTATCTTCTAATTTTATATAATATGATTCCCTGTTAGAAAGTCTATCTAGTTACTTGTGTTTAGACCAGTTTGACTGGTTTAACAGCCTGACAGCACGAAACCAGAATAAATCAAGATGGACATTCATGCTGCTAAACCCACATAGACGTTTGAAATCATTTGTATTCTACTGCTAAAACCATAATTTTGTCCACTAAATGTAGTAAACATGCTTTTCTGATCAGGCTGAGTAATTTCATGAATATGTAATGAGAATATTTACTATAGTGGTGTTGAATATTGATTAGATATTACAAGAACATTTGTCATTTTAATGATAAAATAAATAAAAACTGACTGACACTAAACCAGTGCATTTAATAACGGCTGCTACCGTGTTATGAATGAAATGTGCTGCTTTAAGATAATTAAATAACCAGTTTATTTTATTTTAGCATTTTAACTAATATAAGGGTCGAATTCTGTAAAGTATTGAAACAAAAGTCACATTCACCAGAACAGATGCCTTTATAAAACTGCAGCACTATAAGGATTGATTGATTGATTGATTGATTGATTGATTGATTGATTGATTGATTGATTGAGCTGTATTATTATGGTAGATAGTTTGATTTTAGTTTTCAAGACAGATTCAATCTAATGCATCATTACTCCTGTAAACATGCACATCTGCACTGTAAAAAATTCCTTTGCTGTTTTCATGTAATAACTGTAAGTTACTGTTTTTGGCAATGCATTATAGGAGAACTTGGTCGCTTCAAATTGCGTGTTGACCAGCAACAGTATGACACTGTTATTTAACAGTATAATACCATATTTTCCCATGTACATGTGAGTATAGGAAGACATTTTAGTTTAGCTGCATGAGGTCATTTTGCTGCTCTGCCTATTATTATTTTATTTGTAAACCACCTATTACTTTTAAATATTACATTTTAAACATCCAGTGATGTTTTTGTGATTTAAATCGGATGAAGCGACTTTGTTTTAATCCGCAAGATACCACAGGAATGTGACCCCATTGTACAGACTGTCATCACATCACATCACATTAAACGTCTGTAAGTTACCAAGTACGTCTAAATATTAACACACAGTATAAAGATCCAGTGAATTGTAATTAGATGACAGGATAGCGTGTTTTAATCATGGAAAAGTAACCAAGTAAAACGATAGCATGCTTGTGAGCTTGTTAGCATACACAGACTGCATTTGGTTTGTATTTGCTACCGTCATGCACAGTTTATGCATATGCAACGGACACATGTCCCAATCTTTATGATCAAAATTCATAATTTTTGTGTGATTACTGTGAACGTGCGTGTTCAAACCGCTGCAGAAATAGCAGCATAACAGATGGACGGACGGAATGTCGATAATTTTCAGATTTTTCTTTTTTATTGAGACTTTTTTTTAATTTTATGTATCTCTTCTTTACATTATGTTTTCCTTGTCATTGTAGTTCAACTCCTGAAGGCTAACTTTGTAGAGAAGCAAGGACTCATTCTTTAAGAAACTAAGTTTGCCTATTGTTTGTTCTATGAACACTGAACACCTGTATAGTAATTGTTCACCTAAAAATGGTAGTTCTCTCATCATTTACCTAACCTTATGTTGTCTCTTTCTCTTGGAGGAAAAATTAAGATATTGTTGTGGAGAAATTATGTCTGCTTGCCCAAACAATGGAAAACGAATGGGGACCAAACCTTCAAGCTCCAAAAGGAACATAAAGGTACAGTACGATTAAAGGGATAGTTCACCCAAAAATGAAAATTAGCCCATGATTTACTCACCCTGAAGCCATCCTAGGTGTATATGACATTCTTCTTTCAGACGAATACAAACGGAGTTATATTAAAACATTTCCTGGCTCTTCTAAGCTTTATAATGGGAGTGAATGGGCACCATTTTTTTGAAGTCCATCAAAGTGTATCTATCCATCATAAAAGTGTCCCAAATGGCTCCGGGGGGATAATAAACGCCTTCTGAAGCAAAGCGATGCGTTCTTGTAAGAAAAATGTTCATATTTAAAACTTTATCGACTAAAATAACTAGCTTCCGGCAGATGTCTGTACGCAAGTGACTTACGCCAAAAGAGCAACACTTGATTGACTGACTGATTGATTGATTGATTGATTGATTGAGCTGTATTATTATCTATGACGTAGATGTAGGAGTAGCGTAAGCTTAGATGCCTCTCGCAGTTCAAACAGGGCTGAGCAACCACTTTCGTCATTACGTCGTGCGTCAAGTTCAAGTGTTACTCTTTCACCGCAAATCGATGCGTACGGGTGTCTGGCGGAAACAAGTTATTTTAGTCGATAAAGTTTTAAATATGGATATTTTTTCTTACACCAACGCATCGCTTTGCTTCAGAAGGCCTTTATTAACCCCTCAGAGCAGTTTGGGACACTTTTATGATGGATAGATGCACTTGTATGGACTTCAAAAAAATGGTGCCCATTCACTCCCATTATAAAGCTTGGAAGAACCAGGACATTTTTTAATATAACTCCGATTGTATTCGTCTGAAAGAAGAATGTCATATACACCTAGGATGGCTTCAGGGTGAGTAAATCATGGGATAATTAAAATTTTTGGGTGAACTATCCCTTTAATCTAAGTCACCAGTCGTGACTTAGACCAAAGCATCAAAAACTAGACTCCAATTGCTAGATGTACGGTGAAACAAACTGAATCACTTCCGAAAACTGGTTAAACCATGTGACCCGTATGAATTACCTTTATCCTTCATTTACTATGACTATTGGTGTTCTCCATTATTGATCCCCATTCTCTTCTTTTGCATTTTAGGGACAAACAGACATTTCATTTCCATTAAAATATTATCTTTTGCATCATTGGAGTTTAAAAGGGTGAGTAAATGAGAAAATTTTAATTTTTACATTAACCATTCATATTCTGAATATGTTAGGCCAGGGGTGCCCACACACCCTAAGTGCACTTGCGCCGTACGCTTTAGACCAGGGGTGCCCAATCCTGCTCCTGCCGATCGACTGTCCTGCACAGTTCATCTCCAACCCTAATCAAACACACCTGAAGCAACCAATTAAGGTCTTCAGGATCACTTGAAAATTAAAGGCAGGTGTGTTTGATTAGGGTTGGAGATGAACTGTGCAGGACAGTCGATCGGCAGGAGCAGGATTGGGCACCCCCGTGTTAGGCCTATTTCTAGAATATAAGCAACAAGTAGCACATTAAGTTAAAAGTTTTTATTTGCAGATACTGTCAGTCATCTTAAATAGTTTTCTTTACTAATTAATGTCTGCCAAACCTGCTGGCCTTGAGAAAATGCCTTTGTCCCCTTGTTTGATCCTTCTGGGTAAGTATGTCATATTAGACATCTGCATTTTGTTTCACTAAAACAAAGCTCACACTCCAGACTGACACATAACTTCCGTTTATCAGGAGAAGATCCACATTTATGTGCCTTATGCTAGAATCTACTGACTATAAATGTACTCTGTATGACCTCTGCAGTTAATTCCAAGTCTTCGGTGAATTATCCAGTAGTTTTTGGTTAGAAACGTTTAGATAATCAAAATTATACACTGCTAATTGAAAATGTTCTCCTCTTATTTTTCAGATACTTTATAGTCCAGTCATTTTAAGCCAAAATGGGGGTCAACCTAGGACAAATTGCAACAGAAGCAAACTCAACTGATTTTGTATCCTCAATATGTCCTGAGTAAGGAAAAAAAAATGCCCTGAAGAATCCCATTAGGGGAAAGTTTCGAAAAAGACCCAAATATAGCCTATTCATACGCCTATTCATTCATTTTTTTTAATTTTTAACCTTTAGATATCACCATGAAAATTACTGAGTTGATTACATACATTAAGACAAACCAAAAATGTATTACAAGTTTTTTTTTTTTAAATTGGTAACATGAGCAAACGGTGCATAATAATGTATGCGCTAATTTGCATAAATAACACAACATATCTAAACATTGGATATAGCCAGATGAAAATGTCTTGTAGAATTCTGTTGACATCTAACAGTAAAATACTATAGAGGCAAACAAATGTCACCATAAGGGGCAGAGATTCAGTCATTCATTCAAGGTCCACTCAACTGTCAATCAGCTGTCACTAAGCTGTCACTCAGGTAAGAAAGATTTCCTTTTGTTTCTCCTACATGGATTATTCCTACATTAATAAAACATACCTGGTGATCAACTACAATTTATTGGGAACATCTGGATGTGTGTTGAGCTGTGGTACGACTATTATTGGTGAAATAATCTCTGCAATAATAATTAATAAAGGCTGGTTTAAGGTTCCTGCCTCTATGTATTAATGCTCATGGGTAGCCGAAATGGGTTCCATTCAGACCTTAACATTAAGTATTTTACTATTATATGTCAACAAGATTCAAAAAGACATTTTCACCTGGCTATACCCAATGTTGTGGTATTTATGCAAATTAGCACATACGTAATTAGATTATGCACCGTTTTCCCATGTTAACAAACAATAAAAAAAAAAAACCTTGTAATACAGTTTTTGTTTGTCTTGATGTAAGTAATCAAATCATTAAATTTTTACCCTATTCACATGAGAAAAAGAATGAATAGGCGTATGAATAGGCTCTTTTTCTAAACTGATTTGATATAAAGGAGAGCGCGGTCATGCTGAAGGAGATCGATTAATTACACTAATATGAGGAGGAGGCCGGCCAAGGGCAACAGCAGGAGCCACTGAGGAAGCCGCCAGGAAGTGTCTAATATGACTGAATGTGATATAAGTATAAACAGAGTCTCTCTAATGGCAGACAGATGAAGCTGCTTTGAGGATTCTGAGGATTCAGTGTAAAAAAAAAAGTGAATTTTTAGTGCATGTGATGAAAGTGATACAACGTCACATCAAACAACGTTCCTGTATTTTATATAAAACCTGGAAGAGTTTGTCATGAACACAATCCTGGACATGAGCATGAGTGGACACCTGTTGCACACATGACTGTAACCCGTTTAATAACCACGTATATGACTTTATGGACACTGGACTAATGTTAGTGGAGACAACCATTTCCATTATCCACTGTGTAACCATTATATATTGATTATAGAAATGTACTGTAAAATAAACATATCGACTGTGAGCAAGATAATAGGTCTGTTTTAAAACTTGCTTTCGTGGCAGCTTTCTTCTGGGAGAATCCCGACTGAGATGAAACCTCACAGGTCACAGATTTGGAAAACTCAGCATAAATAGCAGAGCATTAAATAAATAAAATGGTGAACACCTGAGACTCGAAAACCAATTAATATTAATCGACTTTGATGTTAGTCTGTTGCTAAGCTAATGATTCAATATGCTAATGAAATTAAAGATACATAGCAGGGAGCACACACAAATATTGGGTAAAGTAGTCCATTTTTAATTAGATTAAACAATGTTAGCAATAATTTTCAGTATTTAATTAAATATATTCAGTTATACACCACCGTTTGGGGTCGGTATTTATAATGCTTTTGAAAGAATTCTCTTATGCTCAACAAGTCTGCATTTATTTGATGAAAACAATAATATTTTCAATCAATATTGTGAATTGTTTTCTATTTAAATTTTAAAATGTCATTTATCCCTGTGATGTAAAGCTGAATTTACTCCAGTCTTCAGTGTCACATGATCCTTCAGAAACTGCTTCTTAATGTTTGGAAGCTGTGATACATTTTTTTTTATTCCAAGATTTTTTGATGAATAGAAAGTTCAAAAACGACATATAAATGACATATAAATCATTTGTAACATTATAAATGTCTTTACTTTAACTCTTGATCAGCTTTTGATCAATCAAGTGTATATTCTGTAAGTATCCACTGATTTCTCTCGGCTTATTTGCCATTTTGGATTGACTTTATTACTGAGCTCAGTGCAATGCATTCTGGGATTGCCTTCACTTTGAAGCATACATGAGGTGCTAGAATTTGGCAAATGAAGCAGAAAACCTTCTGAACAGCCTTCATGTCAGAAGCACATCTGTGATGCTTTAAAATGCTGCTCTCTAGGTTTTAGAAAACAAGTTATAAAGTAATAAAATCTCAGTATACTGTTTGTAACTTTGAGTTTTAGGGTCTGAAAACGCGACTCACCACGACTCCGTTGTCTGTAACTGCTTCTCTGTAGGTGAAGTTGCACACGGCCCAGGCCAGGTAGTACGTGGACATGCGGGGTGTCCTGGAGAAATGGTTGGTCACCCATCCGTCCTCCTCAGACGTTGAAGACTCCACTGGCATGTTGGACAGAGACTGATACGAGCTCTCGTGTTTCAGACTCACTCTGAATGTGGCTTTATAGATGGGCTCGTCGAAACACGGGAAGGCCTTTCTAGCGTGAGTCGGTGAGAACTGCGTCACCGCAAGAAACCTGCAGAATAAGAACGTGAGAGAGGTAAGAGGAAAGAAAACTCTGCTGAAACATATGCTATTAAACTAGTCCAGGAGTCAACAGTGGAAAGTCATTGCACAGTAACTTCATTAAATTGGTTGTCACGTGACTTTCCTGAATGTAAATTATCTCTGTCTTCCATCCCTGTTCACATCACTGTGCATTTATATCACACTAATGAGCTTTCTGGAGTGAAGACTGTTAGAGATTTTTAACCACAGCAACTAAATCACATCAAATGTCAACATAACATGAGAGATATATCTGATCACAAAAATAATGATATATCTGACATCTGCATGTCACAGCTGTAAACATTAAACACATCTGTGA
Source organism: Abramis brama (assembly GCF_963993115.1). Lineage (NCBI taxonomy): Eukaryota > Metazoa > Chordata > Actinopteri > Cypriniformes > Leuciscidae > Abramis > Abramis brama. The sequence continues at coordinate 39,683,802 of NC_139966.1, read as the reverse complement.
CGGCACAATGTCAACGAATTGACAGCGTGAATCTATTTAGATGGCAAGAAAATAATAAAAAGTTGTCAAATTGTTCTTACATGTAGTTGGAACAGAAGCGTTAATCATCTTCATACAGACACATTTAGGACATCAGAATCAGAACTGAGTCTGAGTATCAAAGAAGTTAGAGAGCTGGAAAAGCGGTTCTTAAGAAGAAAGAGTGAACTGCATTCCAGAAAGCTGCATTAACGGATATTAAAGCTTGTATCAGACCTCACAGGGAGGAATTTTCCTTCACCACCCACAGCGTGACCATCAGACGGGGGAGGAGGGGTGTTCTGCTCGCTCCTGCATTGCTGTCACAACTTTTTACTCTCATTAGCAGCCATTCATGCAGGAGCAATCTATAATGAGTCTATAATGTCCCATCTGTTTACCTCTTCATTTCATTCACTTTATAGATGCTAGTACCATATAAGCATCTTCACACTATTTAAGGTGATGAGAAATCAGACAACTAACAGACACAGGAGGAGATTCTACAGGGATGTTAGAGTGAAATTCAGTGAAAGAGTTTGTTGGAGATGTTATATACATGCGCATTATGACATCACTGACGTGCAATGCGAGGTTGAAGTAAAATGTGTGAAGAGGAAGAAGGAAAAACTGTTGAATCTCTGAAGAGACCAGAGGATCAGTTCAGATCACGTCTAACTACATCAACACAAGTATTTCCTCAATCCAGCGAGATCCCGCTGTTCAGTGTTCATGAATATACGAGCAGCCAGCAGGCGCTGATTACACTAAACTGAAGGATCTTCACAGCCTGTGGAGCTGAACAACATCAACATATACTGAATTTATCTCAAAGGTGGTCTTCAATGGATATTATGATATCAAGACCTCACAATAAAGTTTAAATAAAAGAAAGAATCGCCCTGAGTCTTTAACACGCTGTGTTTACAGCTGAAAGGAAGCAGAAGGTTCAGCCGTTATTGAAAAGACAAGGAGGAAACTGGTGGACAGACAGGAGGGTTATGAAGTGTGTCCATGAAAGCAAACCCTTCAGGGTAAAACAAGGCTTAAACATGTCTCAAATACAGGAAAACCTACGGCAAAGATTCAGACTCGAGCCATTTTCCCCTCAGAGGACAAAGAGTCAGAAGCCGGAAAACAGCAAGAAGTTGATATTTAGTGGAATCACTGTGAATATGAGGCTGTAAACGGCTGTAAAACTACAGTCAACACACATATGAGTTTCTGATAAACAACTGTGCATCTTAAACAGTTATATAAGATTATAACTACTGATATGACGATTTTCAAACATAAAAATGGGTTGTCGTTTAAACAGGAGCACATATGAACTGAACACTTGAATTGTCTAATCTGTTTATTATATTGATGGATTATCTGTTTATATATTGATTATATCAATATACTGTTTATAAATTAATGCATAATGGTAGTAACTATGGTAGTAACTGCATAAATAGTTTATTTCTTAAGGTTATTTCTGATGTAAATCTAACTGTGTGGGTTTATGAACGTTTATCACTGTGCTGGAAAACTTCCCTTGATTATACGCGAGTCTCAGTGTGTGACAGTAAATGAGACATTAAGTGCAGCGTCAGACACAGCTGTGACTTCAGTACCCAGAGGATTAACTAGCGTTCAGATCTGTGTGACCTCTGACCTCCCTGAACACTGAGGAACAGTTACTGTCTGAGACCGAGACGTAAAATTACATACACATAATAATGTTTGATTAAGTGTAACAGGTGACCTGTTAACTATAACCTGGATTTAAAGCTGTTAATATGAATGAAGAACCAGAGATTATATCTTGTTTCTTTTGACATATGCTATAATATGACAGCAGCAGCATCTTGGCAGTTGTGTTTTTAAAACGTATCACCTCCATGATGTACTTGACACTTTACTGACAATCATCTGCACATCACAGATGTTGTATACAGAACAACAAAAAATAAAGCCAACGTGGTATCCACCTAGCCGGATTTTCAACAAAAATACAATAGTTTGGCAATGCTATTAGCCTCCATTTATATAAGAACATCTCATGTTCATTTTTATTATGGTTTTGAAGTAGTGAACATTACTATTGAAACTATGATAGTTTAATGTAATCCATAGTAAATACTATTTATAGGAGAATAAATTACAGGATATTATTAGGAGACTAAACAGGGCTTTGTATTGCGTCTACTTATGTTTATATGTATCATCATAACACAATTTGCATACATCAATACAACAGACACATGAATCTCCCACTCGATATATATATAATAATGAATATTCATAACACAGTTAATACAGTTACTGCGGTAAAGCTGTAGTAAACTGGGGACTGCAACATTACAGCTTCTGAAGATTGATATCCTATTTATTATAGTTTAACAGTAACATCAGTAGTAACTATGGTAAATTTCTGTAAGAGCAAATAATTAGCCAAACAAAAAGCTTAATTTTGCATATGATCTTAACACACCATCAGTAGTTCCCATGGTCAGGGCCGTCGCTATTGACGATGGTAGTGGCCCCCGGCTTTAGGGGGGCACCTGATTTCAGCCTGGGCCCCGGATACCCCCAGCTACGGCCCTACCCATGGCAACATCAGGACATTATATCAACACCTGATCATCATATGAGAGACTTTTTTGAGACGGACACTGAACCTCTTTTACCTTCTTTCTCCATTCAGCGCGTACGAGCTGCGAAAGAAGCCCAAGAGCTCGTGCTCGATGTGCGCGTGAAAGGTGATGTTGATCTTGTATGTTCTGAGGGGCTTCATCTCTCTGTGCAGCGCGATCACAAACACCTGCTTGGGCTGATAGTGGAAGCGGCGCTGGATCCTCATGACGCCCGCTTTCTTACTGTCCGAAAACACCAGCACTTTCTCCACCTCCAGCCGGTCCGTGTGCAGCACGATCAACTTCGTGGAGTTGACGCATTCAAACTCGATGTTCACCTCGCCGGAGAAGCTGAAGTTCTCCATGTTCACGGACAGTCGGAGGTCGTAGTGTCGCGGGCGCAGGCTGGCCGGTAAGCGTAGATTTCTCCAGGGCTGCTGGCCGTCCTCTGTGTCTCTGTGACTGATGTTCCCGTCCCGGGACTGTTTCCACTTACTGTTGCTGGAGCCGTTCGCGGCCAGAGCCCCGCTGCTCTCCGCGGCGCATCTCTCGAAGCTGACGCTCAGCGTGATGGCGATGGCCGTGACGATGATGAGGGTGAGGATGGAGATGGCGAACCCCAACACCAGCCTCTTGTGAACGGTGATGTGCTGTTCGGTCGTCCGGGGCCGGACCACCACGCTGTCGGCCCACTGATCGGACAGAGCCCGTCCGTTCCTCATGCTTGCGTCCTCGATCCCCATTATATGACGAGCCTGATGTGTTTTATATTCATCATCAGCCTGCGTTCATGCGGTGCAGCTTCAGATTTAAAGGCGCGAAATGAGGAGAATATCCCGCGAAACACGCAGAACTCAGAAAAACTGCGGACCGATGATCTCGAGACTAGATTTCTGTGAATCAGAAGTTCGTCCGGTCAGATGCTGGAGCTCATCGAGTCCTTTCGCACATCCATTTCTCCTCTGACTTCAGTCTGATGTGGATGAATTCGGTCCAGCACCTGCTTCCTGATCAGTGTTGTGAAACTCTCTTCTCTCTGTTCATTTCTCCTTCCTCCATCATCATCATCATCATCATCCCTGTTTCTCTCGCTCTCTGGTGCATCATCCTCACTTTCAGCCAGTGGGCTGTGCTCTCTCTCTCTCTCTCTCTCTCTCTCTCTCTCTCTCTCTACATCTAATGTTCAGTGAAACCGTGTAAACTGTTTTAATTAAACAGTGAAATATTCAGACATGCTGATGTTACTCTCTCCTCTTTCAAACATTTAAAATTGCTGAGTTTCATGAATATTAAACAGTATAATGTAACTTAAAGATTAAATGAAAATATGAGACACGCATTTGAGACATGTACATGTCAAACTTTTATAGCAGCGCTATGACAGCATTTTCAACATCGCACAAATACATTAGAGCATGTCTGTTGTGTACTTTCACAACAAAAGCGTGAAATGGATGTGTGATTATTCATTCAATAAACTGTATTGAGGTTGTGTGGGGTAGTCAAATGAGAGCCCATATTCCTTTTCAGTACTTATGTGTAATCAGTACTTTTGTGCAGTAGTATGTTATTTCAGTGTCGGTGTAGCTGGGCAATATTTCAGTTTTATAAAACCAAATAATAAAGCATATATTCGCAATGGGCGCTGCAACTGTAAACGGAAAGCTGCTGTCCGTGGTGCTGAATCAATCAGGAACCGTGTGCAATTTCAGCACCACTAGCGCCACTGAACGGAATTGAAAAAAGGGGTTGCGTTTCAAACAAGTTTTCCAGAACAACTTCCCCCATCTGTCATTGGCCAAAGAAAGAGATAGTCCCGGCCCAAACTCACACCATTGGTTGGCTGATTCTCAAAAAGAGTAATGTCGTGATAGAACCACAAAGTCACTTCTCAGGAGGAATCAAACTACAAATGGCATATGTATAGTAGTTTCCAAAGATAACATCAATAAAATGTTTGAACATGTTTAAAATAAATATATTTAATTCAGCCTAATTTAAATTACACACTGCAGCTTCAATTAGTTAATCCTGCAAAGATTATATGTAGATTAATATCTCCCATTCTTCCATAAGTTATTCATAATACAGGTATAATGAAGTACCAAGGAGGTGATTTTTACAGAATTAAAAGACAAATAAATAATATATACCATAACATAATAAACTTGAAGCAGTTCGGTTTATCTTTAAATTTATTCAGTGTTGTTTTTTTAACCCATTTTTAGTTGTTTTAGGATGTTTATCTTAACATTTAACGTTTTCTTTTAGCAGTTTTGAGGTGCTACACAATAATATCTGAAATAATGTTAGTCTAATTATCTTATTAAACCTGCCATTAAATTAAATATGAATAAAGCATGTTATTTTACACACACAACTTTAACACAGAGTATCGGCCACTAGGCAATAATCACATAATACAGTTGACAAAAAAAAAAAAAAAACTCAATTGATCGATCTACTGGATGTTATAAAGCCATTTTCAAATTTGTGTTTGTGTTTGACCTGAATGAATTTTGAGCTGACTTTTATTAACCCTTTATCTTTTTTTCCCAGGTATCAAGATGACATCGTTCACAAGAGGAAATGCTTCTGCTGATGACAATGTGATCCTGATGTTGAGAAGCAAGGGGCCAATTTTGCATGAGGACATCCACACTGGTCAATCTGTGCTTTCTGAAGAAGATCAACATGATCAGTCCATGTCAGTTTGTTGTCTGTGGTTTGATTTGGTGTCATTTGTTCCTGTGCACTTTGACCTTTGTGTTTCTATAACATGGTAAAAAGAATTATGGGGATTCGTCTGCCTCTCCCAGGAGGTGTTGCTGGATTTCTGGGCACGTGTTAGGAGCCACATGAAGACTGATGAGGAAGACACGGTTCCTCTTTGATCTGCATCAGTTGGTGAGCATCATCTGTTGTGAATAATGTATTTTTCATTTACATCTTACATTTTAAAAAACTTACACGAGTCACCCACAAACCCCTTCTACCACCTTAACTCCACCTTCACATCTCCCCTCCATCTTTTCCGCCACTCATTCCTCTCAGTACATCTGTCATTGTTTCATAAAGGAAGACCAGCGGCGGCTCTTTGAACGCAGTGACGTCTCCAAACACCAAATAACACCCTCAATTTGCAGCCGTTGGCATGGCTGGTTAAACAGCACAGTGAGAAGACAGCGGTGAGCGTGTGAAGACACCCTTGAAGGAGCCGGGAGAGAGAGGTGGAAAGGTGGAAAGATGATGAGGATAAAGTGAAAAATAAAACCGGGGCTTCTAGTTCAAATGATTTTATTCACAATTGAAATTCTCTAAACTAGACTGGGCAGGAAATGCATTTAGATTCCATCCGATCAAGATCCTCTTCGCCCCTTTACCCCTACGGAATTTAAAACCAAATGAAAATGGAGGTGCATTTAAAGAGAAAAATAAGCAATTTCAATGTGCCATCTGAACACAAAAGCCTGTGTCATGATGTGAAAATGTGTGTGAACCGTGAGCCTCATGTTGAATGACAACATACAACACAAGATCAGTCTGGAGGGACTGTGATTATGAATAAAAATGTCTGTAAAACATCCTTGAGTGCAGCTGTGACTGCCGGCACATAGATGGTCATTTCAGAAGAGAAAGAAATGGAGGTTTGTGTGAAAATCACTAATCAGAGCAGAGACACATCGCCCCCTGCAGTCTACAGGTAACATTGTGCAATTGTCACAATCAACAACGGACAGAGATATACACAACACAGCTGGCCCATTGAAGCTGAATGTCCTTAATCTAAGCAATCTGGTGAAGTCTCTCTGAAACCTGTGGAAGTTTTCAGTTATTCATCATCTCAGTGATCAGGCAGATGTCCTTGTCTAATGGAACTTTTACAAGCTTCTGTTTCATTTCAATGAGCTTTGAAATATGGCAGAATGTAAATTATAATGCCATACAAGTACACATTGCATTCTTATCCTTGCCACAAGGGGTGCTATAGCGGACATTAGCATCAAGTCTTCTTATTCTATGGTTTTCTCTTTCAGGAAATGACTGTAATGGCAGAGCAATTGTGACAAGAATCTTGATGATCAAGTTAGATAAGGTTAGTAAAACTGTTCACATATTTATGTCTAAGTGAATAATATGCCTTTCAAGTCAGAAACATCAAGTTCCAAGCACATGAATGACCAAGCAAAGTCATATTTAAGAGTGGGAAACTCTAGATTTCTAGATGATACATGAGTTGCCAAGTTGGGACATTGGAAGGGGCGTGACGGGTTGAAAAATTGTGGAAACCCTGATCTATAATATCGATAATATCATATAACATATGTATAATATAGTCTAGAGACCAGTGAGTGGAAAGCAAGTCTGTAGTGAATGGCAATAAATTTTAATTTCACATGCTGTATTTCAATCATTTAAAGGCACTTTGTGTACAAGTGTAACAATAAGTCAACTACAACAAGTGTAAAGTTATAGTATAGTAAGTGTAAAAAATATAGAAATAAATAATTTTCAGAATTTGTTCACAATATAATTATTTTGATTTGTTTAGGCAACTTCTTGGAGCTGACATGAAATGCCATAATAATGAGTGGCCGACTCTGAAGTACGAGCTTCCCAGGTGCACTTGAAGGTAAGATAAAAATCTTGTTGTTTAATGCCACAGTAATTGCATCTTTGGACAGAATTAGATAAAATGTACCTGAGTGTTTTGATAAAGGGAAGTTGATTCTGTACAGAGAGGTGGTGATTTTTCTCATCAGTCTAGAATTCATCCATCAGCACTTTCAGTCACACAGACACCTGACACTCATTCATAATTCATACGTCACTTGGATATGATATCGTATAAGCAGTAAGTATGGCACAGTAAGACAGCAGGGAATTGGTATTTTTACCCTCCACTATGATACAACCTGACTGTGAGGCTGATGCAAATGCTTTTGTTCATCAGTAGATTGAGGTGCATCTGATTTAGAGATGTTTCCAGAGATATGAATGTAATAATAACGGTGTCCAGAAGAACCAATGTTTTACCCTTGCAGTGTGAATACATTTGGTAAAGTAGCTTTAAATGAAAAGCTTTTAGCAATGATAGAACGGTGGAGAGAAATATGCCTGAGGATGGAGAAGCTGTTTCTGTATCCGAATGTTAATGGCAGCTAACGTTACCCAGAAGCCCTCGGGTCTCCCATTGGTTATAAGGCAACACTAAAGAGCCTCGTCCAAACAAATGCATTGGCCGCGTCTGTGTCCAGGGCAATAAGTTTGTCTATTAGTTTGCCTGTTATCAAGTGAACTGCTCAAACTGCTGAAAATGCAGAGAACTGACACACGAGTCCCTGTAGTGAACACTCACACAACTCCAGCAACCGTGAGAAATACAGCGATATTATGAGGAAACAAATAATGCAGCATTTTAATTCAGAGTTGTTTAAAGTTTAAACAACATCTAGCTGTGAATGATGGATCATTGTAAATGGAAAAGTTTAATATTTTCACAGTTATGAAGTGATTTATTCGGAGCTCTACCATTATTCATCATAATGCCAAGACATTTAAATAATGGATCTCGGTTTAGTTTGACCTTAAAATAAAGTTACAGTATATGTAAAAGTTTAGAAAATGTACAGAAAAACAGTCCTCTGATTGTACCAATTTACAGTGATGGTGTCAGATAGTAATACTATGTTATTCTGTGATATATTTGGTAAATATCCAAAAATACATGGTACATACAGTATGTAAACAAAATAAAATAGATACATAGATAAAAAACATAAATGTTACATAAAACTCCACAAATCATGGTGTTATCATATCTAAATGAAATTACAATAAATTAAATGAAATATATCAGGACTGAATAATCAATGTAGTTTGTTTGATAAACAAACAGTGACTCATCCATGATCTCAGCTCATTATAATAGAGGATGATAGACATTTATATTATCAGCAAACTTGATCATAAATATCTTAATCATGTTTCAAAAAGAGGAAATGATGAATCATTGACACTTTAAACTCACGCCTGAGTCGCTCCAGAGACGCTCGGCTCTTCTTTTACAGTGCAAACGCGGTTCCTCGTGACAGTCTGATGATTTATTGTCCCTTCATCGGCTTTTATCTCATCATCTTGACAAACTCTCATGATTTCCCTGGATCAAACTACGCTTAGAAATAAAGCAGCCAGACAGGTTGAAAATGAACAATCGTTTGGTCTCCAAAGGCTTTGAGTCCTGATGTTTTTCAGACTGACATCCAGATGTGATTCGCACAGGTTTGATGGGATGATGATTTACATGGTCCCGCTGAGCGTCACATGAGGGAAATGATGAGAAAAGGGTCTTTCACACTGTTCACACTGGCTCAACACTGTTAATGGAGAAACTTTGAAAAGAGCACATTGTCCTAGGTGTATGTGGACTAGAATCTTGCGCAATGTCTTGTTTCCAGACCCTCACAAAGTCATTTCAGCTCATTCTCATTAAATGAGCCATAAAACGTTATAGGTTCAAATGTCCTTTACACTTAACGAGCAAAGATTGATAATCTAACAACGTCCAAAATGTTTCCATCCATTTCTGTGCAAGAACCCAAGTAATATATGCAAAATAAAAGTTTTGTTTTACCAAACTCCCATAGAGTCGCATCAAACAGGGATGATCCGTAAATTGTTTGGGCTGAGTATTTTCTCTCCGCTGATTAATCACCTTGATTTTCTCCACTGGTTGTCAAGGCAACAGCAGCGTTCTGCACTCTCAGCTCTGTTTGGGCCGATGACAGTATGTAATTAAATATGAGCAGTTGCTATTAGGACTGGAGGATACACTGTAATTATAAGCCTTTGCTTGTTCCCTATGGTTTACCAGGCTGCTGGGGAGGCGCTGTCACTCAGAGGGCCGCCCAGACGCCCCCAAACACTGATACAGAGGTCCGTCTATTCCGAGTGAGATAGGAAGCATTTTGGTGAAATTATAATGTTAACAGAAGCAGAGATTATCACAGACAGATACAGAGATAGAAAGCTGCAACAGTGTGCATGTGAATCACAAAATGATACTGTGGCGTTGGAATCTAGTTTTCCAGACTTTAACTTTTATCATCTTTAAGGTCGTTTTCACACTTTCAGCAGGTTTGGCTTTCAACTGTTTACGACTTCTTTACACATTTTCACGAGTTCTCAGCTGGTAAAAATACCACCACATGTACGCACACACAACAAGCCGATTTAGCCCAGCACACAGCATTGCTTTGGATGTTCTGCAAAACGTACATAGTAAAAGCTGTTTTTTGTTTTGTATCTTTAGGTTCGGTGTTAAAAATTACTTAATTAACCAGAAGGTGAAATTAGTCACAAATTAGTCTTCTTCTATAGCACTGATGATTCATTAAGTTAACAAAACACAGCATTTAAATCAATGAAAACAAATGACCAAAAAATATGAAGTAACACCTTTTTTCGATGGTCCATTTTAGACATCGTACTAACTACAAGTAACTTTGCAACTACATGTCAACTAACAGTCATTAGAGTATTAGTAAACTGTCTGCTTAATATCTGCTAACACTTTATTTTGATGCTTCCCAACAGACTTTCTACTGACTATAAGTAACTTTGCAACTACATGTCAACTAACCCGAACTCTACCAGTCTACTTACTAGGCCTACTCTAATGAGAGTTAGTTGACATGTAGTTGTAAATTAATGAGAGTAAGTTGACATGTAGTAGAGTGTCTAAAGTGGACCATCGAAATAAAGTGTAACCCAAATCTCTTTCGCACTTTTATATGAATTTAAACATTTAAAAGAGCCCACACACATAACGCCATGAATTAAATACATAAAATACATATATAAAGATACTTTGTTCCCATTTTTCTGAGCCTGGTTAAGCTTAAAAATGTGGAAAAGGATTCCGTTTAGGAAAGAAAACTGTGTGATTCAATCCTTTTGTATCCTGCTTCATATCTTCATAATGTTCTCTCCATGTTTCCATCTGTAAATCATTTCCTATACTCTTATCAAGGACGATATTTAATACAGGAAGTCAAGAGCTGAAATCAATTTCACAGAAGCCTAGAAGCCAGATGGGTATTGAACAAACACATGTGACTAAAGTGTGATATTGAGCCACATGTGCATGAAGACAATATTTTTTTCTTCTTTCAGTATTGCTATTGCTATTTTTTTTTTTGCTTTAAGGTGTCTCTCTCTCTTTCTGATAGTGCAGCATTATTATGAGAAGTGTCTGAAATGTTTTGAACTGAAACCAAAGAGCTTCTCTTTTAATTTCATGGCTTGTTTAGAGGGATGCACTAGTCTTTTAAACACTGATCTTGTGTTTTATGTCTTATTATTCTCAAGGCAACTGCAAGATATGTGTAAATATTACATCTTAAACCTTGTCACAACATTTAATGGCATTAAAAAGAAGAAAAGACAATCTGCAATTACTGCAACAAGACGATGTTGTATATACTGTAATATACTGTAATTTCTTATCAGATCGGAATATCGGCCTCATAATTCCTTGTAAAAAATCTTTCTTCAGTTTCAGATGATATCATTTAACAGGCAAATGCAACACACACAAAAACTGCAATGTTACACAACCATTGATTAAAATGAGAAAAATCCTCCACAAAAAAAAGCTGTTTCAGAGACATAACATGCATGTGTACAGAAATGAGAACTGTTAAATTATGCATGGATTTTTCCATGAATTTCAAAAGCAGTTCAACATGACAAGCAAATTCTGCTTCCGCCTCTGACAATAAGATGCCCATAAAGCTTCATACACTGTGTGTCATCTTAATGTGCCACATCAAGTCAAAGCACAAAGCCTCCGCCACTGGTCCTACGCAAATGTGTTTCTTTCAAATCCCCCCCGCTCGCTCCTGAGCTTCATTATTCTCCAAACATCATGAAAATACAGCGAGACACTGTCAACAGATTCAAATGGCTTCCTTCCCACCATGTCTACATGAAACCTCGTGCCATTATATCCTTCCAAGATTGACTTACAAACGCCAGTGCCCAAGACACCCACAGGCCCATTTCCACAGTGTTTGGTAGAAGAGGTTTATAACGTGGTGGAATGTGTTACATGTGCTCTTCTGCTTTTAAAGCTGTATGATTAAATAATAGAGAAGAAACCTTTGAATCCAGATGGAAAGATCATTTTAGATAAGTACACTGAGCTAAAAGAAGCGTCCTGTTAATGTTTTACCTGCTGAAAAATGACATTGACTTTAAGTAGAGAAGCAGTTAACAACTGCAGAGATTCATATTTTTATATACTGCTGATATGTAGAGAGCAGAGTCTTTGATGGCCGATATAATGCTGCTATATATAATACAACTGCTATTTATAATACAATATAATTACAGCAAATAACAAGTGTGAAAAACTAATTTTAAACAAAAAACTTAATTTAAACTATTTTGAAATATTTATTCAAAATTCACAAAAAAACTAAATGCAGATACTATCAAGAAGTAAAAAAAATAATAAAAAACAATACTAAATCGCAAAATATTTATTTAAATTCACAAAAAATATTCGTGAACCGGAAATGAACACTGTCCATTGGCAATGTATGTAACTGTAACTGTTAACTGCAAAACTACCTAAAAGATTAAAAGATAATCACAAAAATGCCATAAAATAAGTGACCTGGCTTATATAAATATATCAGATTTTTATTAATATTGAATATTAATTTCTTCATCATAGTTTGGGGTTTTATTAAAGTCATGTCGATAATGAAGTTTAGATGTAATAACACAAATTATTATTTTTTAAAGTAAATTATTTGCCTTTTTTGATGTGGCATGAAGCACAACAGCATCGATTTTGCAAGAATCAAAGCCGTCTGATTCTCATATGGGCGTATGGAAAAATGTGCTGAGCAATTTAAATTCTGACAGTCTGGTCAGGAAGAGACGAGGCCAGAAACATTTTGAGCAGCTGAAACATGGGAAACTGAAGCGCCTGGGGCTTCTATCACTGGCCAGGATTGTGATGAGTTATTGAGTTTGGGGAAGAGATTTGAGTTTGTGCTGAGGTAAGCTTGGACTGACCGATACAAATAAAAAACATGGAAGCAATCCAATGCTTGATAATCCACCTCCACCAAGACTCCTTCAGTGGCTTCGTTTCTTAACAAGACACCAAGATCCAACAGAAACTTCTCTTTATCATCAGATCTTCAATGAGTGACGCTTATTAATATAAAATGCAAATGAAAAGGAAACGTTTTCATTTTGTTCTGGCTGTAAAATACCTTAAAGGTCCCATGACATGCTACTTTTTGTAGGCTTTAATATAGGCCTTAGTGGTCCCTAGTACTGTATCTGAAATCTCTTTCCAAAAATTCAGCCTCAGTGCAGAATTATAGCCACTACAAGCCAGTCCCAGAATGAGCTTCCTTCAGACGGGCCGTTTCGGTGTCTGTAGCTTTAAATGTTAATGAGGAGGAGAAAGGCGGCGTAAGGTGGAGGGTGGGTGTGGCCTATGACCATCTTGCGGCAACGGTACCATGCATGTTTACATTGGATATATTGCAATGGCACGAAGACACGCAGTCGTTCAAGCATTTCAGTTTGACCCAGAATCTGATCCTGATGGAGAAGCAACGGATGAAGAAGTTGCAACTCAGCGGCTCCAGCAGGACGTTTCCGAATGGTTAGTTTAAAATATTATGTCTGGATTCGGTACTTTATTCGGATGATTTACAGTTATTATCATGTAGCTAAAGCTAACCTACTGTTGCCTTTTCATGAGAGATCTGTAATGTCTGTAATTTATCTTATTACAATTACATCAAGCTCTGCGATCTTGAAATGCGGATATCGCGCACGCCATATAACCAACAGGAAAACGGTTATCCAAATAACAAAGAAGTGTACAACACTCACGTTACAGTGTGTGTATACACACACATACTTGATGCTGTCTACCTTTACATTAGCGCAAGTAACTGCATAGCTGCATAGCTAATGTCACAGCCACATTCTATGTGTAACAAGCTAGGCAACCATAAACAGTAAAGCAACACTTATATATCATTAGTTGACTTACTTGTCCGAGGTGTGTAACGTTAGCTGAGCCAAAGAGAGTTGGTACTAGGGCTGTCACGATGTTAGATTTTTCACACCACGGTTATTGTGGCCAAAATTACAGTTCTGTAAAGTCCTCAGCGAAGGCTGGAGAGTATTTTGGAGGCCTATAAATAATGATAAGTAAAATGCGTGGAGCACCTTTCAACACAATACCCAGATATTCGAAAGAAGGGTAATTCCCAAATGATATTTGCTTACATTGATAGATATCTTTAAAAAGAGCAGCTAGACCCCCACCTCTCTTAACAGCTCTGCTGGGGGGGGGGTAGTTATCAGTCAAATTCATTTTTACTTTGTTTATATAGTTTTTCTTTTTTACCCAACAAACATAAGGATACTGATAAACACAAGGCACATGCATTTTTACTTCTTGCGTACTCAATCTATGGCAAATTTTTGTGAAGGAAGACAAGCATGTGTGAAGTTTATCTGGTTTTAAACTGAAGCCAAACACTGTCTGAAGGCTCACTTTCTCAGTTTATGGCCAGCAATATCATTATGTTTAAGGACATTATGGAATTGAGATAATGTCTGTACTATGTTATGATTATACTGTACAATTAAATACAATAGTTGCTGAGTCTGTCATCTGAACACTTTACCTCAGAGCGTCCGTTAACTGAATGCATTGAGAATATCACCTGAAAATCCGATAACATCAGCAATTTTCATTCAAGCAGCTGATTTCTGTAAATAAATGTAAAATTAAATGTATATTGCAGCACAGGGTGAAATCATTTAGGATGATTTGAGACAAATATAATGTAAATTTAATATAAAAAGATGTAAATGGCGCTCTGTGTCGTGGCAGGATTTTGAACAAGGTCCTGAGCCGTTGCTGGGCGCCGCCGGTGTGTGTACAAAATAGACTGTAAAAGGTGTACACTCATACAGAATGTGTTCTAATTTTAAATACGTGGCGCTGCGCTTCTCGTCCGGTGTGCGACCATCTTTAATGTGCTGTTTTCTTTGATGAAGTCGAAGAACTCTTTTCTTATTACTGGCGAGCTTACTTTTTTCGGTTGTGGACAGAGTGTTTCACTCTAGCTACGCGAGCGCGGACGAGCGCTGCGTCGTCTTCTTATTTGACAGGTGTTTGCGGGTGCAATACTGCCACTTGAGAGGTCAACCAGGTACTGGCGCTGTAGTACGTGTCATGTTATCATAAGAGTCCTATTCATTTTAAACATTGTGGTTATTATCGGCAATACCGGTATATTGTCACACTCTAAATTAACACGATGTCGATATTTCATGCTTTGAATATCACAATTATCGTCAACACCAGTATATTGCGACACCCCTAGTTGGTACTGATCCAGACTTTAGTTTCAGACGTTCAGCAAGCCCAGCTCTGTATTGACCCTTTGGTGTACATCCAATTATTGAGCAATTATTATGCTTCGCTCGCTCAAAAGCCATGATATCATATCTCTCGAGTCGTGGACAAACTAAAATCGCGCGTGCGTTCTACTTCCTAGCTCATTTTCTCATGGGCGGAAAATATTCTCTGGGCGGGCAAAGCAGAGAAAGGGGAGGTATCATTTCCTCCTTATAACGTCATAAGGAAGAGATTCAAGATCAGCGCAGTTGAGCTTCCATTTTCTCAAAGGCAGAGAAAGATAGCAAAAGCTCGATTTACACCGATTAAAATTTCTAGAAACTTGGGGACCATATACAGGCTAGGGGAACTCATATTAATGTTAAAAAACCTCAGAAAGTGAAAATTTCATGTCATGGGACCTTTAAAGCTCATTTGAAGCTTTGAATGTCTTTGTTTAGCCTCAGTCAACAACGTGAGGTTGTGAATGTGCTGAAAACATCTGAACTTAAACCTGTTCATGCTAATCGTCTCCCTTTGGGTTTGATACAGGAAACTCAAGGTCAACAGTCAAACTGAAGGAGTAAAACAATGTTTCTGCAGTGCCTGAGCAAACCTGTTATCGTCTCTGTGACACAAACTAAACACTTTCGTGATATTCGTCCCCGTTGACCTCAGACACCAAAACACAGAATCCACTGCACCTTTGTCACGTTTAACTTCTCCAAGCTTATTTTATGTGCCTGTGGCCTCCATCTATTCCTCTTCTTTCTCCTTGCTTTTTTTTTTTTCTTTCTTTCTTCATGTTTGTTTTATTGGGAGCTGGTTCTCATTAAATCTCTTGAACTCATTTTATATGTGTGTTTTCAAATTGAATCTGCATATCTCCAGGCGCTGTGTGGGACTCGCTCGCATAAATTCTCCCCGGCTGACTGGAGGATTTCCCAGACATATAATCATTTTAATAGTCAAATCGATCTGCTGATGTCACGCCGTCGGTTGCTTTACATTTCCAAGTATATGAAACTATATGCAGCTTTTCCATGTCATCTGGGTCACGGCCTGATTCAGAGACTCCCCACCAAACCTGTGGAACCTCGAAGGCAAAAACTCTCGAGCGGTTCTTTACCGAAGCTTTTCTCCGTGTGTGTGTTCGAGTTTGGATTTTCCCCAGTGAGCAGCGAAGCGCAGGGGTCCAAAGGAAACAGATAATAGATAAACCCTGCAGCTCTCAGTGAACACAGCTGCTAATCTCCACATTTGTATGTATGTGCTCTTCTCTATCACTGCAGCTCCTCTGAGGATGAAGATCTGGAGTGTCTCAGAGTGTCTCGCCCTTGAGCCGGAGCAGATATACTGTAATGTATATTAAAACCGATGACACAGCAAGTGACACAACATTTAGCTTTGACCTGATAAGAGAGATCAGCCTCTATGGGCCCTATCATACACCCGGCGCAATGCAGCGCCAGGCGTGATGCAAGTGTTTTTTGCTAGTTTCAGCCCGACGTAGTTATCATTTTCACGTCCTGTGCCACGTTGTTTAAATACAAATGCATTTGCGCCCATTTGTGCACCCATGGGCGTGCTGGTCTGAAAACAAGGTGTGTTCAGGCGCATTGTTGGCGCGTTGCTATTTTGAGGCAACTGAAATAAACTGCGATACGCAATACTTTGTTTTTGTTATTCAAAGAGCGCATTAGTAATATAGGCGCACCTATAGGCGGGTGTACAACGCGCGTACACTTTGCTTATTACACACACAGAGATGCGCAGGAACACACAAACGAGCCAAATATTAAAAATAAAAGGATTACAATGTAAAAGATTATTATTGTGTATAAACAAATGGTGGAATCCGGCTTGTCCTGTAGATGGTCTGCTTGTGTGCTTTAACCTCGCGCAGGAGCAGATCCATTTCCTCTCTGAAGAAGCGTTCAGTTTTTCCACTTGCAAATTCCGTCATGTAAATAGCGAAGCGCATGGCGAGCGCAACTGGCTTTTGAAGGGAATGGGAGATTAGACTCTGATTGGTTTATTGCACGTTACGCCCAAAACACACCCATTGCTCATTAAGAGAAAAGGGACAACCCTTTTAGACCATGCGCTGGGCACCGACCATTTTTCTTGTCTTTAAACTATAAAAGTGGATTCGGACACGCCCTGAGTGAACTTGCGCCGTACGCTTTAGACCATGCACTTGGATCATTAAAATAGAGCCCTACTGTATGTGTGTGTGGGTTTACAAACCCAAAAGAAGGGACTGGTCATTTTTTTCTTAGACCGTGATTTTTCACTGACACAGCTTTATTGGCTTGATAAGAAGAGCACATCAATATGCAACACCAATAAGCTCAAAGAGAAGGACAAGCTAAATCATTCATTCACAAAAACAAAAACAAATCGAATGTGGGATGTTTTAACAAAAGCAGGGACAGTATAAACTCTCAGGCTTGAAACTTTCCCCCACCTCAACTCAGTCCCCCAATCGAGGACGACCTACTGAGGAATTTAAAACTTGAGCTTTTTATCCTGCCTTTAGGGTAAACATTTGAAGTCAACTTTGAGTTTAAATTCTAGTGGTTTCTGGAGGTTTTTTTTCCTTCTTCAGTATTAATATGTCTGAATTGACACCCCAGGTGCGTCTTGGTAAAATTGTGCTGGACTTCTCAACATTACTTTATAGGTTTTGCACCAGCACTTCACAAACACTTAACAATGAAATTTGTAATTATTGAAAAAACTATTTAATGAATTGCTCGTCTCAGAGTAACCCTGCAAGTCTATTCACTGATCATATTATGCACAAAAATGACTGGCAGGTTTTTACCAGTCCAATATACATATAATTCAGTCATGAAACTCTAGATGGCGCAAGCTGATAGGCCCTTTCCATGCAATCTGCAAGCTATATCACCTTTACCACATGGAAGCTAGCATGAGAATATGCAATACTGGAATATGAGAATTGAGTCAATAATAACAACAGCTGCAGCATAAGGACGACAATCTTGCCGAGAGGATACAGGCAAGCATATCTTGCATGAGAACACGTATTATATGAAATTGAGGTATTTTTCATGAAGATAGAATGTGTAGATTTGCATGTTATCCTGTGGTAGCTGTTTGAATGAATGCCTGGATGCATGTTTGCTCAGGTGGCGGTTGGGGGTTATTTCTCCATCTCTATCAGCTTGCATGACATGCAACATGACAGCATTTGTTAAAGTCACACATAGTGCACATTCAAATTATGAAAGTTTGAGGCATATTGGCTCAGACACACATAGTTGATTTAGGTCAATAGTTAAACAACCATAAGGCTGTGGCATCCTGGTACACATTGCAAAAGTCACTAGTTAAATAACTCTGGGCTTTGCAAAGTATCCGGTAGTAGCCAATTGTCTTTCAATCTATTGGTGGCTGTAGTATCCAATTGTCTTTCCATTATCTGTGTGTGAGGATTTATGTATTATGCATGTTTTACATGCATGTATATGTGTGTTGGCTTGTATTGTGTCATCTTTGTGTCATCTGGTTGTTTGGGGTATTTCTGTATGTCTATTCATGCAGCAGCAACATATCTTACATGTACAAAGCTGCGTATCTATCTGTGTATCTAATGGCAGTCGCAAGTCTATACTTGCTTTGTCGGAACAGCAGCATGTGTAGCAGATCTAGCCCACCAAGACCAAATATATTAACAATGGCATATTAATTATGCCAAAACTACTCTGAGAGTTACATTATTAAAATATATAATTCAGTCATTAAAAGTCTAAAAGGCGCAGGCTTTACATGCAATCTTCATGCTTTCTCACCATTAACACATGGCACAAGCTGATTAGCCTCTGCTGATTCTGCAGCCAATGAGATTGCTTGGTCAACATTTAAATAGTCTGGTTCAGTGTTTGCTGTAGGCTAGTCCTACAGTGCGCTATCAGAGTTTCCCTGAAACCCTCCACCTCCCCAGCTCCACCTGCCTAGATCTGCTACGGGATTTATCTATGTCAATTTATGCAGCAGCAACATATCTTACATAGTATGCTTGCAGCAGCAGCATGCATAGCAGATCTAGTCATGCCAAGACCAACTGTTCAGTAAATGGTTTTGAAATTCTCTTATGCTCACCAAGGCTCCATTTATTTGAGTAAAACAGTATATAGTGTATATTATTACAATTTAATATAATGGCAAAGCTGAATTTTTAGTGTCACATGTCACATGATCCTTCAGAAATCATTATAATATGCTGATTCGATTTGAAGACCTCTGACCCCAAACTTTTGAATAATCGTGTACACACTATCATGTCTCTTATCAGTCAGGTAAAATAGTCCAAATTGGCATGTAAAAACAAAACAAATTGTGATTTATCACATTACATGTCAATTGTCTCTTCTAGTCTAAGTGGATGGTTCCTGTTGCCTATAAGCTGCAAATGCCCTGATATAAATTAACAGGTAGAAACAATATGTGACTACATCAATTTCTGTGTAGACACAGTCATACCCATAAAAAAACACTAAAGTCTTTCCAAACGACAAGCCCTGGATCTCCAACAAATTAAAGCATTTTATAATTGAAAAGAAAAAAGCATGCAGTAATAGATAGAGCCAAAAGGGACATACAGAGACAGATTAAAAGACAAATAAAGCTGGATAAGTACAGGTATAGACAGAAGATTGAGGCAACCCTGGTGTCAGGCAACTCCCGTGAGGCATGGCAGGGGATCAAGACCTATGTCCCCCACAAGGGCAGAGGGAATCCTTCCCTGATTCTGCCTGGAGGTGAGGGACTGGAAAGGGCAAACCAGCTAAACAGCTTCTTCTGTTGCTTTGAGAGTGGCAGCGGTGCTGGAGCTGGCATCGTGCTGCCCCCTCCACCCCCTACATCTGTATTAAACATCAGACAATCGGATGTCTTTCACCTTTTTAGTCGCTGTAATCCACGGAAAAGTCCTGGCCCTGACAAAATCTGTGGTAATATCCTCAAGCACTGTGCAGAACAGTTAGCCCCTGTGTTCACTGACATTTTTAACTCCTCTCTTAATCTCTGTGAAATCCCCATCCTGTCGAAAACATCTACAATTGTACCCGTGCCAAGCCCCACAGAGTCCAATGACTTCCGACCAATTGTGTTGACATCATTGGTCATGAAGTGCCTGGAGCACCTGGTAAAGAGGTGCATTGTATTACAAACCCACCATCTTATGGACCCCCTGTAATTCGCTTATCAAGCCTCCAGGGGGGTGGACGATGCAATTTTGACATTAATGCACCTTTTGCATAGCCTGGAAATCCAGACCCAAATCCAAAAGATTAAGGGTCTGGCATTGAGTAATGAAAATCGCCCAACTCGAGGGGCGGCACCAAGCATGCATTTGAAAATCTCATTGCACGCAATTGGATAACACTACGACCAATCACAACAATACACGGGGTGACGTATCTTTAGCTTAGCTACCAGCGGAGCTAACTGGTAGATTAGACTCTTGCCGTATCCGGTCGGCAAAACAACAAAAACGTCCTTCTCGCAAAGGAACGATTCGAGTGCCGTCTTCTGTTCCTCTTTTAGATAAAAAGCCAAGTCTAACTCGTTCATTGTAGCGGCCAAAGCCGTTTCAAACAACTGGTGTTCATCCATAGCCATCTTGCAATGTTTACTAATGACTTCGACGTCGCAGCGCTGTCGTCATCTGTTTAGCTCGCCTCTGGCCCGCCTATATCAGATACACCTATGTGATTGGTGCAGCTCGGCTACAAGGGTATAGTTAATGAGCATCATTACTCAATGCCAGAGTAACTCGCTGAGCAAATTCAAATTGTGCTCTCGCGAGAACTCTGGATTTCCAGGGTACCTTTTGCATACTCATCTTGAGAAACCAAAGACTCATGCTAAGATTCTATTTTTCATCTGCTTTTAATGCAACCTAAGATTCTTGCTGACATTTTAGCCAGTGAATTCTATCTTAATTCAGGTATTATTAATTGGATCATGGACGTTCTTATGAGTAGAGTCCAGCGGGTTAGACTGGGCTTGTTTCTGTCTGATGTGATGATAACATCCATAGGCTCTCCAAAAGGATTTCCTTTACTATTTATTTTATACACAAATTCAAGCACTAGCACTTTTGAAAACAGGCACTTTATTAAATATGTAGATGACACAGCACTGCCCACCCCTTGTGACCAAGAACAGATCCAAATTATTCAGGTTGCTAGTGAGTCTGCTACAGGATGGGGAGGTAGGTTATGGGCCAGTTTTAGATTCCTTTTTAGAATGGTGCAATAAGTCACACTTAATTTTAAATACCAATAAGACCAAAGAAATGTCCATAGATTTTAGAAAGTCACAACAACCCACCGACACTTCTATCAATCGGGAGATTATTCAGGTTGTTACAAACTATAAATACCTTGGCGTTGTACTGGACAACAAGCTTAAATGGGATTCATGGACTGATCTTTTGCACACTAAGACAGCAAAGAATGTTCTTTTTAAAGAAACTGCTTGTTTTTAATGTCAATAACAAAATGCTTCAAATGTTTTATACTGCTTTTATTGAAAGTGTTTTAGCTTGCTGTATTATCTGTTGGTTCAGAAATGCCACTGAATCACAGAAAAGGATAATCAGAAAAACAGTTACTACTACCAGCAAATTACTTGGGATAACACTACCGAGCATTGAACACATTTACAAAGACAGAATGGTGAGAAAGGCCAATAATATTGTATGTGATTACACACACCCGTTGGCATCTACTGCTATCTAGGCGTTGTTTCTGCCCACCCCTTCTGACCAAGAACAGATCCAAATTCTCTTTTGTACCGCAAGCCATTAAAGCCTTAAATCAGTCAAAATAAGCTAGATGTCCTGCTGGCCTAGTCAGACCCAAGGGTGTATAGTGTATAAGGGTGTATTTTATTGTATTTGTTTGTGTCATATGTCTGATGTCCTGTCATGTAGTGCCTTGCGACTGTGCCGCAAACCCAATTGCCCCACGGGGACTAATGTAGTTATCTACTACTACTACTACTTTATGCTGATAGTCAAAGATGCCTATCTTCTATCTGTAAACTATGGAATCCCTGAAGCGCGAGATGAAATCGGATAAATGTCTTCATGCATTGTTACTCCTAGGAATTAAATGCTCATTGGTCTGTAATATTTCAGTTTTCTCAAGTAATCACAGTGTGTTTCAGACGTGAGGTTATACCGTGTCTTTCACCCTCCTCTCCAGTGTTGACATACTTTGATGAAACTCGTCCCATCTCTCGTCTGCCCCGCAGCGATAGATTAAATGTCACAGGGCTTCTTGTAGGACAAAATTCTGGTGTTTTTCTCTTCATCGGAGTATATCAGCACCTCTTCACCTTCACATGAGGCGTTTCTGATATATTTCTAATCTTGCTACGAGTGATAGAATAACAATGAAGTTTGTCAAATAGTCAGACTCCAGTGAAGACGTCTTTGTGTCCTTGACACGTGTCTGATCTGCTCATAGACAGTCACCCAGAAAGTACAAAACTCTGACTGTCAGCCAGTGGACGTTTGATCAGAAACAAAGTTAAATATGCCATTGAATTACATGTGAAAGTGAAATCAAGGTGTTCAGTGATGCTTAAAGGGAGACAAAAAATAAACAAATGATGATGCAAATTCTGCCATCATTTATTCGTCCTCATGTTGTTCCAAACCTATATGATTTTCTTTCTTATTTTCTTAACACAGCATAAGATATTTTGAGAAATGTCCCAGTGTTTTTTGTCCATGGACAACATTCTTCAAAATTATATATTTTTTGTGTCTAGTGAATAAAAAAAATATATATATATATTTATTAGGTATTTATGAAGGGAACTTTAATATTTAAACAGTGAAATGTTGTGAATTGCAACTTAGTTTGAATTATTTTAATGAATGTGGCATTGCAGTCATGTATTGCGTGCCATTTTCTATTGAAATCATGCATTACTAATGCATAAAGGTCTGGATCCCACATTAGGAAGCAATGGTTAATAATGGATGACCATTACATCACATTAAATTGATCTTTAGAATTACAGACTGTTAAATAAATCATTAGAACTCAGTGATCCTGTGAGAAACAGGCTCATTTGATCTCAGTCACATGCATGTATGTGACACTCATTAACTGAACACAGCAGCTCTGACATGCAATTAGCACAATTTGACTTTTACTATAATAATAACACATGAGACTTAGTGATTGTCAATGATGACTTACCTCGCCAATGGTTTTATTCCAGCACAGACATTGTTATGAAACAAAAATAACCATAAGAGGAAATAATCATAGAGAATATATATGGAAACATGTCTGTCACCAAATACAGAAGCAAGAACATAAAAATAAATGAAGCATGTATAAATATAATAATGATAAAAATATGAAGAAGAACTTTAGGTAAAAGAAAAATCTACATTTTCTCTATTTTACATTAATACATCAGTTTTCACACAGACACCAAGGACAGCAGCCAAACACACAAGCATCATTTAGATGTGACAATATTAATCAAGCACATGTGACAGTGAAACAGCTAAATGTAAACCGATTATGCAAATATTAAATAAGCTGCCAGAATGTTGATAAAGGTTTACATTTAAGGTAAAAATATAGTGTCGACTGCGTTTAGATCTGTTCCCTATTCCCTGTCACACCTCTGGTCTACATCTGTGAGTTACTGGTTGGATAAGAGGCTTCACTCGTCGTTTTTACCTGACATAAACCTCACAGAGACCTGAAATCCTCTGATGGGCGTCACATTTATGTGGAATCCCCACAGGCCTGATGTCTACAGCATCTGTAAACATCCATGTGCCTGTGGTCTGTGACTAAAAGGGGTTTTATTGCTTGACACTCTTGAAGAATCATGAATTATTTAGGGAAGTCAGCTGTAAAGATCTCTGCCTTGAGTATGCAGCTGTCTACTTGAGACGTCCCTGTGAAAATACACCTCTGGTGCTTCTCATTATATAGGTGGATGTGATGTGGATATGTGGTATGGGAAATCCTGACCTTAATATACTCAGCACAGTTGCTCGTGGTCACTGTTTCTATTTCCCATATGACAAACAAGATTTCCTGCCTATCAGTCAAGAAATGAAATGGAATGAATTTTGATATACATATTTGTAATCACTGAAAACATTCCCCTTTGCTGTAGCTCTTAAAACGTATTTAAATATTTTGTAGTGGGAAAAAACTAATTATAGCTGCTGTGGAACACAAGTTATTTGGCTTGTTTTATGTACCTTAATCAAAAGATCAGCAGAATTCAAACATCTTTTTCCTCACAAGAATTACTGCTATTCATATCCAGTCAGGTGAAAGTTACGAGTGACAGAGCCATTACACCCACACATAATCGCTGATAAACACATCTGTATCAGCTGGATAAACAAAGCGTTCGGTGTAAACTTTTGACACGAGATATCTGAGGTTAATTGCTTGTGAAAAATGTTTCATCAAAGCACATGTAGTCATCAGGTGTTGTCAGGTTTAGAGTGAACGTGACTGTGCGTATAATGAACTTTCTTTTAGTGAGACCTTAAACTTGCATAGTGAGGCACAAACATTTTATATTGATTAAAGTTTCTTCTGGCAGCGTCCCGTAAGTCCTTTATGCAGAGGCAGGACACACCGTTCTGGTCTTAAATACCTTTTTCCTCAATCACAGAGCAGTTGCTCATGCAAACAGGACTTTTCTCTTTGCTAAGTCAAGCAGCAAATGTTCAGCTTTGATACATTTTCAATTTTACACTTCCTATCTTCTATTTATGGCATGCATAAATCACAAGTGAGCCGTGCTTCTTTCCAGAAACGTCAGATATGAAATAGCAAAAGCACAGAGGGAATTCAAACCCAGTAAAATACAGTAATGATATCTGCTTTTACACACTGCAGCAGCAGGGCGGCCGCTAGTTACCAACTTAACTGCTTTTAAACTGTTCAACATTTAATTGCTCATAAATTTTGCAAAATTCCCTTCACTCGTCAAACTTTTGGTGAAGATTCGAATTGGATTTTGTAGATGATATTATTATATCATGACTGTGATGTCATGCTGAACGCATCCCAAAGATGCTCTACTGGATTGAGATCTGGTGACTGTGATCATGTTCAAGTAGATGAGTTGAGCTTTTGTGACATGGTGCATTATCCTGCTGGAAGTAGCCATTAGAAGATTGGTACACTGGAGATGGACATGGTCAGCAACAATACTCAGGTTGACTGTGGTGTTTAAATGATACTCAATTGGTACTAAGGAGCTCAAAGTGTGCCAAGAAAACATCTTCCACACCACACCTACACCACCGGCGCCAGTCTGAACCATTGATACAAGACAGGATGGGTCCATGCCCCACACAGTGTTGTTTACACTAAATTCTGACCCTACCATCTGAATGTCGCAGCAGAAATCAAGACCAGCAAACATTTTTCCAATCTTCTATTGCCCAATTTTGGTGAGCCGTGCGAATTGTAGCCTCATTTTCCTGTTCTTAATTGACAGGACTTGCACACACACAGTGTGTCTTCTGCTACTGTAGCCCATCTGCAACAAGGTTCGACATGTTGTGCGTTCAGAGATGCTCTTTGGCAGACCTCGGTTGTAACGAGTGCTTATTTCGAGTTACTGTTGATTTTATATCAGCTCAAAAATACCTCTTTGTAATTCAGTGAGTTAACCTGCATTGCTATAGACAGCCCTGACTAACACAAACACAAACTCGTGGCCTGTAGGAGCTCAGGAGCTCAGAGCAGTGAGATGTGGCCGGACTGCAGTAATGAGAACACAGACGTTCCCTCAGAGGACACTGAGGTCTGAGACATCTGCCACCAGATGCTGAAATGAGCTGCACAAATGAGACCTTACATATGCATACTGAGTTTTACATGCCTGTCAGAATATACGAATCAGATCCGAAAGTGGTTTTTGTTACTCTTCGGGCATTTGGATTCTGAGAGCCCATCACTATTTTTGACAACAGCAACAAAAAACAAAAACAACAAAAAAAGGATCCATAAACTGATTCCAATCCATAGTAGATTTTCTTGAAATAGGAGTTCACAGTGACTTTATTTTGATGGTCCCTTTTGAACATTCTATTGACTATAAGTAACTTTGCAACTACATTCCAACTAACTCTCATTTGAGTATTAGTAGACTGTCTGCTTAATATCATCCAACTCTTTATTGTGATGGTCCTCCAACAGACTTTCTACTGACTATAAGTAACTTTACAACTACATGTCAACTTATTCTAACCCTACCAGTCTACTAATCCTCTACTAACACCCTAATGAGAGTTAGTGGACATGTAGGTGCAACGTTACTTATAGTCAACATGTTAAAGGACCATCAAAATAAAGTGAAACCCAAAAGGCCATTGGTAACCATAATATTCAGTATTTGATTCGAAACACATGTAATTTAATAGCAAAATAAATCAAAAGAAGCCAAAATAGCTGTGCAGCAGCCTAACATTTTCTCAGTCTATTGTAGGTTAGAAATCTATAGCATAAGTTATAAAGCAGCATATTTAACTTGACATCCACTTTTATTCAGAAAAGTTTCCAGTTTCAGTTTATTTTGAGTGTGTTTCTAATTGAACAGTTTGATCAAACAGTTTCAGAGTGCATAGAGAGACAAATGGAGATACAATGAACACACATTCACAGGATTATTACAGTAATTGGTTTAGTGAAATACTGTCACACCTTTTACACCAGTAGAGATGGACCCAGGAAATAAATCTTACAGTACAGTGTGTAATTTTCTGCTAACATTGCACCAGTCTGAGCAAGCATTGCTGTCCATGCTGTTCTGTTCACATGAGATAATGAAAATAATCCACTCAAAACAATGTATTTAATTAGAAACACAAAGAGCACATTGTCCGTGTGGTGTGGATGAGTCGGTTATTTAATCCTAATTGGTGTTTTATTCTTCAGATATTATGTAGCCAACAGCTAATACATTAAAATGAGTTGTAGCAAAGAGCTTATGAAATATAAAGCTTTTCATGCAGTTCTGCCTCCCAGACAAAGTCTGACTCTACAAAAACTGCTTTCAAGTTGGTTTTTGGGTTTAGATTCCTGATATTTCTCTTATGTCATCCAGCCCTTCTAGTTTTCCCTTTCATACTAACTTCGACCATTGCCATGCACTCTTTTATATCTTTCCATCTGAAATTATTTATCTTCAGGAGATTTTTACACATTACTCTGGTTGTAGATTACTCAGGCTAGATACATTGAAAATGCTTCATATAAACGAAAATACGTGATTAATAATAATAAAAAAAGCCCAGGAAAGAATCGATTGATTCAGTGCTTCTGCTTTGGACTTTTGCGTCATCCGTTTTGGCTTTAACAAGGTTTCCTGCTCGATCAACTGTGACGACGTGTCAGCATTATTTTGAGCTCTGCGTGTTTGTCTGAACACCAGTGGCATATGATGGAGTCGACCTGAAGTCGAGCAGGGCAAATAATTGAAATAGCGAGTGGGTGGAACAAGATAATGAGGACTTCCACCAGGAGGGCGGATGATCCGTCGCATAAAAACAGAGAGGAGCCAATATAGCTGCAAAACTATCACAATGATTTTCACTTCAAACTGACACGGGATCTGTTGCTTTGCCTGTTTGGTGAACAATACGTTACCAGGCGCTTATTATCACATTTTACATTTAGATTGCAGAATGGATGCTATATTAAGTCGATATTCCAATAAGCCAACAAACAGTAAGAATATGGTAGTTCACGGCAGCATGTGACCTTGAACTTGCTAATAAACAGTTGCTTTAAGGACAGCAAGCATCAGTACAACAGAGCAGCCAAAGTCACCAAAAGTCATTTGTCTTCTTGTGTCTCAGTCACTCGCAGTAATGAATGCATTTGCTTGTCGTCATTTGTTCATCATAAAACTAATTTGTTTTTCTTTCCACCCTTCATTTTGTTGGCCAGATGTCTGATTTGTCCCACATGCGATGAGATATCAGGGACTGTTAGCCATGCCGGGATTGTTAACATAAGACTGACGGCGTCTCACTTCCAATTAGACTAATAATGTGTCCGATAGCAGCAGTCAATGAGAATCTCACCTCGTCTCCTCCATATTTGTTCAGTCATCATTAACAAACCATTACGTTCACTGACCACAAATAGAGGCACATATTGACGTCCCCCATCTTATTGTTTTTGCTTCGTTGTCTTCAGAGGCGCATCAGTAATGTTTCATTACCTTTTGAATGAATCGTGAGACTTATTGTTTCCTTTGATCAGATCTGTACTGCAATGAAAGTGCAACATACGATAATGAATGAGATGTCATGAGGAATATTCTCCTTCTTATGGTGCAAATAATGCTGCAGTTGGTTTAAAACAACATGAGTTTACTTCAATGGTATGAATAAGGCCGATTTGAATCAACAATTAATAAACCCTTAGCTAGCAAAGGTTTAATATCTGTATGCCGAGTCTCAGCGAGGGATTCAGACTGAGTTCACCTGACTTGAATGCTGAGCTCTTTCACTCTGATTGGAAGACCATCTTATCACCCACCAACACAAGTCAGGCACCTGAGAGGCATGTCAATAGTGAAAAGCAGCCATCTAGTTCCTGTTCAATTCAACAAACACACAAACGTAAAGTCGGCCTCGCTTTCCGAACAAATTCGGGGTTGATGGGTATTTTCAGCAATCAGCTTTGCAGAAACAAATGACAGTGCAATTACAGTGTGTTTTTAGCGGCTGGTTTATAATTCACATTATTGTTACACAGAACAGGTAATTAAAATGTGTAAAGCCAGATTATGTTCAGTGTTTCATGTCTGTGTTAGCTAAAGGCATGTGATGAGAAACAGAGGTTTCTGGCTTAGCAAGCGGTGTGTTTTCTCAGCTAGCTGCCGGTTATGTACTTTTGTGCTCTTGTAAGTCGCCATGACAAGAAAAGCATCTGCTATGAACATGACCGTAAATGTAAACACACAGTTTGAAAGACGTTTTGTCAGCTCATACAGTAGAAAGTTTATAATTAAAACCAACATGATTTAGCATAAATCGCAGTCGCAGGCTGACAGTTAGCACCGCTTGTAGCAGTTAAATCATTTGAAGCTTTTCAGTCTGTTGTCTCTCTGACCATGAACAAACCAGCCCATGCACATGGATGTCTCTCTGGGGTTTCTGAATATTACAGGTGTGTGTTCGAGCGTCCAGCTCTTCTTTCTGATTGCTGCGCAGTCGATTGCCAGACGTCCACCAGCCAGACTTCCCTGCCAAAACAAATGCAATTCATATGCATTATGCATTGATCTGTACCACATGGTCATGGGATCTGACTGTATTTCACCATCACTGCTTTTCATTTGGAACAAAATAATGCATTGAAATATATTCCAAAAATAAAATCATAATTTTTTTTATTTATTATGCACAGAACCATTAAAACACCATTAAAATGTATCCACAGTGGCCATCTGTTTGGTTTTGAGTTTTAGTGAACTAAAAAATATTCTCTAAAAGTCTGACTAAGGGACAGTAATATTTATTTATTCACACGACTTTCTTGAATGCTTGATTCTGATTCACTTATTTCTTTACACATAATAAATATAAGACTGTTAAAATTGAAACTCAAATCAACATTTAATAACTATAGTTATAGTCATATTTGATCATAAACACAGAATAGACAGGGAGATCTCAGCATAAATGACAAAATATTGTAAGCAGCTGTGAGAAGGCTGGTATGCAATTTTTTAATTGTGCAGGTGTGGATAAACACAATCTGTTGGGCGCACACCCAAATTCTGAAGCCAGACGATCTGCATTTGTTATCGTTAACACATCCTGAACGTGTTTGTTTTTCCTGATTTGAAAACTTTCAACTGTCACAATGTTTGCTTTAGTTTAGATCAGCATATAATTTGGGGTTTCAAATACAGATTATATAAAACAATGTTACATTTTTAAATATTAATATTAAATGTTTTTAATTATACATTGCACGTAATACACTCACCTAAAGGATTATTAGGAACACCTGTTCAATTTCTCATTAATGCAATTATCTAATCAACCAATCACATGGCAGTTGCTTCAATGCATTTAGGGGTGTGGTCCTGGTCAAGACAATCTCCTGAACTCCAAACTGAATGTCAGAATGGGAAAGAAAGGTGATTTAAGCAATTTTGAGCGTGGCATGGTTGTTGGTGCCAGACGGGCCGGTCTGAGTATTTCACAATCTGCTCAGTT
Source organism: Abramis brama (assembly GCF_963993115.1). Lineage (NCBI taxonomy): Eukaryota > Metazoa > Chordata > Actinopteri > Cypriniformes > Leuciscidae > Abramis > Abramis brama. Next base: position 39,653,426 of record NC_139966.1, on the reverse strand, counting down.
ACTGGGATTTTCACGCACAACCATTTCTAGGGTTTACAAAGAATGGTGTGAAAAGGGAAAAACATCCAGTATGCGGCAGTCCTGTGGGCGAAAATGCCTTGTTGATGCTAGAGGTCAGAGGAGAATGGGCCGACTGATTCAAGCTGATAGAAGAGCAACTTTGACTGAAATAACCACTCGTTACAACCGAGGTATGCAGCAAAGCATTTGTGAAGCCACAACACGCACAACCTTGAGGCGGATGGGCTACAACAGCAGAAGACCCCACCGCGTACCACTCATCTCCACTACAAATAGGAAAAAGAGGCTACAATTTGCACAAGCTCACCAAAATTGGACAGTTGAAGACTGGAAAAATGTTGCCTGGTCTGATGAGTCTCGATTTCTGTTGAGACATTCAGATGGTAGAGTCAGAATTTGGCGTAAACAGAATGAGAACATGGATCCATCATGCCTTGTTACCACTGTGCAGGCTGGTGGTGGTGGTGTAATGGTGTGGGGGATGTTTTCTTGGCACACTTTAGGCCCCTTAGTGCCAATTGGGCATCGTTTAAATGCCACGGCCTACCTGAGCATTGTTTCTGACCATGTCCATCCCTTTATGACCACCATGTACCCATCCTCTGATGGCTACTTCCAGCAGGATAATGCACCATGTCACAAAGCTCGAATCATTTCAAATTGGTTTCTTGAACATGAGTTCACTGTACTAAAATGGCCCCCACAGTCACCAGATCTCAACCCAATAGAGCATATTTGGGATGTGGTGGAACGGGAGCTTCGTGCCCTGGATGTGCATCCCACAAATCTCCATCAACTGCAAGATGCTATCCTATCAAAATGGGCCAACATTTCTAAAGAATGCTTTCAGCACCTTGTTGAATCAATGCCACGTAGGATTAAGGCAGTTCTGAAGGCGAAAGGGGGTCAAACACAGTATTAGTATGGTGTTCCTAATAATCCTTTAGGTGAGTGTATATTATTAAAAATATTAAATATTTTAACTTGTTTCATTTTATTTTGACGTTTTATTCATGAACAAGTCAGTCCAGTGTTCACCTGAGGAGTGTCTGATCGAACTCTACAACTAGTAATTTATTTCTTAAGGCCACATACATATTTTGCACCTTTGAATTTTCTCCATTTTCAAGAGTGCCCTCTTCTTTCTGTTCTCTGAATACATTCATACGAATAAAACAAATCATCCAATTTATGTCTAGAAACACAAATATTTCACAGTGGCTCATAACAACTGAATGTTGCCCTCAGGCTTTAATGTAGTTTTATTTCCTCAACTCTGAATAAAGAAGAACATGTACTGCCTTCAAACTTAGTAACTCAAGCTGTCACATTGAATTCTATCCCAAAAACTTGTTTCTAAATTGTGTTTTGGATTTTCTTGTTAGATAAGTAGGTGTAGACGAACATAATCAGAGATTCATGTATGACTTGTTAAAGTGCATTTAAATGAGCACTTGTCCAAATTGTAGCTTCTTTAACACCCACAGTTGCTCAGTGCCACAGAGCAAATGGTTTCTCTGTTTTTATGTTCTGCGCTACATTAAGGCTGTTTGCACAAGGGCCTCTTTTGAACTCAGAAAGAAAATTAGCATAATTCACTTTAGGAAGAAGCAGAGGGCATCTGAAAAATTCTGCCATAGGCAATCTGTTCGCCGTTTAGACATTTATGTTTACTGAAATGGAAAGAACTGGTCTAATGAATATCTGTTTGTTTAAATCAATCATGGGGGAAGTATTATTAGATTAATTCTCATAAATTAATTAGTAATTATATTCACTTGTTAAATTCATATAAATTCAATGCAATACCCTAAATTTATTATATAACAATGATTATAATTAATTAAATAATTAACTTGCAATACTATTAATAATCATTACATTACATATAGAACAAAATTAATGTAAATGTGTCAACAAAATATTTCACATAATTTAGTGAGGGATCGTCCATTTAATTTATAGCCTTTAGATGTTTTTGTATATTGATCATTTTGCTATGATTTGGTTGCCTAGTAATAGTGGAATAGTGCATTGTGGAAAGAAAGAAAAACGTTTGAGTTCTTAAATGAGAGACAATAATCCAATGGCTGTGAGAAAAGAGCAACACTGCCACCTGCAGAAATATTTAGGTAATAGAAAGAAATATTGGTGTGCATTACTGTTCTTGTTTCTTTCAATAACCTTCCGTTCCTGACCCGATGCTAAACTTTAGTCATTCTTCTGCTTTCTTCATTTCTTCATGGTTTAAAAAAAGAAAAACATTTCACAGCCCCTTTGAAACAGTGAGGATGGTTTATGAACAGGCTCAAATGCTATGTGATTTTGGTCATGGTCCTTGATGTTCAGCCTTATAGTCCAGTCATTTTAAGCCAAAATGGGGGTCAACCTTGAACAAATTGCAACAGAAGCAAACTCAACTGATTTTGTATCCTCAATATGTCCTGAGTAAGGAAAAAAAAACCCCCCGAAGAATCCCATTAGGGGAAAGTTTCGAAAAAGACCCAAATATACCCTATTCATACGCCTATTCATTCTTTTTCTCACGTGAATAAAGTAAAAAATTTAACCTTTAGATATCATCATGAAAAATCATCATTTCTGAGTTCATTACTGACATCAAGACAAACAAAAAATGTATTACAAGTTTTTTTTAATTGTTTTTTAACATGGACAAACGGTGCATAATCTAATTACGTATGTGCTTATTTGCATAAATACCACAACAGATCTAAACATTGGGTCTAGCCAGGTGAAAATGTCTTGTTGACATATAACAGTAAAATGCTTAATGTTAAGGTCTGAATGGAACCCATTTAGGCTACCCATGAACATTAATACATAGAGGCAGGAAGAAGTACTTTAGAAACCAGCCTTTATTAATTATTATTGCAGAGATGGGGTTTGGGGCTGGGTCCGTGGGACTGTTTCTGGGGGACGAGTCTGAGGGAAGAACAGGAGACAATGGGGTAAGGAGAATGCAGTAGACAAAAGCTAGGTAGACCAGAAGACCAGCCTTTATTAATTATTATTGCAGTAAAAGTGAACCCCCAGAAACAGTCCCACAGACCCAGCCCCAAATCCCATCTCTGCAATAATAATTAATAAAGGCTGGTTTAAAGTAGGCTACTTCTTCCTGCCTCTATGTATTAATGCTCATGGGTAGCCTAAATGGGTTCTATTCAGACCTTAACATTAAGTATTTTACTGTTATATGTCAACAAGATTTAACAATTTTCACCTGGCTATACTCAATGTTTAGGTCTGTTGTGGTATTTATGCAAATTAGATTATGCACCGTTTGTCCATGTTAAAGGAGAACTCCGGTCAATTTTAACATTGAACTAATTTTTTTGTAAATTTGGAGTGCTGTCAGTACAGAGAACAACGACAAAAATCGGTGTTGCCTACACCGTGTTATCCTCTTTTTAAAATTTGCACCCTGTTGACTTCAATGGGGCAAGTTTTAAACCTGCTTTTAGCCTCTTAACATCCTTGATGTGAAAAAAATTAGCTCAATGTTAAAATTGACCGGAGTTCTCCTTTAAAAAACAATTTAAAAAAACTTGTAATACATTTTTTGTTTGTCTTGCTGTAAGTAACCAACTCAGTAGGCTACTTTCATGGTGATATCAAAAGGTTAATTTTTTTTACCCTATCCACGTGAGAAAAAGAATGAATAACGTTAGGCGTATATGAATAGGGTATATTTGGGTCTTTTTCGAAACTTTTCCCTAATGGGATTCTTCTGGGCTTTTTTTCTTACTCAGGACATTGAGGATACAAAATCAGTTGAGTTTGTTTCAGTTGCAATTTGTTCAACCTTTTTTCATAAAATGACTGGACTATTATTGTATCAGATGGGCTGCAATTTTTTTCGGTGCCTCTTGAATGTTTATTTTTTGGCAACGTAATCACACCAGACCAGGTGCAGCCCGCGTAATTCCCGCAGCTGCGCAGTGCGGCTCTGCGCGTCATGATCGTTGTGCTGCTTGTGTGAGCCGCGAGGAGAATTGTTGGGAAATCCAAACTGAATTGTAGGCCTACGCCTTGTACTGCTCGCCTCTTCCTTGCACGTTCGTTGTCTTTGACCGGGTAAGTTGTGTAATATAATGTGAAACGATAAGCAGAGCGTTGTTTGTCACTGAACTTGTATAAGTTCTCTCTCGCTTGATGTAACAAAGTTCGCGTGGTCGCGATTGCTGCCTTAAAGGGACAGTTCACTCAAAAATGTCAAATTCGGTCATTATTTACTCACCCCCGTGTTGTTCCAAACCCGTAATACATTCGTAGATGGTCTTTTTCATAGATAGAAGATATATTTTTTAAATACAATCTGACCCAGTATTGTAGCATTGACAGTTACGCTAACGTTACCACTTTGACGCTTTGAGATTATAAAACTAATCCATATATGAATTGAGTGGTTTAGTACAAATGTTCTGAATAGACACGATCGCTTTATATATGATGAAATAATTGAATGAAAGCTTTTATTCGCATATAAACTTTGATCAACAAGCTCAACCATGCTGAGCTTCTGTTTACCACAACTGATGTGTGAGTTGATGTTTATGTGTGAATAAAAGCCTACATTCAATCTGTTGATGGGTACCATTGACTTCCATAGTATTTGTTTTCCTACTATGGAAGTCAATGGGGTCTATCAAAGGTTTGGTTACCAACATTCTTCAAAATCTCTTCTTTTGTGTTCAGCAGAAGAAAGAAATTCATGCAGGTTTGGAGCAAGTTGAGGGTGAGTAAATGATGACAGAATTTTCATTCAGACTATTCCTTTAACTGAAAATATTTGATTACATAACTTTACTGTAATCATGGACAGGTAGCATGTTATCAACTATTTAAACTAAAAACACTAGATTTATAGGCGCAAAAACAAAAGGCAATTGGATGGCTCAATTTGAGTTCTGTTAACTTACAGGGGTTTGCAGTGTAATAAAGTATACTGTTATTCAGTACAAAGTGTGCATTTTTTCAGTATTTGGTATAAGCTAAAAGTATAATGGTGCACTATTATAGCTGCAGGTATATTGCTGTAGCTATCGATTATTTTAGTAATCGAGTATTCTACTGATTATTCCATCGATTAATCAAGTAATCAGATAAAAAAATTGCGGTAATAAAAATAGATCCAAGTGAACAACAGCCTTTAAAATGACTTAAAATACAAATATAGGTAACACTTTACAATAAGGTTCATTACTTAACATTAGTTCTACCTTAGTTAACATCCTAAGAATGAACAATACTTCTTCAGCATTTATTAATCTTAGTTCATATTAATTTCAACATTTACTAATACGTTATTAAAATCAAAAGTTGTATTTGTTTGGATTTGTATTAATTAACATTAACAAAGATTAATAAATACAGTTACAAAAAGTAGCTATTGTTCATTGTTACTGTAGTTCATGTTGGTTTATACATTAATGTTCAGTGTACAGTGTTACCCAAATATATAATAACAAGCAAAAATTGTTGGTTCAAATAAAGTATCAAATTAATCATATGGGTTTTATTGAACAACGCTGTTAAAATACACCATGTAAAAAACTAATATAAACATAACTTGTGTACATTAGGCTACGTATTAAAACAAATGCCCGCAGAGGGCACCAACGGCGTGGTTACAGTAAGCCTAAGGCATGATCATATCCTTGTTTAAAGGGATACTCCACTTTTTTTGGAAATAGGCTCATTTTACAAATCCCCCAGAGTTAAACAGTTGAGTTTTACCGTTTTCGAATCCATTCAGCCGATCTCTGGGTCTGGCGGTACCACTTTTAGCATAGCTTAGCATAGATCATTGAATCGGACAAGACCATTAGCATCTCTCTCAAAAAAATTACCAAAGAGTTTCGATATTTTTCCTATTTAAAACTTGACTCTTCTGTAGTTACACTGTGTGCTAAGACCGACGGAACAGTGATGAAAAATTGCGATTTTCTAGGCTGATATGGTCAGGAACTATACTCTCATTCCTGCGAAATAATCAAGAAACTTTGCTGCCGTACCATGAGTGCAGCAGGCGTAATGATATGACGCAGCGCCTGAAAATAGTCCCCAGCTCGGTAACTTCCAACGTGACCGGGATTAAGTTTGTCTAACCTATTAGACCTATTTTCAGGCGCTGCGTCATATCATTACGCCTGCTGCCGTTCGAAAACGGTAAAACTCAACTGTTTAGCCTAACTCTGGGGGAGTTGTAAAATGAGCCTATTTCCAAAAAAAGTGGAGTATCCCTTTAATATTGGCCAAACGAACAGCGCATATATTTATTTAAAGGAGCTGTATGTAAGAAATGTATTTCAATTAATCATAAAATGGCCCTGATATGTCACTAGACATTAAGAAATCATGTTCATTTCAAATACTTATATCACTGATAACAGTAGTCCGGCCAGGATATTGTCATTTAAAAGTGAAGTTGCAGCCCTCAACTGATGTTGATGTTGTCTGTTGTGTTTTGGCCTGAAGCGCCACCCTCCACCTATCTACCAATCACAAAGTCAGTAGTGTTTCGGCATCCGGGTTGCCAGCTCAGCTCTAGTTACCATAGCTGCAGCTACAAATGTTCCTGCTGGATCCTGCAGCCTATCTGGCAACCTCGAGTCAGGGGCGAGGGGATGCACCACTCTACAGTACACAATTTGAAAGTGATTGCAGTACCAGTTTTGGCCACAATCTTTCATACGGCTCCTTTAACTGACTCGCAGCCTTTGTGATTTCACGATAGCACTGTGCTATATTATGATTGTAAATGGTTTTAAATATATCGCGTAGCCTTAGAAAACGGTGTAATAATGCGGTTCATGGATTCTCGTCTGTATGCGCCACTTCCGATATTTTGCCGGTTACTCAACACGGGTAAATTGCAATCAAGGACTTTTTAAAATCGAGTACTCGACTTTAATTGAAGAATCGTTACAGCCCTATATTGCTAGTATAGTTGGAATACATTTGTAATGTACTAATAACAGTTAAGGTACACTTTAATTTAATTTATCAAGCATGTAATTAGTCCCTACTCAGACATACTTGGTGCACTACTTGAAGTTGTTCCATTTTAGCACACTAAAGTACAGGAAATACACTTCAATTGTACTTTACTAAAACTATTTTACAACTAAACTATACTTGGAACAAAATTAGTTACCTCACAGCCTCTCTTTCATTCCTGTTAAAAATCAAAGATGGCGCTGCTGTGAATAAGGTCTATACTTACTAGCACACTCTATTTTTTACATGTGCTGATTAGGCATTATATCCAGATTTGCATAATTTACTTTTTTTTGTGGACACATGATTAGATTACAAAATTGTATTAGATTTGTAAGAAGACTTGTTTGTACTTTGTAAATCTGTTTTCATAGAAACTGCAGTTTTCCGCAAATATAATGCATTAAAGGTAGCATGCGGTTGAAATTCAGATTTCTTTTGGATATAAATACGCAGTGCGCTGTCGTAGTCATATAATGTTGCGTGCCATTTCTTCATGTGTGTATTTTAATTTTATAATGCGTATAGCTCCAAAAGCCCGCTAGATTTGTGAATTTTCACAGCAAAGCATTTGTCCATCAACCCCATTGGTAAATCAGCTAGTAATAATGAAGGCGTTCTTAATGTTTATCCAAAAAACATGAAGACCACGTTTAGAAAATCACCTGATTTGTGAACTTTCAGAATTTTGTTGCATTTCTGTGTTTCTCACTGTTCTGTCCCGTTTTTTCTTGTGTAATAAAGACATAGTAGAGGCTGTGCAAACGGTCCAAGCCATTTGATAAATCAGCTTATAGTTTAAAAACTGGTCATCTAGTCAGGTCATACTCGGCTCAAATGGACATATAGATTTGTGAAATGTTTCACAGTGCAGTTTTGGTCACTTTACCATTCCCTGAGTGCGTAAGTTAATTATTCTGGTATGTGAAAGGTTTCAAAGTACAGTTTTGGTCGGTTTATCCTTCCCCAAGTGCCCAACTGAACTGGCTTGTGAAATGTTTCACGGTGCGGTTTTTATCATTTAACCTTTCCCTGAGTTCTTCACTATTCTGATTTGTGAAATCAATGCTAAACCTGGTTTAATTAATATTAATGAACTTAAACCGGTAGGCTACAAGATAGGCTACATTTTATTTTCCAGGAATAAGTGTGTTAATTTGTTGTTTGACTGCTTGTAAAAAATATGTAAGGAAATATTAGTATTAGAACTGCCGCTTTGAACTTGATCAAGTACAGAATGACCGTCGTTCAGTGGTTGGATTGTCTCATTTCTTTTCTAACCCAGCTTACAGTCGTGTCAACGTGTGACATGCATGTGGAGGACGTGTGTGTGGCCCATATAATGGCCCTTAAATTAGCATTGGCCTGGTTTCACAGACAGGGCTTAGATTAAGCCAGGATTAGCCCTTAGTTCAATTAGGACATTTAAAGAAGCTTTTATAAACATGCCTTAGAATTATTATTATTTTTTTACTGATGTTCATCTTAAGACAAAACAGTAGCACTGATATATTTTAGGATATGTCAGTGCAAGTTGCTTTCAGTTAAAACAGCTCAAACATGCATTTTATTCTGGGACTAGTCTTAAACCTTGTCTGTGAAACCAAGGGATGGTGTTTATAGGATACATTTTGAGGTTATCTTATTTATGACAATTCAAACAGTGCGGGCAAGAATAATTGATGGTTTCAGCTAGGCTATAGGATTACTTAGATCAAGTAATATTTGCAAACAATTGTTTGGCAATAGTGATGGGGTTAAAACACCTTTTACAAAATATAGTTGCATGTTGATGCTTATGTTTTCATTAAATAGTTGTTAAATGTTAAATATGAAGTGAGTTTTGCCATTGTTTGATTTGAGTATCTTCATGTTGTATCTTCACAGATGAGTTTGCCTGTGCCTGTAATACTGTCCCACAGCAGTTTGTCTTGGTGGCTGGAATGGCACTTCTGTACCACATGACACACAGTTGAGCGTAGCTGGAGTGAGAGGGAGCAGACCTGCCACAGACTCAGAACAATGGTGAGTCATGGTGAATTATGAAATCCTTTTAAAACGATGTCCTTTACGCAAGGGATCATGCGATAAATAAATACACTAGCATGATTTGAGTTGATATTATGACCTTAAAATGAGTATAAATGGGAGACGGAGCATAATAAGCTTCTTTTTTTTTGGGATAAGCAGTCAGTAATACTAAACACAAAACAGAAAAAAAATAGACACTATAATTGAGTGTAGCTAGTAATTAAAAAAAAAAGAAAAAAGATTTGACTCATGGGGCTATTAATCAGTAGTTTCATGAGATAGATGTACATTTCAGATATGTTTGCCTTTCATTAAAACCTATAGGCTAATTGAGTGGAATTTTAATTCATAGTGTTCATTCATTATTCATTATATTAACACAAGCAAAAACAAGAGAGAACCAGCGAGATATTAATAACTGATTATCTTGTAGTCAATATATGCATCTTTTTTATGCGTAGTGAAATAAAACCTGTGGCTGTAGTTTGCCACACAATTTTGTCAGATAAATACCCTTAACCAAGTTTAGTGTTTTGTTCTTCCCCTCAAATATCCCTTTTTGGCCACTACTGTATGTAGTCATGTATTATGTGGAGTGTCTTTTACAAATAATGGTCGAAACAAAGCAAGTTTTTAATATTTCTGATATGTACCATGCAACTTCTAGCTGCCCACTGGTGGTAAACCCCCAAACACCATGATTTAGAGAAGACAGGAAATGTAAATGTGTGTTAATGTAATGTCATTATTGTCAGAAATATTGGTAACACTTTACAATAATGACTAGGGTCCCCCTTAGTGAACATGCAATACACCTAAGCAGTGTTGGGCTCCTTACTCAAATTTCATTTGAACAAATGAAGGAGTAACATTACTCCTTTCAAAAACTCTGTTACACTTCTCATATTAAAAGACTCATTATTAGTGCTGTCAGATCGATTAATCACATCTTCCATAAAAGTTTGTTTATATAATTATGTACACACACATACACATATATATATTTGTTAGGTGCGATTAATAGATAAATACAGTATCTTACATGTGAAAAAATCAGACACTGTGTAGATGATGTTTATTTAGGGCACTGCCAGTCTTAGTAAAGTAAGACTGAGTGAGGTAGAAAGAGCACCAGGTTTTTTGGCTTGGTTGTCTTCATGTTACACAGCTGCAAAGACACATTAATATGCAAAAGGTTAAGGTAATTTTCCTGACAAACTATCTTTGCATCTTCAAATAAAAACTAGTAAGTTTCTCCAAGAGTTAAAAATTGTACACACATATCCTTCAACTTTTATCAATCTTCATGTGTCAGTATTGTAGCAATTGGTCTTCCATATTGAGAGCAGATATGCAGGCATCTTAAATTTGACAGCATTATAAAGCACTAACTGAAACACACAAGACAACGGTGTGCTTAGAACAGATAAAGTCTCACGCTTAACTGTATCTGTTTCAAAAACTTGCACTGTGAAACCCTAAATAAGGCTGTGGATCAAGTTTTTACATGCTCCATGTGTACTATTGATTGTTTGATAATGCTAGATATGGTGGCACGATTTAGTACAGAATTAATGAATGTGCAAGAAAGGCAGTTGACTTTGTCCTTAATGTTTAAAAGAGTCTTTGGTCCCTCTCAGGACAGCAGCAGTCTTTGTAGGATGAATAAGGTAAGTGTTGTGATTGCAGTGGTGCAAGACTGGGGTTGTGCTGTTCCTGTTGAGCTGTTGTCACTCTGCTGGAGGAGGAAGTCGTGTTTCAGGGCAGAGAATGAGTCGGGACCATATGGCACTTTAATGCTCTGTGTGAGGGTCTTGTGTCCTGGGTATGTCACCTGTAGACAAAGCAACAATGAGTAACCAACACCAAATCCTGTGAGTGTTTCTGGGACGGAGAATTTTACTCCACTTTTATGCAAATTAATTTTGAATAGCTTTCTTGGCATGACTAGATAATACAATATAACCAATTGGTAGTTTTGTGTGCAGCTGGAGACAAGACTAGTAACATGTACATATAATCACTTGTGTGGTCCCAGCACTATTTGTTTAAGATGTATGTGAATTTGTCCATGCAGATTTGTCTCAAGTCTGTCGCAGTGAAGTGTATAAGTGTATGTCTGTATTCCAAATATAAATGGATTTGATGTGAGGATGGTAAAAGGTAGTGATGTTGTTTTCATATTGTCTTTCAGAATGTCATTTCGTTCCGAACCTCCGCCTGCCCAAATTAACTCGGCTCTCTGTGTCACCAACTTCCTGACAGAGAAGTATAGTGAGGCTGGGAAAATTCTCATCTAACATCTGGACGTGCTACACCCCAACACTCCCGTCATCATGGACAGCACTGTGGCCGTTTGGCAGTCGTTCAAGTTCCAGGGCCAGTCACATTGACTCGGCCCAGCAGAGGTTGTACTCCCTTCGCCAGCTGAAGTTCAACCTGCCACAGGAGCTGCTTACCCAGTTTTACTCAGCCATTTGGTTCAGCTACATAAGACTACACCGGACAATCCGGTATGAAGGTAAAAGAGTAGCAATAATTATTCGTACGCTAAAATGTACACTCACAGCTACGATGTGTAAAATGTCATTCACAGAAATACAATGACAGACACAAACTATTTGCAGTTATTCTTACATTCACATCACTTAGGCTTTTGCTACTATTTTCACGATAGATCAGATGCATAACTAACTTGTGCACTTGCAACTTGAGTGGCGGTGAGAGAGAAAGGCGAGGGAGGTGGAGGGCACAAAGGAGTCGTTTTATTGGTTGGCGTCTAACCAATGAAATGGTACTTTTGTACGCGATGATGTCAAGAAACCCACGTTCTGAAACGCTAACGTGGCTTAATGCATTAGACAGTGATATTAAAAGAAATCAAACTCAGTAAACACATACTAATTAGGCATAGCCTACTGTGTACAGATGAGCCCAGAATATGAACGCAACACGTTTAATTACATGTTAAGCATTTTCCTCCCATAGAAAACCAAAGGCTTAATGGACCAACAGTAAAAACAAACAAACACAATTTTGCTTTCTTTCGTCATATTCTGGGCTCATTGCTTTTCTGTACATAGTATGGTGTTTACTGAGTTTGGTCTTTTAATACAACTGTCTTAATGCATTAAGCCACGTTTTCTATGGGAGGAAAATGCTTAACGTAATTAAACATGTTGCGTTCATATTCTGGGCTCATCTGTACACAGTAGGCTATGCTTAATTAGTATGTGTTTAATAATATAATTGTTTACTTAGATATAATTGTTTAGATCTCAGGACTGGTGGGAGCATATTGTGTTTAAAATATTGGCTTTAACCGCGGAGACGTTGCCTAATGCCTCAGATAATCCGATCTGCCTGTTTACATGACAGTCGCACTGGCACATATCCGATTTATTTCCACGTATGAATGAGGCCTGAAACCGATCTCAAAATATCCGAATGCATGCGTTTTTTTTTCCTGTTTACACTGTCATAGAACACATCGGATCTGTGTCACATATGAGCAAAAAATCGGAATTGGGTCACGTTTCACTGACAGTAAATGAGTAAGTAAATGAGCATTTAACGACAACCTAATGCTATATAAACACAGACACAAAAAACACGTTGGCTAGCTAACATACCTCCGACGAAGTGATCGCTGCAGACACGGGCATTAACAGACTCTGCTCCTCCCGACCGCAGACGTAACTTGCGTTAAAAATCCACTTTTTATGGCGTTGTTCTGTGAGCTTTTTACATTTCTCACCTTTATGAGTGACAATCGTCAGTACTCTATAAAAACCCTTTCCCTTTTCTCGATTAGAACGATTGGAGCAGCCGTAAACTACACAAAACGTTGGCATTTTTTCAGACGGCAGATCCTCAGCTATTTCACTTCCTGCCCTCCATCTGAATTTCGCGCTCTTGCGATGCAGCAGCGTGACGTCACGTGAAACCAACCTATTGAGATTGTACTGCGAACGGCATTTTACTCATTTGTGACTACTTGTCTCCAATTTCAAATTCAGAATACCGGTTTGTGACTACCTCTGCGAGTGTAAATTTCAGCGTACAATTCTCAATTATACATCTACATCAGGGGTGCCCAACCCTGCTCCTGCACAGTTCATCTCCAACCCTAATCAAACACACCTGCCTTTAATTTTCAAGTGATTCTGAAGACCTTAATTGGTTGCTTCAGGTGTGTTTGATTAGGGTTGGAGATGAACTGTGCAGGACATTTGATCGGCAGGAGGAGGATTGGGCACCCCTGATCTACATGATCCAGAGTTTTGCTACTCTCTTACCTTCATAGTCTGGACTGCTGAAAGGATTATTGGTGCTCACCCTCCAGGACCTGTACTCGTCCAGAGTAAAATCCCAGACTCCACTCACCCAGCCACAACCTATGTGAACTGTTGCCTTCCGGCCAGCGATTGGGCACACTGTAGTCGAGGTGTCGACTACACTAGGCACAGGAATGCCATCTCCCTCCTGAACAGGCATTGTTTAGTGCAATGTCTTATTAACTTTCATTTATTATCCATAATACTAAAATGTATATTTGTCTGTTTTTAAAATTTTCATATGTCTATACTTTCATTTTATTATGTGTTTTGTGTATAAATACAAGTATTTCTTCATGTGCACTGGAAGCTTCATTTACCTAGAAAAATTCCTAGTGTGTGCAAACACGTGGCAATAAAGCTCTTACTGATTCTGATGTTTCTGCAAGCATATATTCTAATACTTTTCTGTTCATATAGGCTATGCATAAAGATATCATGTACAATGAGTTTTTTTTTTTTTTAAATTACCATGTTAGTTAATTTGGCATGAGCTAATTTGCATAAACTGAGAACAAATACTTTTAACCATATACATTTGAAAATATATTAATAAATGTGTAACCATATAGTAAAAAAAACCCAGCTCTTTTAAATACTTTTTAATATTACATCAGAATTAACTGTAATTTACAGCTAATTCTGATGTAATTGTGATTATTTCCTAAGGGAAAAATAATTAAATGACAGTAAATGCCCATTAGTTGGGAGCTATTTTTTCCCTTAAGAAATATTTCTTTTTAAAGGTATGGACTCACTGTTTGATTTGGCATAACTCTAATCACTAACACAATTGTGTAGTCAAACAGTTTAAAACTAACCTGATTTAATGTAAACATCATTTCATCCTGATGCATGTTAACAGGCTCAATAACTGATCCTGCAATGAGGCCACAATCAATCAATTTTTTTTACAAAAAACAAACCTAGAGACCTTTGTTTTATCTGCTTATTGTTTTTCAAATCTCAACCTTGTATTTAGTCTGAGTGAACTGACCTTGAGCTCTTACCATTTAGCCCCAACTTTACAGTTCATTACTTAATGATTTGCGTTTATACGTGGTGCATACTGTGCTCCGTCACTTTATTTGCTCAATAAATCCCTGGCTAACTCAAACCCCGAGGTGCCGCATTCTGAAGGTGTTTTGTAACTGCCAGAGAGACTCAACTTTTACAACTCAAATAGCGCTTTAAAATGTGATTGCTTATCACTCTTGCCCTGAACATGGAGTCTTTTTTTTGTAATGATACTCGTCTGTAAAGCCTTCAGAGAAGTGAGATTTGAAGTTGACCACACGGGGGCGGTATCTTACCGTGATGGTGTAGTTGCCGGGCAGCAGCAGTCTGAAGTACTCCCCGTTACGATCGCTACTGAATGGACACAGGTTTCTTCTTCCCGACACCTCGACTACAGCGTTTGGCACAGGCTTCCCGTCTGAGTCCATCACTACTCCTTTCACTCCTGTGCAAAATAAAATACAAACTCTTTGACTTAATTTCTGTTTGCAAAATATCACACTGGCCTTCACTTGGGCCAGTAAGCAGCCACCTATCAATCATCCACCATTCTAATAAAATGGAAAATATTTCTTCTCCTGGTTTTCTGTAAACCTGCATGACCTATAATATATACATACGATATATATACATACTGTAAACACTGTCTGTGTACATATGAGTGACTTTTAAAGGGGACAATATCATGAAAGTCTGACTTGTTCCGTGTTTAAGAGCTATATTCGGGTCCCCAGTGCATCTGCCAACACAGAAAACGTGAAAAGTAGGGTTGCCAACTTATGGAAAGGAAAATAAGGGACACTCAAAATATTTGTACTGTACCACACAGACAGTGCATATCATTTTAGCATCTGCAGTTAAAATGTGTACAAAAGATGTATAAACGGTTCTCAGACAAACACATTTGGGTCATTTCGTGGAAAAATCAACCAAATTTCAGACACTTTCCTGGCTCAAATTTTTGATTTTGTTAAAATATTCTGAAGAAAGACAAACGTAAATGAAGAAGAAAGCCAAAATATTAGGCTACATGTGATGGATGTATATTTACAGTTTTGTAAAATGGGTCAAAATGACAATTTTCACCTGAGATTTGGAGTCAGATTTACAGGGGGGTTAAAATGAGTTTAGAACTGCATCATTATTTTACTTTTACACAGAGATTGTTTGGGCTATTTAGCTAAATCGGTTGACTTTAGCCATCTTCGTTTTATTAAAGCTATGTCAACAGTGACATTTTAAAAATGGGAAAAAACACTACTTTTGTTTTTTGCCCAAAGTTTGCATGCCTGCAACTCATATTAAAAATATCTTAATATTCTTTTAGATTCTAATTCTTAACATGCTTTTCTTTTGGCTTCTTAATTTTTAAGGCCGAATATGGTTAATTTTAAGTCCCAATATATACAGCGGCCATATAACATTAGCATTAGCATATTAATGTTAAATTACTACACATTTTCAATGGTCGCACATTATCTGAAGAACAAATAATGTTGAAACTAGAAATGTATCTTATTTTTTTCTATCAACACAATTGAACATTACGGAGTGCCATAAATAGTATTTTTCCAAAGTTTGTGTGCCTGTAACTCTAAAAGTAATAAAGATATCTTAATATCCTTCTATATTCTCATTCTTAATAAAACTTTTCTTATGTAATCTTCATTTTAAAGGCCCTATATGGTTCAATCCTATAGATATAATTTAGCTCCATGTTCAAATTGTTGAATTACCCATTTTCTATATATAGCTGCACCAATGGAAATTACTGTATCATCAAACCTCTATTCAAAACAATAAACATAAAAGTTTTTTTTTTTTAATCAGGAAGATATGTAGATGGCATAAAATGTAAAAGCACAATTACAGCCACAAAAAAAAAAAAAACGTTTATGGAACTTAAAATTTTGAACAAAATGTTTTTGCAACCGTGTATGAATAAATGAAAAGTGCATATTTTCCAGATAAAGAGAACTTAGATGATTAGTATGGGCTGCTTTTGGTGCTTGAGATTGTATTGGTTATTTTGTGTTTCAATAACGAGGTCCAACCAAGTAACGGTACAAGTTACTTTAATGTAAAATGTTTTTCTCTATTTAACATACAATAGTGAAAGATTTTTGATAACGTCTTCCCTCAGGTAGATTGCATGTTTTCTTGCGTTGCTGAATGTTGGACTCGTGAACAATAACATTGTCTCTGACAATAATCACGTTGTTTGTAACGTTAGTCATCCAAACCGATAAGACGGAATCTAAACGGGGACAGTGCAGGGGCGTTTCTAGGTTTTAAAAACATCAGGGGCTGAGCCCGAAACATCAGGGGCTGGGTTACAAGATAACATGATTTGATAAAGTGTAGGTCTATATGCAGGGGGCAGCCACACCAGCCCGCATTACCCCACAGACACGCGCATTCAAATGTGAGGTAGTTAGGGGGGTTCGGGGGCATGCTCCCCCGAGAAAATTTGGATTTCTTGGCCCTACAAATGTGCATTTTAAGGTGTTTGAAGGCCAAAAAAAATTGGATAACAATAGCTTTAAAAGCATGTAAGTGGGCAGTAGCATAAATTATTTGTCAAGCAGATAACAGATTCTTAAACATGAGAATGAGGATAAATGTTGACATGAATGATCCACAGTACAAAATGGAAATGCAGAACGTTTCTGCTTATTGTTGACAATACACAATCACATATTCCAAACAGGAATGGCCTTAAATGAGAAATCTTTCAAGGATTATTTTACATAGATGTTAGGCTACATTTCAATCAAACACCAGTGCAATCTTTTGTTTGTTTATTTTATAAATATTTATACTTATATTTTGCTTTTAGTTTCTGTAATTAGCGAATAACATCTGTGTTAAATAGGAATACATTGTAATAATGTTAATCAAGCTGCCTAAATCACACGACTGTGCAGCAGTTCACACTCACAATAAAAATACAATATAATTTAAAACAAAGACAAGCTCATTATACAAAGGAAATAATATTACAGATCTAGACAAATTGGGTTGCTTATAGTTAAAAGAATGTCAAGAACGATCATTTAGGCTAGATGTATTTTTCACATTTTTGGTCAATAATTCACGAGTCAGTTTTGATGACTTTGCAATATTGATAAAATGTTAGAATATTAATAATGAAAAATGACGCAGCTTTAATCTCCCTTTTGGTTATTTCAATACTTAATTGACGACAGAACACAACGTTACATGCTCGTAGTTTCTTTTGCGTGATACAGGGCGCGCTGCATTTGCGCTTGATATTGAAGAGTGCGCGCTGCGAGCACACGGCTGATACGACAGGAAAGTTCGTTTTTCTGAGTTTTACTGACATATAGCCTGACAACATCTGGTCTGACAGAGGACTGTGCGGCGGTGCTGACTGCGTTATTTATTCTTTTTTTTTTTTTTTTATTGCTGTGAGATTGTTTGCTGTTGCGCAAATCCTGGAGATATTCTAGGATCTAATCACTCACGTGGTGCGTCTGCAGAGACAGATTTCAACAGTCACTAGTCAGAGACAGCAGCAAAGCCAAAGCACAATGAAATAAGGCAACTTATGATTTCGGGGGTTTACATAGGCTATTGTCCAGTTTCATATTTGTCAGTCAACTTTTCAAAAAACATTCGGGGCTACACTCAAAACATTCGGGGCTGAAGCTCCGGCAAAATCGGCTGACGACGCCTCTGGGACAGTGAAAGAATGGATTTGCCGTTAGCGCGAGTCCCTATGGCTGTGAAGCGGGAGCAACCACAAACATCCCTGCTTGCAAATCAAACAAAGATTGGTCTCAACGAAATGGTTAATTCTCAATTTAGAGCGTATGCCTGAAAATACGGGACGATTCCGTATTATACGGAACGGTTGGCAAACCTAGAACCCAGTAACTTTGTTTTGGTGAGCCTTTCTCTGCAAGCATGTAAAAAAAATAAAAAAAAGCCGATGAAACTTCGCTCCCCTTCTAACGTAATAAGGGGATCTTATTGTAATATTACCACCCCACGTTTGCACGTTTCCACCATAGACCGTAAAACTTCCACCCACGGCGCCGCCATTTTGTTTTCGCAAGCAACAAAACCAAGTACAAAGCATGCAAACTGTTCTGTTGTTGGCTGCACAGACGAGCACATAACATTATTTGACCAAAAAAATGTCACAGCTGTCTTATAAAGACCACAGGGAACTGTGTCAACTTGTGTAAAAGTTTAACATGACGGTACATGCAAGTATATGAGATGAATCAATGTAACTCCACAACAACTACATAAATGTATCCACTAACCATTCAGAAATGTCCAGGTGCAACCTCTTCCTGAGTCTCTCTGTAAGGCTGCACTTCGCTACTTATTCGCTACTTATTACTACTTATTACTACTTATTCGCTACTCAGCCATCTTCTGAACGGAGGTGGGAAACAGCAGCTCATTTGCATTTAAAGGGACACACACAAAAACGTTTTTGCTCAGACACAAAAAGAGGCAAATTTGACAAGCTATACTATAATAAATTATCTGGGGGTATTTTGAGCAGAAATTTCACAGACACATTATGGGGACACACCATATTGCATCTTGTGAAAAGGGGCATAGAGTGTTTTAAAGGTGCACAGCACCATCTTACAAGCAGATACATGCAAATAACTTGACATTAAACAAGTCGTGTCTATGTGGTATTACACAACTTTAGGTGCTCTCTAGTTGGTTAGCCATTTCTTTCACAACATTGTTTAAGAGGTGTGGTAGTGTATGTCGGGATGTTTTGCTTGTGGTTGGGTTACAGGGACAGTTGTGTCAATGCTGGGTGTGGACGGCGGCTTTGTCCCTGTGGGACAATCACGGTCAGGATGGTGCTGTGTGTGTAATTTCATTGCGACTGTAACAGAATATGTTTACTGTGCTGTATAATACAGTGCCCTATACCGCATGAAATTTAGCTCATTATTTGATGGCTACAATTATATGGTTCGGCAAAACTGCTTTTTTAAAATGTTTGCTTTGCTTGTTTGTTTATTTAGGGGCCACTTAAGTGTGGGTGGTACGTTTCACTGGTAAAATCTGAAATCACCTACCTTCTCGAGTTAATGAAAGAGCTAAAGGTGTTGTCACATCTACCATTACTTGGAGAAATACACTTATTGCAACAGGACAATCGGGAGTTTCACGTGAGGGCAAAAAAGTTCTCTGCATAGTTTTGATTGTGTTCAAATTCACAGCGTTGACCAACACAAAGTTGAGTGATTAGAAAGTGACTTGTGTGAGCATTGATTCATGCATCACTATGCTTCTGACAATGGAGCTTTTTACTGCTATTGTGTTTATCATGAACAGTATTGTGTATATGAACAGACAGTTACACTATTAATTACATGACTGGCTGTAGTTTGCAAGTGAGTTTAGCCAGTCTAGCTCGCTAATAAACAATTGTGTTATCATAAAAACATACTAACGATGCCTAGTAATCTGTCAAATTACATATAGCAGTCAACAAGACAGTAGCAACATTTGCAAATTGTATTTCATGTCGATACAGGACAACTTAGTGGAGCTTCAGACACAGACGATAAAGTCTGCATCGTCATTGTCTGAGGGTGTCGCCAAACGCACTGGTCAAATGCTACTACAGCCCAGAAATGTCCCGAGCACAGCGAAACAAGAAAATAAGAATTTACAGGCACATGGCAGTGTGTCTAAACACAAACACCAGCACACACTTCTAGTGGATCATAAGTTATGATTAAGAGGGATTTTTGTTTCTATTTGTATGACTTTTTTTTTTTTTGGAATACCATGCATAACGGGGACACCATTAAGTGGGCAAGTGTGTCTAAGCAGTACCTACCTAGGTGTACTTGCTGCATGTAAGCCAGTAGTGCAGGTCTGTTGGCGTCCCATAGGCCCGGAAGCTGTGACTCTGGAGGAAACTTGCAGCAAGAGATTTCCAGTGTGAGCTCTAAACACTGTGCCCACACATAGTTATAGTCTTGCATTCCCCCTAAGAGAAAAACACATTCAATTAGTACAGAACCATCGATTGGTACTAACATTATATTAGATCCGTGCGGTACTGGTCTTATATAGGCTGTCTGTTTTCATTAATGTTAATCAAACAATTGTGGTATACTGGTAAAAAAAGTTGAATATATATATATATTTCTTCTATAGATATTTAGTTTTGACTTGGTGTGTTCCAAATGTGGTGGTATTACCAGGGATTTTAAGGTATGGTTGGTAGGTGATTTTGTTCTGGAACCTTCAGAAAACTTGATAGATTTTTCTCAAAACTTACTTTGCTGACTCTATCGACTCATTCATTAATTTTTTGCCCGATTCAAACAAATCATACATCATTTTTAAGATTTTTTAATAGAGCACTTAGCACAGGTCACAAATATTAAAATGCTGCATTGAACACTTTTACCTCTTAGAGGATACCAGGAGTATCCATTAGTGATGCCGTTGACAAAGCCCGTCAAATCGGAGCAACTGTTTGCGTTGTGCATTTCAGTGTGGTTGTAGGAGTAGGTCCTTGCCAAGTGGACAAACACGTCATCGTCGGGGGAAATGCTCTGGCCTCCTTGCAGCTCGCTTCCTGAAAGAAAGCGAATAACATTCCCGTTAATCTCATGATCACGGCATGTTTGCAGTCCCAGCGATGAGCCGTGCAGATTCAGATGCTGGACTCGAGACAATTCCAACTGAATTGCTGTTCGGTCATCAGCTCGGTTGTTCTGGAAACTTTTCTTTTTATACCATTATACCTTTTTATACCATTCTGCTTTGAAATTCCAATGAATTGCCCAATGAATCTAGTTTCATGTGGCTTTTAAGAGCTGACAATATTTTTTTTGTCATTTAACATGAATCCTTATGCTTTAAAAAAAAAAAAAAAAACTGGAGGAAGCCACTGAAAAAGGGTTCATTAATGTATATACAAGCAACTGACCTCTGTTGCTGTTGTCGTAGGGGTAGCTGGCCACCACCGCACCTCCGTGGAGATTGGCCGACAGGACGAAAGTCTCCGTCTTCAGCCAGTCCATCACTGCCCTGACTTCTTTCTCACTTTTCTGTGCAGTATTACTCTCAAATACATCCGGGAAATTACGATTCAGGTCCACGCCGTTCTTATTATACCTGGAGGGGAGGAGGAACTAGTTACTCAATGAAACTATGGCCTATAAATGTGCTTTTCTAGAATAATTGCAAATATTTCAACAAATAACTTGACTCTTTTGTGGACATATTGAACAGCAGACCTGACTGTGTAAGCTGCAGCCTGCATCTGTGCTGCTGACACCAAAATCTTCAAGGATGAAGAACATCAAACGACTAACTAGCAAACTAACAGGCCAGTGACAGCACTCTGCATTAGTTTGCACTGGCAGGTCTAAATTTGTGCGGGTGGATTAGTGTGTTTTGCCGTGACACCGTCGGGTGGAGTGATCCTTCTTAATCCCGAACACAGAGCGCCCGCTCTACGCCATACAGAAGTGCTTCCCTCAGGAATTCCTATCTGCTTACTGTTGCAATGCTTTGACGTGCTTTTAAACAGCCTCTCTCAGTCAACAAATGTTGCTCAGCTAAAGCAGCATGTCTGGATGCCGGCACATATTCTGAATTATTACATACAACCATACAGTATGGTAAAAAAAAAAAAAAAAAAATATATATATATATATATATATATATATATATATATATATATATATAATTTTTTTTTTTTTTTTTTTTTTTTTACCATACTGTATATATATATATATATATATATATAAATAATAATAATAATAATCACACAAAATTACCCAAATTACGTCACACAAAGTCCAAGGATTCTCAGAAGCCAATGACAATGGGAAAAAAAACAACAAAAAAAACAGATTTAAATGTTTTGGTTGGGTTTTGTACAGAGGTTTAGAGGTTCAACAATCAAGCCTTCCTGGGTGGTCATCGTCAAATGCATATGAAACCAACCTAGACGCAATAAACAGGATGTGTGTGTGTGCCACATTTCGCTGGCGTTTGAACACAGAGTTGTTTTCTTCCTGCTTTCACAATACAATTTAAAACAAAAAGTTGGCCTGCGCTCTCAGCCTCGATTGCTGTTGTAGTTTAATGGCAGAGATGAGCTTGTTTATGCCAGGTTCTCTCGCCAAATATTGGAGCTCTTCAACTTGTTTGAAAGCTTTTTGAAAACTGATTAAGCACCTCATAAATCCACTCAGATTCTCTTGTGTCTCTGGCTCGGTTTGGAGTTGGGTTGTTTTCTTTCGCTGATTGCCGGCCTCATCCAGACACCTGATTTCTCTCTTAAGATCCTATAGGATCTAAATCACGCCAGACACTTCAGCTGCTCGATGTGGCGCAAAGCACATTTTGTTGTAAAAATGGTTGATGAACTGCTCAGCTCTATAAACTATTTGTCTAAAAGAGCTCTTGAGGTTTCCATTAGTGGTGAGCTGTTAGTTTGACGGGGCAGAACAGATCGTTGAAGGCCTTCATCTTGTCTGACGCTTTCTGCATTTGTGATCAGATCAATGTATGCCATTTCTCTTATATAAGCTCAGGATATGGTTTTGTTAGGGTAGCTGATCCTGGGTCAGACTAAGACACATTGCTCCATCTGTGATATCTAGAATGATCATGATATCACTCTATCAGAGATGGAGCAACGCCCGGTGTGGTTTACGTTCCTTTAACCACTGTTTATATGTAATGACAGCTTAGATCATGGTGTTTTCAGGATGACTTGTTGTATCAGTACAATTTTACACACATGCCTTGCCACACACTTAGATCTCTATGCATGCGCACAGCCATAAAATCTCTGTCAGCTTGCACTCTAGGTCTGTCAGTTTAATTTGGAGGAGTATCAGGGCTGTCACGGGGCGCCAGGATGTGTGAGAGCCATTAATCCCTGAGTGAAAAGCATTAAATGTTTATGTTGTGCTTTCTGGCTGTGGAGTGATCAGAGCAGAATGGACATTTTTCTGGTGTTTCTCACTGATCTGTAAAGGAATAATTTACCAAAACTTCTGTCATTGTTTATTCACTCTCATGGCGTTACAAACCATCAACAGAACACAAAAGTATTTGTTTAGCAGAATGCGCAAGCTGCTCTTTGCTATACAATGAAACTAAATGGGGACTGGTTCTGTCAAACGCCACAAATTACAAAAAGTCACCAAAGGTATTTTTTTCACAAAAAAATGTGTGTACATTGAAAAGTGAAAATATATTTGATGGATGTAGAGAAATGTATCTAAAAAAGCAAAATAATGCTTTATATTTTCAAGATACCACTTGCATGCAGTGTGATGAGGTCCATTCTTGAACAATACTTACAGGTTCACTTTCTACGTTCTTGAACAATACGTACAGGTTCACGTTCTGTATACCGAGCAGGATTCACTAATTAGTATAATTGTATTCGATTCCAAACATAGCCGGATTTCCATTGTTCAGAGCCAGAGGTTAACATGTCCGACCGCTCAAACAAACGCGAGTAGTTTACACTACTCAGGAAGTCCACCTAGGAATGGCTTACTTCTAATTAGCTCTGTACGATAAAATGAGACAGAAATTATTGCAGGTTGCCCTTTCAAGGAAAATACCCTCTATGTTTATGGTGTGTGAGAGATATATAAGATGGATATATGGAATGAAGATATAGTGGCCACGTTCCACTGCAGACTCTCAAACTCGACCTGATGGAAAATTCCTGCAGTCCAGCTGTGCTTTCGGCATCAAATTATAGTACTTTCACTGAAACCTCAGATTGACGCCAATGACAAACATTGTCATCAGTCGTATGCGTATTTGCCTCTTTCCGCTGAGAAAACTACGAATGCCATGCCAGGCCAAACCATCTGTGGACCTTTTGATCGAGTCAAGTCGCCCTAAATGTCTAAAACCTCAAGAGTTGTCTTTTCTTAATTTGGAAGGTCAAATTATTACCATATTGGACACAAATCTGGCAAGAGCGGATTTCATTAGCTTCCAAATATAGACCGTTTCCCAAATGAATTCATCAGAACATCCTTTTCTTGTCAATTAGTCCTTTGAGAATGATACATTTCCTCTGAATCTTAAGGGTGGCCACGTGATATTGCTATTTATGATCTGTAATTCCTATCTGCAAAGGACTAATATAAACTTTTCCCACAAACTAATATCTGATATTATACAACAAACTTTATTAGATCCCAAGGATGATTTGATTTAGTTGACTTGTTTTTTGTGACTTTAAGGGGATCGGAGCAAATAATCCCCAAAAATAAAATGAAAATAATTGTTCCTTATTAGGGCTTAGAATTGACAACCGGTTAAAGCTTCATATGCTGTCCTTTTGAATTTATTAACTGTTTTCAACATTGATAAGAAATAGTGCTAAATTAGATTTTTACAATGATTTCAGAAGGATCATGTGACAATTTTCACTGATGAAAATTCAGCTTTGCCATCACAGGAATAAATTGCATTTCCAAAAAAATAAAAAGAAATAAAGTTCAGTTCTGTTAGCAGTTCTGGAACGCACTTGTTGCACATTTTTGCATCAGACTGTAAACGTTCATGCTAATGTCTTTTATTGCGCCCCTTGTAGCAACACTGAGAATTCAACATGTTTTGTTGCATTGATTCAAGAACTACATTATAAACAAACATGTACTTGCAAATAGTACCTTTCAGGCCTTAAACTCAGGCCGTTTTAACGGTGATCGGCTTGTGTATTTTTGTGTCAAACTTACAAGTGTTGATTCATTGTTTCCTGTGAAATGTATAAACGCTTTTCCGTGGTATGTATATTTTTCTTTGCAGACTTGGCACATACAAAAATCTAAGGTGTGGGTTTACGAGAAATACATGAAGTGGTGGTACAGCAGGGTAGGAAAATGTCTGACATGAGAATGATTTAAATGCATGTATAAACTTTACTACAATGCAACAACTTTTCTTGAGTATTTCATGGCATTACTACAGACAAAGTTACTGAATAAGATCTGGTTATTGCTCAGTTACTAAAAGGATTTATGTAATTGTTAAGTCAAGAAAAGTCAAGTCACCTTAACTTATAAAAGGACTTTATACTAAACAGATAGTTTCAAAGCAGCTTTACAGTGTTAAGCAAGACAATAATGATCAATGGCACAAATAGCCTTTAATTCTGCTGTAAAGCAGCTCTGGGAAAAACAGTGATGCCATCCAGCTCAGTTCAGTTCTCATCCAATAGTGTCAAATCAATAATACTGCTGAATGTTAAGTTTCCCCAACAAAGCAAGCCAAAAGGCGATAGTGGCAAGAAACCCAAACTCCATCAGGTGACAGAAATGGAGAAAAACATCTTGAGAGAAACCAGACTCAGATGACAATGCACCAGTCCTCATCGGGCCAAATGAACGAACATAATGTGATTGTGCTTCCAGGCTGCATCATAAATCAGATTGTGGATTGGTATCATTCAGAATATTTCATCCAGCTCCTTCTGCTTCTGCTCACACCGGCAAAGTAGCCTAATTCAATCAGAACTGGAATCAGAGTGATGCATTTGCTTGTGATATTCCCTAGGCCTGTCGCAATAGTCAATAAATCAATTAATCGCACGATAAAAAAAAATGAGCTCGATAATTTTTCCGGCCGCGATAATTCCATTTGCATGCTTGTTTGTTTTCCTCGTCTCTCTCTCTCTCTCTACCAAATAGACTGGATGACCACTCTCGGTTCCTTAGCGTAAAGGAGGAGTGAACCCTCTTGTCAGTTGCATGGTCTTTGTGTGGGGAGGCGGCGCCGCGGCGCTTGTCAGTCACATGGTCTTTGTATGGGAAATGTTATTAATGTTATTTCTCGTGCCATTTATACGCCAAAAAATAGTTTTTGCGTGCATATGATACGCACTTTATGGCGTGTAATACGCACGCACTCCTCACCCCTAATCCTAACCAAGTATTTTCAGTGCGTAGAATAATAAAGCGCGTCTCCGTCTTCCCGACAGTAAATTACACAATCACTCGAGCGTTTGTTTAGTCAAAGTCCTTTTAGTCTCTGGTTTAGTCGACAAAATAACAGGAGGACAGTGCAAAATGGTGTGATATGGCCTGTTGAGGCTTTTTTTATTTGTTTACAAAGGTCCTAACCGGCAGTTTTGCCTGTTATGGAATGTATCACTATTTATGTCTGAGCCTAATGTTTAATATTTTTTGAAGTGCGATTTTGTTTACATCCATTTTATTTATTGTTTTTGGTATTTATTCAAGTGCATTTTTTTGTTAACAGACACTGAGAGTCCATTGCTTTTATTGTTAACGACAATATTATCGTTTATCGCAATAATTTCTTGGACAATTTATCGTCCAGCAAAATTTGTTATCGTGACAGGCCTAATATTCCCATCACTTTTCCTTAGAATGTGAACTGTCACAGGTTAAGCATGATCCGCTGGATTGAAATAAGAGAAAGCGGCTGACGGGGTTGTGTTTGTTTCACTTGGTTGAGAGTGGAGCCAAACCTCACAGGAAGCTCATAGCGAGAGCCACGGCAATAAGGGCGAACTACACCATGTAAAAATACAATCATCGTCCTCAATGTACACAGCTGCATGGCTGCTGTTGTAGTGTGCTCTCTCACTTTGACTCTTGCTCAATCTCAGTTTACCCACCATATCATCAAATCCAGATCAGATCTGTTTCCAATTGCATCCCCATCTAAGCAGGAGCGCTTATGTGGTCTCAGACTGCAGGAGCAGGATGGTTTGTATGCAAGGATGTGGCTTCTACGGTATTAGATGAGGTCTGGTGTGTCTCCAAAGTTTTGGGGCTTACTGAGCTGGACATATGGTTGACACTGGTCTCACGTAGCCTTTCAAAAACTAGGGAGTTGCTTCACTGTCTAATGCTTTTTGCAGGCAGCTATTTGTATAATGTTGAGCTCATGTTTTTCACTTCACTTATAGTCTGTGTTACATCATAATGCAAACTCACTGAAAATGAATAACACCGATGTATGTGTGCACTGTGACCGTACCACAGGCCCAAGGGGTCTGCTGAAAGTCTGAGAATAAAAAGATTTTACAAAATGATTTTTTTTAGGGTTGTTCGCATATTAAATATTAAACACTTTAACACATTCACCAATATCTGTATAATATGATTCTGCAATCTGAACACCTGTCAGAAATCATGAGGGATTAACTGATTATTATAAGGCAATATTGTTTGTAAAGCTGCTTTGGAACGAAATTTATGTTTATTTATGCAGTATAAAAGCAAATGTGAATTGAAACACTTCTAATAATGAGAACAAACTACTGAACATCTTTATACATTATTTTTCAAGACGGTAAGATGGGCTTTTA
The DNA here is from genome assembly GCF_963993115.1 of Abramis brama. Taxonomy (NCBI): domain Eukaryota; kingdom Metazoa; phylum Chordata; class Actinopteri; order Cypriniformes; family Leuciscidae; genus Abramis; species Abramis brama. Next base: position 39,625,646 of record NC_139966.1, on the reverse strand, counting down.
ATAAAATTTGACTATACAGTGGATTTATGAAACCAATCAATAAATCAGTGCTACGTGACTACAGAAAACAGAGAAAAAGGGCTGTGCTGTTCCCTTTTATCAAAACCTTCAACACCCATAATGCACTTCTGATTTCTGTGGGCAGGAATACAAAAATGTAGAAGTTTGATCAGTAGTTTTAACAAAATCCCCAGGGCTGGCAAAAGTTCGCCGTATAACTTTTGAAAAGTCATACATATCCCCTTCCCCTTGACATGAATGACATCCAACTATTCATCTCTATTTGTCTTCAATGTTTGAGCTTGGCTAATTAAATTTACTTTATTGCTAATCATACAGAGCGATTCTACGCTGTAAAAAAAGAAAAGTTGACTTAACTTAAAATTATAAGGCAACTTGCTGCACAGATTTTTTTGAGTTGACTCAACTAAAACATCTCTATAGTTGAGTTGACTCAACTATAACATCTCCAGTTGAGTAAACTCTGTTAGTTGAGTCAACTCAAAAAATCTGTGCAGCAAGTTGCCTTATAATTTTAAGTTAAGTCAACTTTTCTTTTTTTTACAGTGTAGATTGAGGTCACCCAGTGGGAGCTTCCACAGATACGATCCATCTACATCATCTATTTCCTCTGAACAAAAACGGACAACGTGAGGTGCTGACTTGTCTTTGATTGGTATCGTTGAAAACAGCAGACGTTTACAGCATTGTGGGCACAGTCTGATCAAAAGCTGCATTGTTACATCCACAGGATGAATGAAACTTATTCATCCATATAGGGGTTTTCATATCTTCTGATTACAGATTTCCTCTTGGGTAGATTTTTTTGTCAGCATGTTGTGGCAACAGTCCAAGGAAGTTATTTTCCATTGCTTCAGGCTTTTAACACCCCTCTACTCTGGCAAAACTATGTACCGCTGGTTGGGGGCCTGTGGGCCAAATAGTTTGAGTTTGCTATAATGGATGTTTATCTTTGTGTGTGTGTATGTGTGAGTAAGATCCCTCATGCCAGATAAGACGTGTGTTTTGAGTCTTATCAGCAAAGTTTTGGATGATTTGTGGGAAAAGTAGGCTCTATCTCTAAACGTCTCATCTGAGCCATGGTTTCTCTGGGCAGACAGTTACAACTTGGAAATAAACTGTTCTGAATTCCTTGCAGCAAAATAAATTCAGGTTTTGAAAGACAAAAATAAATTGGATGTTAAAGGGTCACTTGATGGGGAAAAAAGATTTTCCCTGCTTTTTCCGATATACTAACTTAAAGAGCGTAAACCTTTCTACCACGTTATTTATTTAAACCATGTATACTCTATCTATGGTATGGACCGACGCCACTGGAAGTGTTGAAGCTGAATGTCACCACGGACCAATCAGCTGTGAGCTCGAGGCTACAATTCACCAATATCATTGGTTTGCCGACTTCGATTTAAATGCAGGGATCCAGACTGCGACTGAATGGTCACATTTTGTGACTTTTTGTCGAATTTTGTTAGAGGTCGCACATATCCCACTAATTTGCCTAAATGATGAGCGCTGCCATTTCTGTTGCGTATTAAAAACATCCAATGGCAAACTTGCCAAAAGCAGAACGAAACAACACTATTCATTTGAACTGCACCGATTATTATCTCTGTCCAAAAGGCAGCGCAGAGCAAATGCGTTTAGTCGCTGACTGGTGTCAATAATAGCGAGATTCAGTGAGAAGTATTCAAGTTCTCAAAAACAAACCACAAATGTCTTGGTGATTTAAACTAGTTTAAAGCCACATGAAACCGCACATTTTCACACTCGTGCAGAAGACAGGAGAAACAATGTGCGACAGCGATCTAGGCTTTTTTTAAACACAAATCACCAACATTCACCATGGATTTATAGTAGTAACACTATTATAAGCATGGTATTGTGGCACAAATGTGGGATATTCATATCAAATTGAATTATTTATCTCTCTCTCACTTACCGGCCCACTGAGTTCGTGCAGTCCTGGGCAGATGACTCAAAGCCGTCCGGGTTCATGGATGGCAGGATGTGCACACGGCTGCTGTTCAACAAGCTTGTCACCAGCGGATCACTCAGGTAACGGCTGGTCAGATAATTGATCAACTGAAGCAGTAACACACGCCCTACAACCTGCACACAGAGAAACACAAATACAGTCAAAAGGAAAAAAAGTTTCAACTTCACAGATTTTTGATAATACTGCTATTTTTTTTATAAATAAAATTATATGGGCTCATATAAATTTACCTTGACAAAAGCTTGAAGAGAATACAATTTTGTGAGAATCACCCTTACTTTGCATACAGTACAGTAGCAAATTATGACAAAATGAACGTGTTAAACAAGATAAATGATGTATGCTTAATTTCATGATAAGTGTATGATTAATCACACAAAAATGATTCTATTGACAGACCTAATACACACTTATCACACAACCTATATCTGTTCATTCAAATGTAATATCTTCAAATATAAATCCACACAAACTGCATTAGTATTTGTCATGCCTAACATAACAAATGGCAGAATCTTCTGCAGGAAATGAATTGCTCCATTCCTAGTAGGAGATCACTGAAAAGATAGTTCATGCCACATCATTGTTGTCTCTTCTGGACGTCACAGGATGCCAGGGGCGCTTTGATGTGGTTTGAGGAGAGTTTGCACTGCTATTCTCATCTTACAGGAGCAGCTATACCAGAAACTACTCACAGAACATGATGCCCGAGGTGCTTATATAAGACAACATGCAAGCATTGAGACTACAGATAGATAGTATCGTAAGGTGTGGATGTCTCTGTACTCTTTCTGAGAAATGACTGCCTCTGTTTGTCCCATGGACAACCCATTTTCTAGAGAACTATATTCGAATGAGACTCTGAAGTTAAAGTGCATCGTCACACATTGTGACACAGTGAGACCTGTGATTATGAAGCACAAGTTCAGACCAGCAGAGTTGTGGGTTAAACTGTCTGTCCTGGAGTGTTGTAGTCTGTGTCTAACAGTGGGTTACGGTGTGTACGATTACTTTTATCTGTGAAACGGACCACAGCACACATCAGCTCATCGGTGTGAATGTGATAACACAGCTTTCCAAAAGAGTAGAAACAATCTCACTCATACAAACAGACACCCATAATGTGTATATAAGCACAAAGCATACATCCTTATAATATAAATTAAAGGGGACCTATTATGCAAAATTCACTTTTTTATGGTGTTTGGACATAAATGTGTGTTGGCAGTGTGTGTACACAACCACCCTACAGTGATAAAAATCCACTCACTCCTTTTTTTTTAATCCCCATAAATCATAAGCAGTCTCTCCAATCGACCCGTTTTCAGAATGTGGCTTTAGTGACATCACTAAAGCCACAGGCCCCGCCCACGAGTGTTGACTGACACTGCCGTTATAACTTAGACCCGCCCTGATCGAGTTCACTGCGAGTTGTACACATCAGCCATTGCTGCAGCAATGCACTCACGAGAAGCGTCGAAGCATCTCCCAAGCGTTGAAGGTGTTGTAGCTGGATGTATTCATTCACATAGCTCTCTCTATTTACTCTTGAAATCTGCCAGCCACTGAAGACGAGGTGGATTCATTTTGTTTTTAAAGAAAATGCTCTCTTAACTCTACAGAAATTTATGTAAGTTACTTATGCACTTCTTATACTGTTTACTCAGCTCTAACAGTGATTTTCTGAAGAAAAACTGATGCTTCATCTTTTGTGTGACATACAGTAAACTTTATTAAACTCATCAGTATATTTTGTGTCATCATTCAGACAATTCAGATCGTCAGACGGAGTCCTACAGCAGGCTTGCATTAATAGTGTATACAAGCAATGCCAAATAGGTTATAATCGTAATTAAACTAAACTATACCTGTTCCAACTCCATACAGCATATATTCTCTGACTCTGTAGGCATTTTTATGGTCGAAATGAACACCATTACTGTGACTGTCTGTTTTATTATTATCATCTTCCCTGTTCTGGCTCTGATCGCGGCTGCTTAGGCTCCGCCCCCTGTGACCTGAACCAGCAGCTCATTAGCATTAAAGGAGAAGCACTAAAACAGTGCGTTTTTCACAGACCCAAAAAATGATGATTTAAACGTGCTGTAAATAAAATTCTGTTGGGTATTTTGAGCTAAAACTTCACATACACACTCTGGGGACATCAGAGACTTATTTTACATCTTGTGAAAAGGGGCATAATAGGTCCCCTTTAATACATTACAGATAACATTTTAAACAGGGCTTAATATCCCAGAGAAGCACAGTGAAAAATGTAGGGGCGTATTGAGAATTTATCAAACAACATAGTTTAAATATAAAGTTTCCTTCCTAATATGTAATTTAAATGATTTCATTCTGTTTTGAGGGATTATTAGCATTTGATTGGAAAAGGCTTACTGCTGTCCCTGATGGGACTTGGGATAAACTATTCAACTGCATCAGCTTATAAATTTATTATATCACAATTATTTTCATCTTTTTAATGGTTTCATTTGAGGACTTAGTGGCATACTAAGTTTTGTCCGATTCCTTCATCAGACAATGAGCATTTCAAGTCCACACAAGAACCACTGGCTCCATAAGACCTCTAAGCAAATTCTGTAAAAAACAAAGAGCTGAAAACACACTGATGATGATATATTGAGTCCTGTAGTTCTCCCTGTCCCCATCAGCGCTTACTCGCCAACTCATCTCAGACAAAAACATCTGCTCCAGTGGCAATTATACTGTTCAGAAGAAAACAGTAAAGTCTGGTTTCACGGTTCATTGACACATTTTAAATAGTTCCTGAACACTGTAGTCCTTTTGTTTGTCACGCCACGTCATGTTTGCATTACGGCAAATTGCTTTACTTAGTGGTTATATGTTGACATGTCATTACATTGGTCTGTTAAAACGTCATCGTTCAGTGATGTGGTTGAAACTTTACTGATGTGGTTTGGTTTTTGTTTACCATTCAATTTACGTAGTGTCCATCTATTGTGGGTGAAAACGGTGAACAGCAACAAGAGCCAAGAACTGTGTACCATTTCCTTTTCAAAAGACCAACACAAACAGCACAACCTCAGTCCCTTCAGCGCCCCAGACATGATCGCAGGGCCCAACTCCAGGCCTGAAAAACATGATGTTCTTCATACGGCACCCTGATACTCACACTAAAACACCTCTATATCAACACCCAAAACATTTCAGCATGTGTGTGAGGGCACCACAGACAGATCCCTCACACCTGTGGGGTGATGCATTTGAGGCCAAGCTTACACTTGTTGGTGAAATAAAACACCTTTGAGAGAAGAAATGGAAGAAGGGTCCAGTTTAATAATTTAGGGAGGAATTCTCACACCCACACAGGATTTTGCACAGTAATTTGCACATTGGTTGAATGAATATTTGGTTGAAGATTCCTGAAAACCATCCCTTTATGTTGTGAAATGTTTTGTTAATATAAAAAGACAATAGTTTCCTGGCTAAAAACTTTGATTTTGATTATTTCTTTTGTTGAAAGACAGATAAATGAAGAAGAAAGCCAGAACATTAAATGTCATGGATGGATGGATATTAACTGAGTAATCCAATCTTGACTAATCCAATAGCGGATCTTTGGAGCCAGATTACAGGGGGTTACAAATTATTTTAGAAAGATTGCAACATCATTGTTTTATTTTTACACAGAGATTAATAGGTCTATTAGTTAAATCTACTGACTTTAGCAATCTATGTTACATCATATGCAAATGTCAACATTTTTTTTCCTGAAGTTTCCATGCCTGTTACTCAGTATTAAATATATCTTAATATCCTTTTAGATTGGGTATATTCATTTTTAAGGCCCTTTATGGTATATTTCCAGAGATATGGGGATTTCAATGTGGTTCTCAATGTGGCTCAATGAGTAAATTGTTAAATTGTACACTTTTTCCAAAAAACAAATGTGGGTAACTTTCCATTTGCAGGAGGAATGTCTGAAGAACAAATTATGTTGAATAATATTGTGTGCCTGTAACTCAAGTATTAAAGATATCTCAATATGATTTTACATTATGGTTACTGTGGATTACTGACATTTTGGCTTTCATCACTATTTATGTTGGTCTTTCTTCTTAAAAAAAAAAATATATATATATATATATATTTTTTTAATTTGAGCCGGGGAAGTTTCTGAAATTTGGTTGATTTGACATGGAATGACCTTTGAGACTTTTTAACTCATTTAAGACGTATGCTTATGAGGATACTTTTTAAATTTGGTGTGTTTTTGTCACTCAAGCTTAACAAATCACAAAAGAGAACTGTTGCATGCTGTCTGAGAAGAGGCTTTCTGTTTCGGGTGTGTGTGTTCAGTAGGGATGGGACGATTGAAATGTGCTGGCGGTTAGTATTATCGTTTAAAATTTAATTATCATTAAAACCGTCTTTGATTATTGCGATTTTAATAACACACTGTAAATCCTGTCCAGCCAGCAACAGCTCTGACGCAGGTGCAGCGCGCAAAGTTTTTTTTTTATTCGAGAAGGAATGGCGGAAAGCAGTGACCGTGCGCGGGATATTTTTCAGCCATTTTAATTGGACCAAATCTGCGGTGTGGTCATATTTGAGTTTTTACAAAAAGCCCACACATGGATGTGCACCGTTGACGACCGTCATTGTAAGGAAGGAAATGCCACAGAATAGAATCTTGCTTAAAAAAGTGCATAGAGCTGCTTGTTTTATTTGTTGTTTGTTGATTTTCAAATATAAAACTTTTTTCAGTGTGAGCATCAGTTATTTTTGAACACTTTCATCTCGTTTTAACAAAACCGTGATTGTATTGATAATAACGATAATTTTGGTCACTATTATCGTGATATGAAATTTTCATACCGTCCCATCCCTAGTGTTCAGAGAGAGATACTCTTCACAGACAGAACGCCAGTACTGAATATTCTATTTTGTATCATATTATACTTGAATGGTTTAAAAGCAGTTGAATAAATGATTGGCTGTATAGGTTGACTGATATATCGATTTTGCAGATTTATCTGCTCCGATAACCGATTTCTGGAACTATCGGTTATCGGCAATAATCCATTGCGGGAGTGGCTGAGAAGGGTCTGCTGTCATTACACTGTAAAAGCCATCACTGAAGCCTAGTCGTGTTTGTTCTGACACATGACGCTACAATGTTCATGAAGCTGAATATATCAGATACAGATTTAAACCTTTGACTATGTATATAGAACATTGCAAAACACGTTGTCATTTTAAAATTATTATTATGTTGACTAAATGGTGCATTAGAAGAGAACAGCAGTATGTTTGCCAACAAGGCTGAGAGAGGACATTAACAATGGTACCTCAAGCGATTAGAACAATGTGGCAAAAATAAATCCGAAACTAATGTTTAAATGTCATGACTGTGACAGTCTATTTGCCTTAGTGTAAATAGTTAGGCATAATTAATCGGATGAAAAATCAAAGTAATCTTGTGTTTAAAAGAAGACTCAAAACAGAAAAGTAATTAATAAAGTGAACACTTTGTTTTAAATTCTATCACTTTTTCCTCTGTACAGCAATTCGTATTTCTACTGGTAGAAACCAACTGAACTGATTTGTCCCTTACATATGGTCTTTTCATGTCTAAGTAGGCAAGTCTTTACCAGACTTAAACCAGACTTTATGCTGAATACTGCTGGTCAAATATCTTTGTAACATTAACTTCACTGTTGCCTATAAAAGCTTTTTTTATTTTTTTTTATTGAGTGAAATAACTAATCCAGAGGAGAATATTTATAGATCTATTTCTGATTACCGAGGCACATGGGCTGTTTTTTTAGGTTGGCATATAGACAACAAGAGATTTAAATAAACAGACACACATTATACCCACAGCTTCATGTCAAGTCCACTTAAACACTGACTAGTTTTTTACAATAAAAAAAAAAGATCATGCTACTGTTTGAACAACATTTTTGAGGGTCTAATCAAGAGTGAGTGAGTGAGTGAGTGAGTGAGTGAGTGCGTGAGTTCGTGAGAGAGAGAGAGAGAGAGAAGGGAAAAAAGGGGCCACTGTTGAAAACCTCCGGTAGGACTAAGATCAGTCTGTATATTCACAATCGTGCTTTCATGCAGCGCAGCTTGAGCAGGCGGTGAGTCCGCTCTGGCCGGAGCAGCGTGCAGCAGAATAATTTAAGATTGAAGTAAAACCAGAGCTGGAAAAAGACAAGTCAGTCACAATGCACTAAGGCCGAAGGTCATTCGACTGTGTTGACACAGTCACTAGACTTTAGCTTTCCATGAATTTCTCTCTCACTGTTGGTTACTTAATGGTTACTTAAAATAATGCTGATTTTACATGCCTGTAGATGATACTTTGAAGATTATAGGAGTAGCTCCTATACTTGGTATTAAATTATGGCATGTCTGTTTATGTTACAGATATGAATGCTCCTCAAATGGTGCAGCTTTTTGATATTTTCATATTAAGAGTGTACAATTGTTTTTCAAAAATAATTATGGTTTTCATTTGGATGATAACACAGGTGAAAAATCCAATAGACTTTATAAAGGGACCCAAGCCATACAGACCAGAATATCATCGAAACTTGGGCTGTATCTGAAATCACCTTCACTCACTATTCCCTAAATTAAGCCCTATTAGGCGCATTCGCACAGGATAACCGAAGCCTGTGATTTTACTCTAATTTACTGACTTATCTCCCGGATATTATGTCAATAGGCTATTGCTTGGAAATGTCTTGTCGTTATAGGTCTAGCTGTGTGATGTATCATAAACAGAATAATGTTCTTTACCGCATGCTTCTATACATGTCATCCATCTCCATCTAATCATTCTTTTTTGTTTCGCTCTTCTGATGATTTTCAGCTTTCTCTTTCTGAAAATTGTACAGTTGCATGGTGTAGGTATAGCGATATGACCCAGCACCCAAAATACTATCAAAACCAATGCAATGCAGCCTCCATTCTTCGCAAAAGATGGATAAAAAGGCGCACAGGAAACAAAAACCTTGAAAAAATTATATACGACCCCGCCAAATCACAGAGATGCCGATTCGCAGGGGACTAATGTTAATCACAGGACCTCTGTGTTCGGCGAAATATGGTAGGTCATTTTGCGGGAGAATTTTTACTTTACAAATTACAGACATGGCCGATTCGCACGGGATTAAGATCACAGACAACCTCCGCAATTATTACAAATGACTAGAGGTCACCAATACTAATCCAGTGCGAATAGGGCTTTAGTCTACTAATATAGTGTGCTTAAAGTTGTAAATGAAAACCAGTGAGCACCTTTTTATGCATGCCACTATGTTGATAACTACCACAAATAGTTTAAATAAATAGTTTTACTGGTTAACATTGCAAATCATAAACCCAAGAAAAAAAAAAGAAAAAACTTTCACACGACTTTACAGGTTATTTCCCAGTAGTGACATCAATGTATAACCACTTCCCCTTCGCCAGCGAGAGATGAGAACACATTTTCAAAAATGTCTTTGGTCGAGGAAGAGTCAGAGTGTATAATATATTTTTACCTTTCCTCCAGTGAAACACTAACTCTGGTTGGATGCACCTAAATCTGCATGAAGGATGCTTTCCCGTTACATATTACACTTCAATGCACTTCAAAAAACTGAAAGAACGCAGGTTAAGGTGTTTACATGATCGGAAAAATCAGGGCAAATATCGATCTGTGCATTCTTAAGCTGCTTACGCCCAGTGCTTGAAGTGGGGAAAAAAAGGTGCCGGTACTCTCTTGCATTGGCAAATCATGACATTTGAGATTTCTACAGCGAAAAACAAAACTTGGAGATATTGCTGGTACAACAACAATTTATTGTTATTTATTATCAACATAAATGTATTTAAACAAGTCGTGTGTGCGTGCGTGCGTGAAAACGGAACTCCTCCAAGTCTGCAAGTCCAAAAATACAATTATGGTGAGATTATTACATTTTATTTAATTAAATGCATTTATGGTGAGATTATTATATTTTCATGTCATTCTGTGTTAATTTTGACCACGAACCATGTGCTGTCACTTTAATTCAGCGCGTGTAGCACAGCAGAAATAGACTCGGTGCGGAAACGAACTGTATACGCACCGCACCTGGAACGGATCACCGGACCGTGCCGTGTGAAAGCTCTAACCTGTTAACATGGGTGCGGAAAAAAATACGCACCGCATACGCACTGCAAACGGAGTATATGTGAAACGGGCGTGACACTGACGCTTTTTCTGTCAGTGGTAGAGTACCGGTTACATGCGAGAAGTAGTAGAACGCAAGAAAAAGTGCAGGTACGCTTAAGAGTAAAATGTAGAAGTGCCGGTACTGCGTACCGGTGAGTACCGCCCCACTTCGAGCACTGCTTACGCCAATAAAGACACGACACGCATTTAGGGACGCACCGAAATTTCGTCCGCCTGCCGCTCAGTGTTCAGCGCTCAGGTTTCACTCTCGGTTTTGGCCCAAAATTTTCATTTCGGTACATCCTTAAATGCATAGTCAGTAAGCAATCAACCAGCACATTCTAGAACACCTTACCAACAGCATAGCAACACACCAAGAACGTCACCAACAACTGCCTGCATTCAAAAGGACAAGAGATAAAATGCCTCTTCAGGTTCAAGAATCTACTTACTGCACAAACTGCCACAGACTTTTACAAAGGATTGCAGTTCTTGAAACAAAGTTACTCGGAACACACAACAGAGCTTCGTCATGGATACAGCATACATTCCTCAGCATACAGCCGGTGAGTCCCATGAATCTAGTGCTCCTCGACAGGCCATACTGAGTGTCGAGAAACAAGCCGATCAACACACTAATCGATGGCACAAACAGAGCGAGACCCAAAGTCACTCGAGACATCAGATTGTCACGAGCATCACATATTGCCGCACTAGCATCCTCTACCCCAGATACGGCTCTGACAAGGATTGCAAACACTAGTTTCCTACCACCGCCTATACATCTTGAGAACAGATTTGATTCGATGAGGAATCTCCAAACGAGATGAATGTGATCGAACACAGACTGAATCAGCCTTAGTTTGTTTGGGTGGAGGCCATCCTGTTGAAACTGAATATAACCCAACAGATCACTCAGATCATTAGGATCACATCAACAAGAAATGCCAAGGGCTCACTCTAAGCATGGCGAGTCTGCTTTTAGCTACTGTATAATGCCAGCCGCAGCTGGAACCAGCTTCCAGAAGAGATCAGACGTGCTCCTACAGTAGTCACATTCAAATCCAGACTCAAAACACTTCTGTTTAGCTGTGCATTCACTGAATGAGTACTGTGCCACTGTTCGTCTGACTGTTTGTACTTTTTTATTCTAACCTGTTTTAATTATTCTTATTTCTTTTGATTATTTGAATTTCTTCTATGTAAAGCACTTTGAATTACCATTGTGTATGAAATGTGCTATATAAATAAACTTGCCTTGCCAATGTGCAACCACCTAGCAGCCAATTATGAAACATGAGCTGAACAAATTCATCCAAATCGTTTGTAAAACCATTTGCCTTTAATGCACCGAGTAAAAGCGTCTCCTGAATGCATAAAGGAACATTTCCCAATAAAAACACAAACTGAGAAACTTACAACCTTGCTTGATGTTGCTAAAGCTATGCTCTTTAATTGAGCTTCAAGAACAAACAAGCAATTGTTGCAATAGATTCAACACAGATTAATTCTGTTTGTCTGATAAATGATGCCCGAAGTAATGCAATTATTTACGTTCAATCTGAGTAATGCATTAATGTAATGCATAATTCCCCTCTCTTCTCCTCTTTCATCCCTCCGTAATCCATACTAGCGCTGTCTTTGTTTACAGTCTGTACACTCTCTTGAGCTAGATGTTTAAAAGAGACTTTTTGCCATTCAGGTTTATACAAAAGGATCATGTTCTGTCTTATGGGGTCATTAAGAGACTCTGACCATTATAGGAGCACTTTAGTGGTGTATCAAAGTTCTGGCACACCTCTTTTCATGAGATGACTCATGGATGCTGATCGTTAATGCTTACATGACTAATTTGAGTAATGTTTACATGTTTACAGTTTTAAGAAATGCACCTCCCTTCCTTGCATTTGCGTGATTTGAAAAGGTCAGACAGGATGTGGTCTCATTAGGTGACACCATGGTGCCAGACAAGTAAAGCTTTGACTGGCTAAATTTAACTTGACAAAGGTACAGTAGCTACTGATATACGTGAAATCTTTTGAAGCTGATTTGTGTTATTTTTATATAAAAAAAAAAAAAATTACTTAAAGAAAATGACTACAAAATGACAGAGAATACTGCAGTATGTAAAATGATGATGTTCTAAGATGATCACAGATGTTCACAGTGTTTTTTAATGTGTTGCTATTGCATTCTAGGTGGTTGCTTATTTGACTAAAGTCTAAGTCAAATCAAAAGGCAAAAGATCCCAAAGGAACTGGATTTAACTGATCAGAAAGATTCGCCGCTTGCCGTTGGGGAAGGAGTTTTGAAAACGGAGCTGTCAATTCTGTTTCCCTTAGTGACGTTCGGATTGATGAAGTATGCAAAGTGGATTTGATGAAATGTGTCAAATACAAGACATTTTTATGCAGCAACAGTAGCATTTCATTCAGTACTTTGTGTGTTACTTTATGTACAGCGCACATATGTGCAAGAACTTAATTTAAATTCTAATTCCAAAGTTATTTAAATACCAATAAAGCAATATAAGATTAAGATTACATGATTTTTTACGGTTTTAAAAACTTGGATTTGTCCGCATTAGCGGGAACTAAAGGTGTCAGAACAAACACGAAACACACGTGATTGCTGTCATCATTAAACATCAGAGCTTGTACAGCCGTTCTGGAGAAACTGTGCATGAATGAGCCAGCCGACCGCTCTGGAATCGCTTTCGTAGTATTTTAAAGGCATACGTCACGGTCACATCACATGGTGTTAGCGCAGTCTCAAGTCAGAGTTTCTAACTAGAATGCACATTGGTTGAGCACCAATTTAACCTTTAAATGGTTTGAGTGAAAACAAACCATAAAAGAGATGTGAATGAGGATTTGCAGAGAAAACGAGAGATTCTTACTGCATTCCAGTAAATTATTTATGGGATATGTCCATTAAATCGGGAGAGTAGACCACAATACAATACTTACTTTTCACATCCATAGAAAAATAAACTATCTGGGAGAACAGAACACAGCAGACTGAAATTAGCCCTTATCACAAGTATTCTTATGATACCAATGTCACATTAAAATTTCAAGATTGACATTTTGAAATTTTCCTGATGGATAAAAATAGAGCATGATGGAAAATGTATGCTTATTCAATCAAACTGATGGATAAGGATTAGCTGAAGTGCAACCCTATTTGGAATGAGTTGTTTCAGTCTTTTTGATTTGAAGGTCCCCAAACCAGAAGTACCACCCATAATTTTAAAATGCAGTAGAGGTGGATAGTCATCCCTGCAAATTAAAACTGGGATAGAGTCAATTTTTGGTAACACTTTAGTTTAAGCTCCAATTCCCACTATTAACTAGTTGCTTATTAGGAAATCACTAGGATATTGGCTGTTTATTAGTACTTATAAAACAAATATTAATGCCTTATTCTGCATGACCATATTCTACATCCCATATTCCTACCCAATACCTAAACTTAACAACTACCTTACTAACTATTAATAAGCAGTAATTAGGATTTTATTGAGGCAAAAGTCGTAAGCAGCGTTTCCACCGAAATTATCTGGGACAATTTGTCCCAGGAACTTTTTTTTTTCCCCAGACCTGTTGCTTTTTGCGTTTCCACCGCGGTCTAAAGTACCGTGAAGATTAAGCAAATTAGTCCGATGACGTAGGACTGCGCGCACCACAACAGATTTGTAAAAATGGTGGTTGAAATTAAATGCTGCGTGGAGTCAACCAATCAAAATGCGGCATGAACTCAACCAATCAGCATGTTTGGCGCCCAAGTCCCACCCCCCGAAAGTTCCTGAACTTTGAAAAAGTACTACCTCGCAAGCAGGGAGTTTCTGAGGGGGACATTTTTACCCAGAACTTCATTTAGACCCTGATTCCTGTGGTCGAAACACACCGAGTCCCACCCCAAAGTTACTAGTTCCTGGGGAAAGTTCCTAGTTCCTGGGGAAAGTTCCTGCGGTGGAAACGCGGCTATATTTAATATTTAGTTAAGAGTGAGAATTGTACCCTAATCTAAAGTGTGACCACTTTTTCCCCAAAAATCTCTCTCCTAAAGCTTTTCCAGCCCATTCCTCCAATAGTAATTCCAACCACAGTTTTTCTTCAGCAAATGTGGTTTAGTCTTCTCACAAAGACAGGAAGTACTGAATTCACAATAGTTCTGAGTGGGTGTGGAGGCGGAGCACATTGGTGAAAAGATCCCCCCTATACAGCCCACCTTGTATTTTATTTTTTTTATTTTTTTTCCCAGTGAGGGTCACAGTCCACTGCTCCTCACTGGTGTCCCGGTCGGTTCCTCGGACTGTAATGCTTTTGTGCACAGACCGCTTTTCCCACACACCCCTTACCAAATACGCCCCTTCAGACCAGCGCTGGCCCCTTCTCGCCCAAACAACAAAAAAGAAGAAGAAAAAAAAAACTAAACAAACGAAGAGCTGGATCTATTTAAAGAAGCCTCCAATTCCTAATTTAGCCCGATCTAAAGAAAACAGACATGCCAGACTGGGTTCTTTAGAAGCGGATCAGTAATACTGAACTGCTTACAATGCAAGACCTGGTGAAAATAAAACCATGTCCTGTACTACATAACAAAGGAACACGGCTGCATTACCTCGTTTCCGTGCATGTTTCCCACATATTTGAATTCCGGGATGCCTGTTCTGTGTCCTCTCGGATGTTGACCCAGTATTAAGACCCAGAGTTCTCTTCCTAGAAAGACAAAATGTAAATGTTAATCGACTGCAAACAAATGTTTCAATTAGTGAATCAGTGCATTTGCAACTGAATTAAGTAGTGTGGATCTTGTGCCGGTCACATGATTAATGTCTCACTGTTTTCAGGGTTAACCAGATACTCAAATAATGTTTTTGCACAGTTTGGCCAGGCACCTGGCAACCCAATCCCGTGTAATCTCACGTCTAGCTCTTATTCACTCTATTTGTCTGTCTCGGTCTCTGTCTCTCAGAGGACTACTGAATATGGAGATCTCACATTCACTGAGCAAGTTAAAGCATGCTTGCTTCAGAAAAAACTAAAAGAAATAAATCTTCAAGATGAGCTTGAAAAGAGGAACAGTCATCCAAACCAAGATTACTGTAATATTACAGTTTACTAAAACTTTTGTATTGTAATATTTTTAAAATGAACTGTATTCCTGTGATGGCAAAGCTGAACTTACATCCTGCAATTGAGATGTAAGATGCCTGTAGCGAATTCAATTCACATTTACTTTCACAATACATAAAGCAGCTTTACAGAAAATGCATGTCTACATTTCAATTCAGAGTAATCTGTTATCAGAGGTGACTGTGTCTAAGTTATGCATTTCAGAAATGTACATAGATAAATCACGCAGTTAGCTAACATCATGTTTAATTTAAAGCAGAAACAATGAGTTCATTGAAGTAACTATTACAAGTTGTGAACATAATGTTTACCGTATATAGCAAATTTAGCATTGGTGCATGCTAAGCTAAACCTTTTTAGCCTATGATAGGTTGCACTTTATTTTACAGTACATGACCTTACATGTACTTAGTGTTATTAGTTTTTACACAGTTATTGCAATTACTATAATAAGTATGTACATGGGGAACAGGACTGTAAAATAAAGTGCTACCGAAATGTTAAACGACTAGCAGTAGCCTAATTTTCAGGGATGCAAACAACTCAACCAGAGCCATTTATAACATACTAGTAAATTTATACTAGTATGTTATAAATTTTAAGAATGATATTGCATATTAAGAATGAATGTGTGCATATTGTGAATGAATTTAATGCATTTGGTTACACTTTCCTGACAGCCTTTCAGTTAATTCACTTGTAATGCATATATAGACCTACACCACAACAGGTAAAACATGTGGCTTTGACAAGTGTGTTGATAGGTTATGGTTAGGACAGTCACACACACACATATATATATATATAATATTTTCTCTTTTTGACAAGAAACCGCTGTAACCTTTACAGTACTGTACAGTACAGTACAGTACGTCCATTGCTGGTCTGCAAAATCTGAATAAATAGTTCACCTGAGTGAAAATTCAGTTATTTATTGTAATTGTGTCATTCCAAAAAACAAATGCAGCTCTTCACGGTTGCATCACTTTTGGTTCACTTTTCTTCACTGACACAGACAAAAGTGAAAATACATGATTTTAAAGCTATTGCTATCCAATGTTTGCCCTCCAGACATCTTAAAATGCATAAATGTATACCCCCATCCACACATCCTAACATTTTTTTTTTCTGTGTGTGGAACTTACACACCAGTCAGTAGGTCTACCTGTGAGAACATTTTTAATTGTGCACCTTTACAAAGATCATGGGGGCCATCCGGGACATCCCCAGGCACCAAAGGTAGAGGTACTATTGTGGCCTCCAAACTAATCTGTGGTGTGTGTGGTCCATGTAAAGCTCTCTGAGGTGTGGACCTTGAGATACTTGAAGCCTTTCACTCTCACTAGGGGGCCTCTCTCCAAGTCCACAATAGTTTCTTTAGTTACTTTTAGAAAGAGTGTCAGATTCTCTACCTCCAACAGATTAGCAATTTTTACACTAATTATTGGATTAACTTGTCTGGTAAAGGCATCTTTTTTTCACCACCAAAATGCTGTTGAATGCACAATTTATAGTTGTTCATGATGTCACACACAGTCCATGAAATTTACTTGTAAGTCTAAGGTGGCATTCACACAGAATGCATTTATTCCATTCAAATGTGCTACTTTTCTATCGTTTTTCTATGTAAACTCGCGCTAGACGGACGTGTATAACCGTTGCGTTCGCGCCTTGCGTCTTTTGTAGCGCCTCGCGAATGATACATCATTCTAAAAAAGTTAAAATCAGTTTAACTTTTAAAAAAAGCATCTCAAGATCTTGCGTTTTTTCCCCATTCCACTGCCTGCGTCTTGCGTTTTTCAAAGCAAAAACGCGTTCTGTGTGAACGAGCCCTAATTGCGTCAAACTCTGTGACTGGGTCAAACTCATTGAAAGCAGACTTCACAACCTTAAACATGCTCCAACATGCATGCCTAATAGTATGGCTTTGTTCACACATACCATCGATTGAGAACTTTAACAGCTTGGTTTGGTATTGTCAGCACTAATTTGATGACATTTTGACAGTGAGTCCTGTTCAGTTTCACACAAAACCTCCAAACAGAGAAAAAAAATTAAAAATTATTCACATTTACAGCCAAGTCTCCATGTCATCGGAAAAGTCAATGGACTTCTGGTCCAATACGCATCAATATACTGTAATAATATCAGCCCAGCTATTAAAGCACCTGGACTTTTATTCCCAAAGCAACAAAAGAGTAGGAGTGATCTCTGATGTGTTTTTTTGTTGTTGTGAGATTTAAATTTGACTCCTTAAAGTCGGCATGCAATGAAATTTCACCCCAGTTATTTTCTAATTGCAAGCTATAGATCGTACTGTGAACAAACCTCCGGTCATGGGTTTTATTTTTAAAAAGAAAATGTTTTGACCACATAATGTTTAATGAAAATGTCATAGCTGGACCTTCCAGTGAAAATTACAGATGATGTATGCAGGACATTTAATCAATCATGTAATCTGCTTTAACCTTGCCTCTGTAAACTCACGTTTATCTGCCTCCACTTTTGAGTGCAACGTCCACATCTGAAAATTCAATCAACAACCGATGCGTAGAACCAAGTTAAGGTATACAGCATGACTATATTAGATGGTGAAAGATTAAAATGTCTCCACAATCTGCCTTTACATAGAGATCATTAGTGTAGTATAGTGCAAAGTCTATCAGTTGCAGATGCTGTTTTTAATTTTCTAATGTGGCGCTACACTCACATGCAGTTGTTCCATCATTATCAAAGTTTATTATTTGCATGTGTTTTAAAACCTTGCCAGTTCAAACTTCTGATATACAGTTTTCTGAGTGCACATGCCTGAAGCGCATTAGTTCCCTATTTAAAAATGACTGTTTAGTAACAAATGAACCAGTCTTAAAAAAACAATGTAAAGAATCATTGTAAGATATATTTTTGCCATTATGGCCACCTCTAGAACCAAGTCATTTTTTTCTTTTTCAGTAATCTGTTACACTCGGATGTAGGTACATTAAGAAAACATCTGTTGCTACTTCCATTTCATTGCAACTTCATCAGTGGTTACAAAGAGTCAACCTCCCTATTACACAAATCACAAGAGCCGATACATGCCACTTCCTCCATTAACAAAGTTGTTTTTTGCATTTCCTACCAGAACTGAAATCCAATTACTGCTGTTTATCAAACAAGACAAAATGATGTAGAGAATTATGAATGCTTAAAGGATTTCTGTAGTGTAATCTTGATTAAGCCAACAATGTTGCCAAATGACAACTGGCATTTGTCTGGGTTATTAATCACTCTACAAGCACTTTAGCTAATTAGGCCCAACTAATCAAGCATAAGAAACATAATATTACATCAGAGATAATCATAGTCAGCCTCCAGCCCCGTTCTTACCCTGGTGGGCAACTGTAACACTGATTAGGCCGAGACAGGGCGGTCAACAAACAAGGACTGTCTTCCAGGCTAAGCAGCTGGTGTCCTAGATTACCTCTAGTCAGCTCGGGTCTCTTATTTCCTGGCCTTAAATAGGAGACACAGTGGGATTAGGACAAGGGGTTAGCTTGACAGGGCAAGAGCGCACAATGGCTTCACAATGTCCTTGAGGTCTGAAGTGATTGTAGAAATGGGCTTTACAATCAGCCAGTAACAAAGGTTTCCAAGAGATGAAAGAAATGGGAACAACTTCATTAGGGGTTGCTTTCTTGAAGTGTGACTCCATCAGCTAAATGAAATGGTATGGTACCGCAGTGTCCTTGGATTAGCTTTGAGCACTACCTACATTAGCAGAAAGAGATCTTTAACGGGGGGAAGCAGAGGTTTACTTGAGGTTTTAATCAACTAAAGTGGGCCCAGGAGTCAGCCTTGGGGCACTCCTCTTGTCTAGAGATGAAGTAAACGAGATTTGGTCTGAAGGATACGGAGGACCACCCTTGTAGAAACAGAGGTTGAGAGAATGTGTACAGCATGATATTAGCATCTAAATCAGATGGAGAAAACAGAAGGAGAGAAAGAGAGAGAGAGGGAGGGAGAGAGAGTTGGCAGCGGATGTGTTCTACTCAATGATGTTTTTGTGCGGAGCCAAAAAGAGCAACCTGATCCATGAACCAAATCAACTTAAAATGTCACGGACTAGCAGCACCTTCACCAAAAGATAAGCCAATGTCTCCATCACTCACCGTAACCGTGAGCTAGGCGGCCACAGTAACTAAACAAACTTACTTTATTAAAAGGAAAAACAGGGTACAAATGGCAGGGAGTGGTTATATCACTCAAATTTCCCAACTTTTATGTCTTATGGTATGCAATGAAATTTCACCCCATTTTTTTTTTTTTAAATCTCATAGGCAGCACACTCGATTTCTACAATGATAATAATTAGAAATGTCTGAGCAACAAATCAGCATATTAGAATAATATTAGTAATGGCTGCTGCATTTTTTTTCTTCTTTTTTTCTGTTTTTACTCTATTTTTTATCAAATAAATACATCTTTGGTAAGCATGACTTTTCAAAAACATTAACTTGCAGACCCCAAACGTTTGAATGGTAATGCTAATATTATTATTTTTTACATCAGCCTAATATTTTTTATATTCTAAAAGTGGTTGTATGCTTTAAACAGAGTAAAATCATCTGGTTGGGAATCACTGTCATACAGGACCAGGGTGAGCAACACTAAAATAAGAAAAAGCCTAAACCTTTAGCATGGAATCTTAAGAGTGCCGGACGATCATTTTGTTTCATTGTAAAAACTACTGTCTTGTCTGTCACCCAAATGCAAATCAAAGGTCAGCTTTATTTGTTATACCAATCTCTCAGCACAGGAGCTGCATTGTGCTCCTGTGCGGGCAAGTGTTTACCGTCTCTGTTTAACACTGTCAGATTGACCGTCTGTGGAAAAACAGCAAATCTTTAGCTGAACTGATTTCCCTTTCAAATAACAAATGGGATGAGCAAACTATCCTTTCAAACATCCCCAGACAAAACAGCCTACTTCAAAACGTTCTTTCAGTATGACCGTATAGGCGTAGAGAAAGACCTTTGAAGCATGGCACTGAAGCTACCCAGGATCCTTTTGTTGGGGTAATAGAGTAAAACTGGCTGGTCTTTCCAAGCACCTGAGTAGAACCATGGGAAACTAGTGTTCAAGTTGTGATTTTGCCGCTGATATGAACCGCTTTGCTACACTTAAACTGTTTTGGTATTTGGCGCTTAGAAGACGTGCTACAAGACGTGAAGTTCGGTCAGAGGCCAAGATCCTTATCAAATGTTGTGTATAAGTCACTAAATGAACAAAACAGTTTATCTGATGTGGAAGAGAGATTAAACCAATTTTAACATTATTAAAATACAAGTAGACTATATCAATCTAAAACCTAAGATGATTCAATCTTTCAAGGGTTGAAAGCATTGTGGTTTCAATATGCATGAATGACTAGTAGGGCTTCACTCATAGTAAGTAATAATGTGTTTTAATAACTATGATCAACATGTAGTGGGACTGAAATGGCTGATGGGATTGTATCCAACACCTTTACACAGGACGTTTCAAGGGGAACCAGTACTTTTAGGTACTGTATTTGAGCAAAGCAGCACATTCAGAGAGATACCAATGTGAATTTCCCAGTTACATCAGACAGTGAAAGATATTCGATGAATATTGCTATAAAAGTTTCCAATATACCTTAATAAGTGACCACAAAAATAATATTTGGACATTTAAGCAACACTTGTAATATATATTATATATGAAGCTACCACCCCCATGCTTCACAGTAGGGATGGTGTTCTTGGGATGGTACTCATCATTCTTCTTCCTCCAAACACGTTTAGTGGAATTATGACCAAAAAGTTCTATTTTGGTCTCATCTGACCATATGACTTTCTCCCATGACTCCTCTGGATCATCCAAATGGTCATTGGCAAACTTAAGACGGGCCTTGACATGTGCTGGTTTAAGCAGGGGAACCTTCCGTGCCATGCATGATTTCAAACCATGACGTCTTAGTGTATTACCAACAGTAACCTTGGAAACGGTGGTCCCAGCTCTTTTCAGGTCATTGACCAGCTCCTCCCGTGTAGTTCTGGGCTGATTTCTCACCTTTCTTAGGATCATTGAGACCCCACGAGGTGAGATCTTGCATGGAGCCCCAGTCCGAGGGAGATTGACAGTCATGTTTAGCTTCTTCCATTTTCTAATGATTGCTCCAACAGTGGACCTTTTTTCACCAAGCTGCTTGGCAATTTCCCCGTAGCCCTTTCCAGCCTTGTGGAGGTGTACAATTTTGTCTCTAGTGTCTTTGGACAGCTCTTTGGTCTTGGCCATGTTAGTAGTTGGATTCTTACTGATTGTATGGGGTGGACAGGTGTCTTTATGCAGCTAACGACCTCAAACAGGTGCATCTAATTTAGGATAATAAATGGAGTGGAGGTGGACATTTTAAAGGCAGACTAACAGGTCCTTGAGGGTGGGAATTCTAGCTGATAGACAGGTGTTCAAATACTTATTTGTATTTTATCATACAAATAAATAGTTAAAAAATCATATATTGTGATTTCTGGATTTTTTTTTTTAGATTATGTCTCTCACAGTGGACATGCACCTACAATGACAATTTCAGACCCCTCCATGATTTCCAAGTGGGAGAACTTGCAAAATAGCAGGGTGTTCAAATACTTATTTTCCTCACTGTATATTTAAAAATATATATTTTATGTTTATTTTTCTATCTTATTTATTATTATTATTTTCTTTTTATTATTACTATTTTAATAATTTTATCCTAATGTACATCCTGGTTATATTTGTAAATCTAAATCTTAAAAAAAAAAAAAAAAAAAAAGGCATGCCAAAGGTTTGTCCTGACCACAGCAAAATAAACAGACTGGCATTCCCTGTCTCGATCCCGCAAACACAGACAATGCAAACAGTGAAAAATCCCAGTGCTGAGGGACTGTATATCGGGCCAATCAAATTAATGACTGTTTTATGCATACATACATAGATACATACATGTATGGCTCACTGTACTGCTGCTGCTGCTGCTGTTTGTAGACTCATAAAAATATTTGTTGCACAATAAGCTCTCTAATGATCGGCCAGGCAATAAGTTTGAACCTGTTGCATGCATCTGTTAAAATTAACATGCCCTCAAACTGTACAACACCGTGTGCTCTTCTGCAGGAACACATACGGACAGAGAGGAATTTAACTCACAGAAGACAAACATAGGAAACTATTGTCACGATTGTGTTTTTAACGCTGCACCACAGCTGTTTTACCTTCAACAGACTGTCCGATGCTGTGTAGATGTGTGATCTCAGGAAACGTCCTGTTGACGTCTTTCAAGTACTGCTCCATTTCAACGCTGTTATGATAGCGAAAATCCAGACCGTGAATGGATGACAGCCAGGACCATAAGTACAGGCAGAGCGTGAAGACGAACATCCTTTGAGCCAGCACAATAGAAAAGTGCAAGAACCTCTTCCAGAAAGAAAAAAATAGAGACAACAATGATGTGATGTGCCCTTATTATCCCATTGTCTGTCAAACATGGATACCACATATTTTTAAAAGTCTGTAGGTTTAGAAAGACATTCAATAAATATAACATTCATTCAATATAATCTATCGGCCAATGTAAATGCAGTAAATTCAGTACTATAGCATTAATAACATACTTATATCACATACCATAGTACCACCACAGTACTTTTTGTAAGGGCATTTATTCATTGCATGATGCACAGATAGATAGATAGATAGATAGATAGATAGATAGATAGATAGATAGATAGATAGATAGATAGATAGATAGATAGATAGATAGATTATGCCCATAGCCTACCTGTTTAGGTAGCCATGCATCTCATAGAATTAAATAATAATAATAATAATAATACTGTGGTGGAACCAATATACAGTGATGGTCTGTTGTTTGATAGAAATCTCCTGTTTAAACCATATACAGTGTAGCATCTATCAACAAATAACTAAAACCGTACTTAACAAATTAACAAGTACTGCACCTAAATAAAATGTTTTTTAACATTTAACATTTTAATAAAGTGTTTTTTTGTGTGTTTTTTTTAAAGAGAAACAAACTGCATTACTTCGTAAAGGTATTCACTGACAAAAGTGTACATGTTGTAGTTAATATTAATGAGTTAATGAGCAGCTTTACCTCTTGTGCGTTGGTTGTTCTCCGGCACAGTTTAAGACCTTCTCCTGTTTGTTTAGTTACTCCGCGGTCATTATAACATCTCACATCATGTTAATAAAGTTCATATGTACCCCTCCTGTTCGTGTCATTGATGAAATGAAGGTGTCTTGTTTCATACCGCTGTGAGTTCAACTGACTCAAGCAAGCCTCGTGTGTTTAGTGTACTTGTGCGTGGAGGCGGAGCGCCTCCACACACACACACACGCAGACGCGCGTGCAAACACACACACACACACACACACAGAATAAGTGACATTTGAAAGTTAAACTAACTTAATGGTGTTCAGTGAACGACTGTATCTATTTAAAATGTACATTGTACACGTACAGTTCAGCAGTCGGTACAGAGACAGGTATTAACTGAAGACCACTTTGCATATTATTAGGAATGCGTGACATGTCGATCAATCAAGATTCTTGATATACTTCAATTTGCATATTTTACTTTTGACTGACGTAATGGCTATCATGAATCATGATATATTTTAATATTGTCCACGATCAGATTAAAAAAAGTTTTTTCTTTTTTAAAGTAGTTTCAAATATATTTTTAACTAATTTAATTTAATTTAATTTAATTAAGAGATGTCAGACTACATTATGGGAAATGGTTAAAGGTGCTAAGCTACACCTGGCCACTTTGTGTTTTAAACGCCCTCCGAAACGCAATCGAGACGGATTTTAATCCGATAGCTCAAACCACTTCAGGAGGAGGTCTGGGCCGCATTCCAGACGAAACTGGACAAATGTAAATGCATCTGGTGGTTGAAACCACTTATGTAAATTGTACTCCTCCCAAAAATGGTTAACGTGTGAGAGCGTCCGGAAACAGGTGGATAGGCTATATGTAATATTATAGCCAAAATATGACGACGCTACTGGAACACGCATCACCGCAGATGAGAAGCTGATATTCATTAAGCCAACATGCAAACTATCGCAAATCAAAGTCAAAGTCGCAGACGCTTAACACACAATCATCATCATTAAAAGTAAAGAAACGAAATGATCTTACCAGGGCTGTTACTGCTCTCTCTTATTGCGGTCTTTGATTTTGAAATTTTAGCTGATCATTAAAATTCTCATCATATCTGTTGCTTTCGGTGACGTGCACTCCATTAAATCTGCATATAGCGCGGGAATTGAAGATCGGATTTAAATCTGTTTCGCAAAAACACATTTATGTGACCAGGTGTAAATGGAATCGTTATGATAAATCAGATAGCTATCCGATCTCAGACATGGGCAGTATTTCAATTAAATGTATTTTAAATACGTATTTAATTACTTTAGTGTATTTTGTAATTTGTATTTTGCAGGAGTGGAAAAAATAAAATGTAGTTTGTAACAAAATATTTTGAGGGAGTGTATTTAGAGTATTTCAAATACTTAAATACTTAAGAAAAATCACCATATGCTTATCACCATAGTAAATGATTTTGCCATATTTTCGGTCTGATGTTGCCAATGGCAATGTCCAGGTTAGATGCACGAAAATCACTCGACACCCTGTAGACCGGGCTCCCTCCAAGAAGTGAATGAGTTTTGAACACAGGAGAAGAAGTGGCGCTGCTCCTCTTAAAGAGATACTCCAGTTTTTTTGGAAATATGTTCATTTTACAACTCCCCCAGAGTTAAACAGCTGAGTTTTACCGTTTTCGAATCCATTCTGCCGATCTCCAGGTCTGGCGATACCACTTTTAGCATAGCTTAGCATAGATCATTGAATCGGACAGGACCATTAGCATCTCTCTCAAAAAAAATTACCAAAGAGTTTTGATATTTTTCCTATTTAAAACTTGACTCTACTGTAGTTACATCGTGTACTAAGACCGATGGAAAATGAAAAGTTGCGATTTTCTAGGCTGATATGGCTAGGAACTATACTCTCATTCCTGCGTAATAATCAAGAAACTTTGCTGCCGTACCATGAGTCCAGCAGGCGTAATGATATGACGCAGCGCCTGAAAATAGTCCCCAGCTCGGTATAACATCCAACGTGACCGGGACTAAGTTTGTCTAACCTATTAGACTAACCTTTTTTCAGGCGCTGCATCATATCATTACGCCTGCTGGACTCATGGTACGGCAGCAAAGTTTCTTGATTATTACGCAGGAATGAGAGTATAGTTCCTAGCTATATCAGCCTAGAAAATCACAACTTTTCATTTTTCGTCTGTCTTACGATGTAACTACAGAAGAGTCAAGTTTTAAATAGGAAAAATATCAAAACTCTGGTAATTTTTTTGAGAGAAGTGCTAATGGTCTTGTCTGGTTCAATGATCTATGCTAAGCTATGCTAAAAGTGGGACCGCCAGACCCGGAGATCGGCTGAATGGATTCAAAAACGGTAAAACTCAACTGTTTAACTCTGGGGGAGTTGTAAAATGAGCCTATTTCCCAAAAAAAGTGGAGTATCCCTTTAAAGCACGAGTAGAGTAACGGTGATAATATGGCTACGTAGCCTACATCAAACACGTTTTGCTATTAAGGGCAGCCTACCACACCATTGATGTGAACTTAGCTATACATGCCATTAACGTCAGAGGGAGCTATTTCAGGCCCTGTAGAGATTTAGTGAAATGCCCAATGCCCATGCTTTTTTCTTTTGCTACTTCGCCATTTTGAATTTACACATTTCTCATATTTGTGTTATTGCTACTATTTGTGTTATTGACCTTTCAGTAATAAAAAAGAAGACTTAAGATTATTGTGGGAGTATTTTTGTATTTTCAAAATACTAATTACTTGTATTTTATTTAAATACATTTTTCACATCAGTATTTTGTATTTTATTTTGTTACATTTCATGAGCCAGTATTTGTAGTTTGTAACAAAATAGTTTTTGATGTATTTGTGCCCACCTCTGTCCGATCTGAGAAAACGCATGAAGTGGCCAGGTGTAAATAGCCCCTTAGTTTGGATCTAACATGCATGGCTAAAACTGAGTTTTAAAGATATAGACATCATACATCAAAGGGTTATTAACAAACAGTAAAAATAATAATAATAATAAATAAAAAAAATCAGTAATTTAACCAATGTTATGACCAACAGGTCGTTCACATATCATGAAAATGCCATAAGAGGGCAACGCAAAGAAGAAAGAAAATGAAGTGGATTGCAACCATATAATTTTGTCTCAAGAATGTGGAACTTATTCATTGGACTATAAGAAGATCTGTTGAATTTTGCTGTCAAATTCAAGGTGTAGTCCCTCAGGGCGACTGTACAACCAGATAAATAGCACACCGGTTGCAAGCACATTCTTTACTGCTGAGTTTACCCTCACCTACTGTGAAATGTTGCATATTAGTGAGTAGATTACAGGAAATATATGTGTAACTGTCCAAAAGATCACATAAATTTGCGTTTACTCGTTATTCGTTACAATCTAAAAAGGTACTTTAGCTTGGCCCACTTCAGGTTTCTAGGATAACAAGTGTGAGCTCTCTGGAAGAAAAAGGTCATTTCTCTACAAACTTAAACCAGACCTATCCGTTCTAAAGAAAACCAAGTATTTGCTGTTTTTTTTTTCTAATAACAGAAGGTGGCCTTTCCTGCCTCTTTTTCTGTCCTATACACAAAACTTGATTACACAAGTAAACATACACATAAGTGATGTTTTCATACATGAGTCATGTCTAAGGTAGGATTACTGTCCTCTAAAAACACTCCAAAAATGGTTAAAAGCTTATCATTAAGGTGATGTCACACCACCATTGTTCAGGTAAGATCACATTAACGAAATTCCCCAGGCAAAACAAGTTCGTTTTATATTCTAAGCTGTGTAGTGATGTTTGAAGCACAGCTCAAACAGAAGTCACTTTCAAACTAATCAGCTTGCTGTTGGTCAACACGCGAAATTTGGAGTGCCAAATTTTTAACGCAAATTTTCATGTGGATTCCTTTTGAAATGACTGGATTTTGCCCATGGAAATTCGACGAACGACAGTAAACGTGACCGCACCTTTCAACTTATTTTTAAGCGGGCCATTTCAATTGGAATCCATGTGATTTGGAAGTTTGCGTGAGGGCTAAAGATTTCCCCGTGCAGATTTTTGCAACGGCTTCAAGTTGGTCACGTGAAATTTGGCGCGTTGACCAACAGAAAGCATGCTTGGTTTGAAAGTGACCTCAGTGTGAGCTGTACGGAATATGGTCACCATGATTTTGTAAGAAATGTTCCTGGGTCAGCATATTTTGTTGACCATGGAACAACATTTCTGTCCGAAAATTTGGTCCTAACAATATCCTCACCCCTAAACCTACCCATAAGTTATCCCTAAAATCAGAGGGACATAACAGGTAAATAACACTGATGTAGAAGCACTAAACCCTGGCTGTAAGCCGAAACTTGATATAAACTGACATAACTTGTCTCTCAAATCTGACTGGTTGATTGGAATGTTGTTTCAGGATCAACAAAGATGTTGATCCAGGAACTCTTATTGATACTAACTATAGAATTTCTGAAATGTGTATGTGCAAAAGATGCCGTCAGGATACCAGGTTGTTGCTAGGGTGTACTTGGTGGTTGTTAGGGCATTAACAAAGGCCTTTGCATGGGTGTTGGGAGCATAAATCAGAAGCTAGCTTCTAGATATGGTTTGCTCCTTGAAAGTGGGGTTTTAACATCTGAAAACATAGTAAAGAGGAAACATGTCTGTCGCAGTTGGATGTGGTTTTGTTTCATGTCCATGTTTTCTTGTCTTTTATTTTTGTAGTTTTCATAGTCATGTTCCTGTTGGTAATGTGACTTTCTTGCCTTCATGTGATAACACCTTATGCTTCCCTAGTCTGAATTAGCCGGCTGCTCTAGAATCGCTCTCGCGTTACTTTGATGGCATACGTCACAGTTATGTGGCGTCGGCGCGGTCTCAAGTCGGACACAATTTCTAACCGGCATGCACTGCTTCAAGTCAGCCGCCAATCGGTCTGTGCAGCGCCGTATGAAGTCGAACAAGCCTTTATTGTCAGGTTTTGATTGGTTCCCTTGTTTCATTCATCTTTGAGTCATGTTCTCATTGGTTCATTGCTTTCAGGTGTCTTATGTCATTAGTCCTTAGTATTTTACATTTGCATTTAGCAGACGCTTTTATCCATAGCGACTTACAAATGAGAACAATTAGAAGCAGTTAAACTAACAACAACATGCAAGGGCTATGACCCTTCTCAGTTTAATCTAATGCAGTTCATGCACATTTTTTTATAAATAGAAGAGAAAGTGTTAGTATTACCGGATCAAGTATATACAGCCCTCATGTTATTGTCTCTTGCTTAGCTTTGTTTCCTGTAAGTGCTGTTTGTTGAGTTTTACGTTTCCAATTTTCTTTTTCAAGTCATGTTTGTCAAGTTGTTTTGTTTTTGTAATAAACTACACATGGGTTAAATTCAACTCTCCTTCAGTGTCACAATCATTACACTGTCTCTATTAAAGCCCATAATTCCAGTTTCAATGTAAAACCCTAGTATCTCTTTCACAATCATTAGTCCTGACAGCTGCAATCTAGTCTATAGTGTGCTTCATGTATGAAACTGAGAGAGAGTTCATGCATGTAGATATCTATCTGAAGGTGTTCACTGGTATGTGTCTGTACACATCCACATCTGACGAGAGGTTTCTAGGTATATGTGCGTATATACTGTACAATAAAAACACAATTCTGTTATTTACAAAAATGATAGTTTAGTACTATTTATGTAAATTGATGTCTTCAAAATGTCACATTTTAGTTTCAAAACTAGCTTGGTCTAGTTGAGAAACCAGTTAGACCAGCTTAAACCACCTTAGGGTGAATTAAGCCGTTTCTTTCAGTTGGGTCTTTCTCTTTATTTGGCCTGTGGTCGACTCATTTTTAGGTCAGTTTTTATAAACAATGAGTAGCATCAACAAATTTGACAGCATAAATCAACAGATCAAGCCTCGAGTCAACTGACAGGACGCCCATAAATTGTGTCACTTTAAACACGACAACAAATAGTTTCCAGTGACCTGAAGGTTCCTCTAGTCATCTGTTTGTTCCAGGAAAAAGGTTGACATGCATACAGTTTAGTTTCAACACCAGGCAACTCCTTTGTTTTGGTTCTTATGTGAAGTTTGGCTTTTCAAGAGGTGGCTGTAGATGGTTTTCATACTAAATGAGATGCACAGCTGGAGATTGAACAAATTAAAACAAACATTTTCCACATCTATGTTTGGCTGAAACAAAGAAGTCATGGAAACTGAAAACAATGCTCTAGGCTGTCTTTATCATGAGATAATAAACATTAATCACTCTTATTATTAAAGTATATTAAAGTCCCATTTATCTGTAAGTGTGTTTAGGAACCGAACCCATGAAGCGTTAGCGCCATACTCCACATGTTGAGCTTCTTGAAGGTGAACAGTTTTAAATGAATGACCAAAATGTCACCAGGGCCTGAATTTAATGTCTTTTCTGACATTTATTCAATGACATAACTAAACTAGGAGTCATTAGTCTCATAAGATAAAGATTAAACATTTATATTAAGTGTCATTTTTCGGTCCCACACCACCCTTACCTACAGCTTCATGAATGGTTAAGGTTGAAAATGATCTCTTGTCTCAAATTGCACAATGTGTTCAAGCAGATGGAGACATCTGGTGGTTGCAATAAATTCACACATCCAAATATTTTGCAGTCTCTAGAATTGAATGAGATCTCACATATTACATTCATTAAACAATTTGAGATGCCAGAACAAACAAAACAGTGGCCAGTTTTTTTTTTTTGTTTTTTTTTTTTAAATCACCCCATGTGGTTTTATTAGAGAAGGGGAAATCTGATAATCAAGTTGCATTTAGTAGTTAAACAAAGACATAATGTTCGGTCCAATAATTTGAACTGGAATGCTGTGTCAAAATGAAATGCACTAAACCAGTTTATATACTGAAAAGACAAGCATGGAAGAAGGAAACAATTGGGGCTAGTGCAGAGAATAAATTAGTTTGCTTTTCCATGAATAAGACATAAAAAATATATTTTTAAACTGTATTTTTTTTTGCTGTGGAATGATAGCAGATGGCATCAGAAAGGGATACAAAGAGTGAGTGTTGCGTGGAGTGTTCTGAAAGCTATTTGGGCTGGTCATTAGGGTATATTACAGTATGAAATAATCCATCTGCTTATTCAGTAGCAAATATACTGGTGTGTAATATTAAAATGAATGTCAAATGAGTTGGTAGTGTTGCCATGCCATATAATCATGTCAAGTAGGCTGATGCAAAAAAAGAAAAGATTCACTCAAAATCAGGTTAGTGGGTTAGCAGCCTAATCTAGTTTCCTAAATAAGATTAGGAAATGGCACGGACTGGAACAAAATATCAATAGATCTGTAGAGATTCAATGAGTTGATTGTGTTATAATGTGTAAAACCTGTGCTTTTGTAAAATTTGAAATTGATAATCTTCTGCTATACAAGAAAGGTCCATTATTAGAAGAATTCCACTGAGTAATAGCACAGGTACAACCAACTTAACACAGCAGCCGCATGCTACAACAAACTAGCAGCCATATTATTGAATACTAACAGAGTTTTCAGTAACTAACTGCATAACTTGCACTGGGCATCACAGACATTTATTGGATGAATTTGGGTAAATTGGGCCACTTTGACTGCCAAAAGCGTCCCAATGTACTTTACCTCACCCTTGGTTACAGAGTCATCTGTTAGTGAATTTGAACAAACTCGAGTATCAACCGGTTTGATCTGTTATTTTATGTTTTAACCTTGATGGACTGACAATATAAGATCTACTTGCTGGTCAGTGCCTAACAGATTTTGAGAATGCACATACCCCCTAAACTTCCCTTTCAATTTAAAATTAAATATCTGCATTTTTATATATAACCTCAAAAACAAGCCTTACAAACAAGGTTTTTACTTTCATTTGAACACTGTAGTGATGCATCGAAATGTCCAACAGCAATTATGTTCACTGTTTTAGTTGTTCATAATTATCCATACTGTATATAACCTACACAAATTTTTGTTCTTAAAAATATATATTCACAATCAAGGAATAAAGTGTCCTCTAAAGTATGTGTTTATGTCTGAAATGCATTAAAAAAATAGATGATAATAGATCAGTAACTGAGTTTGTCTTTAACCCTCCATTTAAATATCTCAGTGTACTAATTAAACAAACAACAAAAAACCTCTCTTTGCACATTTAAGCTCTGTTATATAACTGACATCGGCAGTTAAAGATTATTTTACGGGCAAAAACAAAAAATAAATTCTTCAGTCAGTCTTTGATCAGTACAAATGACTGAAACTGGCAACTCTTGTTTAGTAAGACTTGCCAGACAAAACGAACAAACAAATAAACAAACAAAACAGAATGCAAAAGCATTAAACCAACAGAAAACTGCTTGCTAGCCATCACTCATACAGTGTATCCCTCTATTTCGGTCTCTGTCTGTCCCTCTCAGAGCAGCATGGACTCCTGCATTGCGAAGGCCTCCTGTGCCTGCCTGTAGTGTGCTCCTCCGAACAGCGGGGGGAGCTGTTGCCTGCTGGAGTGCTCTTGGTAGTGTCCTCTGAAATGGAGCACAGCGTCCGAGATATTTGCAGGAGCAAAGTTAAACTCCTGAACTGGGTGAATGGGAGACAGCTGAGCCTTCTGGAAGCTGGGAGATCGAGGTAGTCCCACAGGAGATCGCGGAGGCCCTGCCTCCATGTCCCCATACCAGCCCTCTCTCTGTCTGTGTCCCTCGTAATGCAGTTCTGTGGGCGGGTAAGCAGGAGACCCCAGTCGGCTGGGCTGTCTCATGTAATACCCGCCCTCGCCAACACTGTCTATCTGGGAAGAAAGCTCAGCCGGAGCAACCCTGAGCGGGGGCATGTTTGGCGGAGGCCGTCGGTAGGTTAAGAAGCTGTTGTTCATCAGAGTTTTCTCAGGCGAAGGGTTAGATGAGCCACGTCCCGTAGTCGCGTATAGTCTGTCCTCTGGCTGAGAATCCGAAATGTAGGTAGTGTAGACAGGCGTCATGCCAGGTGGATAGTGCAGAGGTGCACGAGGTTCTGGTTTGGATTGCATCATGCTCTGTTTGGGCATTCTAAAGGGAGAAACACCAGTTACACCACTAGGAGAACGGGTGGGACTGCCTTGTCTCAAAGAAGGTCCAGTGTATGGTCGGGATGGGGGGCGAGATGGTGGTTTCTCCAGCTCTATAATTTCCATAACCTCTCCGTCTGGTCCCGGGACATTGTCGTATTGCGAGGCATTGGAAGCGCGGTTGGAGCCTGAAACAAATGTGCGAGAATGGGGTCGGCGCTGTGCCCCGGAGGCTTCCTCTGGAGCTAGGGAGCTGGGCGAGGGTGGAACACCCGTATTTAGACTAGACTGGCTTTCCCGAATTGCTGCAGCCTTGACTGCTTCCAGTTTGCCCTCGGAAGGCTTGACCCAGCGAGGTCCAATTTCCCTGCGCATGCTGGATCTAGCATTGGAGTTGTGATTTGTCTGGTTCTGGGTCGACGCCTTCCCACCAACTCTTGCACTGCTGTTGGGCATGTGGGTTGGGACCCTTTCCTTTTGAGTGTCCACACCCCGTCTATCCTTCTCGCTCTTGTCTGGATGAGGCACCTTGTCCAGTGAGCTGGGTGGCCGACTTTCTTGGTACCTCTCTGGTGTTCCATCAGTGATGGGACCAGACTCTGCTCGTTTACTGGTGCTTGCGGCAGGGCTCGGACCACGAGGGGGGAGACCCACACCTGTCTGTCCGACCGGCTGCCCGTTAGCCACATGATTGGTTGCTCCTGTCGCCAATCCTGGAGGCTCAGGGGGAAGTTGACCTAATGGTTTCTTAGGAAACTCATCCTCCTTACCTGCACGGGTGACAGCAGAGCAGCCAATCAGAGCCAATATCAACACAGAAATGACAGGTATTAAAGACTCCATGAAAACTTTATAAGCAGTCTCTCTCTTCATAAGACGACTCTTGCTCTCAGGGCGTGTACAAATTTATGAACAATAAAATAATCTGTAGAACGAGAATGTCCCCTGGAAAGCAAACTGCATTTCATGGAGTCTTTAAACCATGACAATATAAACACACACTGAAATGCAACAGTCATGCAGCTGAATGTCTTTTAGCAGAGCCAAACTGCCAAATAAAACAAGAGTTACAGTTGACACTTCATTCAAAGAAAAACAAACCACAAACATCCACGGCTGGTGTCAAATCAAAGCTCAGAATTGGGAACATTGAGGAGTTAAGAAGCTAAAAAATACAAATAAAAATATTAACACAACACTTACTGTTCAAGCCTGACTGTGAACATACAAATCATGTGGAGAAAGGATGTGTTAGGTACGTTTTGGAACACACAGAATGTGCACGATATTCAAGTACGCAGTGAAGGAAACTGAAGAAAACGTCAAGGGAATGATGAACGTTTACACACAGATACTGATGGTTGGGGCGGTTCTTGGTTTGCGTTGAGAAAGGGCTGTGAGGAACGGAAACGTCAAATCCAAACAAACCACCTTCAAAGGTGCTACTTTACAATACTTTGGTTCCAAAATTAAGATGCAGGTTACAGGCCAAATGGCATGTTTTGTTTAAATCAAGAATGGTTATGTATGATTTCTCTTTAAAGGGGACCTATAATGCCCCTTTTTACAAGATGTAATATAAGTCTCAGGTGTGCCCAGAATGTGCCTGTTAAGCTTCAGGTCAAAATACCCCACAGATAATTTATTATACCATGTTGTAAATGCCCATTTTTGAGTGGAAGGAAAAACATGCTGTTTTCGTGCATATATCTTTAAATGCAAATGAGCTTCTGCTCCCCACCCCACTTTCCAGAAGAGGGCGGAGCCTGTACAGCTTGTGCCTCGGATACTCTGACAAAAACTAAAACATCTGTTTAGCTTTGATTATCATCTCTATCGCGGTCGCACTCAAGTGACATCATCATCATCATCATCAGTTCTTCATCATCAGCAGTTCTTCATCATCATGAAAGTGTATTATCTGCATGCGTTTTAAAGCCATATTTAATAATAACCAAGGTTATGTCAAAAACACACAACGTTCACAGAAACACAGTCGGTTTTGTCTGTGAACGTAAACGGCAAGTAAAGAAATTGCATGTGTATATTAGATCTGTGTAAAAAGCAGTGTATTATACAGTACCTACTGCTATACATGCTGTTGATATGAATCAAACAATGAGAAAAACAGAAAATAATTTACTGCTCTTGACTAAATAACTTTATTAGCTTTAATAACAATATATTTCTTACTTGGATACTGCTGTTAAATGCTCAGGGCGGGTCTATGCTAATACGGCAGAGTCCGTCAGCAGTCGTGGGCGGGGCCTGTGCAATGTGACGTCACACTGCATAGAAACTGCAAACGGCTTGTTTGCACTGCTTATGATTTATGGGGATTAAATAAAAGAAGTGGGTGGATTTTTACCATTATAGACTGGTTGTCTACACACACTGCCGACACACATTGTTCAAACACCATGTAAAAGTGAATTTTGCATAATAGGTCCCATTTAAATCGAACATGAGCCCAGCAAAAAATAATAATGTTCCCATTAAGTTAAGAAATCATTATTTTTGAACGTTGGGAATGTTCCCTGTTAGCTAGGAGACTCAGAATTGATTCTAATAGTTTGGTGTTAGCATTGCTAAGGTAATGAGGAAATACTCTATTATTCAAAAACACAAAGGTTAAAAATATTTGTATTGCTAATTTTTGTAGTGAACTAATACGTGTGTTTATTAAAAGTATTTTCTGTCAACTGAATTTTATAACTCAGCTTGTTGCAATACATACCCCCCAAAAAAATGTTTTGCTGAAGAACCCAGGTTTTGTGTGAGAAAGAGAAACAAACGAGGGGAGAGGGACGTGTGTATATAGGGGTAGACGAACGAATGGTTGGTTGATTGACAGATAAAGTAGTCAGTGCGTTTTTGCCCACCGGTTGGTTTTGTAGGAGGGTTGGCGCCCTCCTTTCCCAGACCCACTAGTGTAAGCAGAAGCTATGTTTGAAGCGAAAGGGAGAGAACGCAGATTAGACAAACAATACATAGCAGCAGTGAATGAGTGTGTGTGTGTGTGTGTGTATGTATGTATGTATGTGCAAGAGATAAAGGAAAAGATAAAGTAGATAGAGTCAGAGAGAGATTACCAGGAGACAGTGTGTGCAGCAGGATGTTTCCCTCTATGGGTGGTGACACACAGCCATACATTTTATGATTCGCCATGATTTTAGTATGTGTTTGTGTGTGTGTGTTTAAAGTACCTGGAGGTGGCAGCTCCAGTTTAGATCGTCTGAGCTCAGACATGGAGTTTTGAAGCTGCTCTATCACAAAGTCGTCCTCAAAACAGAAATCTTTTGACAGAGTCACCTGCAGAAACTTCACCAGATCCTCCATAGACAACTTCAAGAGGGTCTCTAACACACACACACACACACACACACACACACACACACACACACACACACACACACACACACACACACACACACACCAGAGAAAACACAAGTGGTTACAACTAGAATGTGACATGTTCAAATTATTTGAATCCTAAGAAGAACCACACAATCATTATAATAACTATACAGTCTATTATGATTATGTCCTTTCAGGGTTTATTTTGCCCGCTGTCCCTTGCACATATCAATCATTTTATTTAATATATTAATATTTGAAACATTTTTAGCTTTAATGATGGTTTTTAAGGAGATTTTTCAGGTTTAGCTAGCATCTAAACCTATACCTTATAAGCAATTTTGCCCACAAAGCCAAGTAAAGACACACAAATACACAACACACACACAGTCATTACTTTTGTGTAGTTTGAGGATGGTGTAGGACATTGCAGTCAGAACTCGCTCTCCTTCCAAAATATAAATGTCCCATATTCTCAGCGTGAGCGTGAACGGAGTCTATTCAAAACACATATAAATGCACTCAAATCAGTGAGGTTTCACAAATAATATTACAACAGAAAAAGATAATATGCTCTGATTTACTGAAATAATGTTTTAAGAGTCCATACCCGATCCAAGAAACACTGAAAGAACCATTTCATAGTGTACAGGCTGGTGAACACCTCTTGGTTATCCTGTAGAGGGCAGCAAAGTTACAGTTATTAATAAAAGAATGGCAAGAATGGCATTTTTTGTGAATGCGCACACAAGCACTACTACTGTATAACCCACTGCACAGCGCATACTTCTTTAAATTGTATGGGTGAATGTTAAAAAAAGTAGTAAGTTACACATTTGAGTTTCTTTCTATTTTTTTCCTCCTAGAATCCTACTTTGTAAAAAATAAATAAATAATATTAAAATAATATAATTTTTCTCTCTAGACCTGGGAGGTCAAGTCTTTGACTCTCTTTGAAAGCACATTCACTCTCACACACTGTGTGTGATCTTTGGTTGTATACGGCACCATTTGTATTCCTAAAATGTAGGTCATCCAGGTACATGCATATAGATGATTCATATATTGTGCACAGTGCAAGTACTGTGGTTGTATAGTGTCATATGGCCATATAATCACACATATTAAAGAGTGAAGCTTATCCTTCTCTTTTATCCTCTTTCTAATCCACCCACATCAAAGGCTGACTCTCACACACTAATAATTGATTCATTCATCACTCCATCCATCTCTTTATTAATTAATATTGCCTTTTATTAATTACTCTGCCCTTTAATGAATCCCTGCTGGCATTTCTTTGTGGATTCTCTGTTACATGAGCCCTCAGGGTTGGCCAGCTGTTCTGTTCGGGTTTACTTCAGAAAAGACACCAATACACTGACAAACAGAGAACACAATATAGGCCAAAAATAAGACTGCATATGAAGCTTTTCAGCCATTGTGAAAAGTTAATTTAGGACACACAGCATTAATCAGTATAAAATTAATACACAAAAGCTGTACAAAAAATGTCACTGGGGTGGCACGCTTTAAAAAGGTACACCTTTGTACCAAAAGAGTGCATTTTAGCACCTCAAAGGTACATATTAGTACCTAAATGGTACATATTAAAACCTTTTTACAGGGCACTGCCCCAGTGACAGCTTTTGTGATGTTTTTTCTAAGTGTATCTACACTTACAAAACAGCTTGGCATGCAACTATCTGATAAATAACTGTTCCATGGAGTTTTTCTAAAGTGTGAGTGAAGTGGCCCAAGGTTCAAATGTCACTTTTTGAATGTAGAACATGATGTTTTGGATTATTTTATTTAATTTTTTGTCTTACTAGATGTTGTTTGAGCTTAGGCATCATCTTCTGCAGGATACGATCATGATGCTCCTGGAAGCGCATGAGTTTAGGGAACCCTGGTACGAAGAAACCTAGAGGATCACAACAACATTTTTCAATTTGGTATAGAAATTGTATGTGAAGTGCATGTTTATACAGTATATACTGTATAAACAATATACAGTATTGAATAAGTAAACACAACATTAAACGTGTTGTAGCTCAATGGTTCTCAACTAATTTTTGCTTCAGGATCCAGATTTTACATTGGACATCAAGTGGTGACTGAACACAGTCATTATATACTATGAATAAGATAAGCCTAAATGTATTACTATTATTAATAATAATTATTTAATTCATTAATTTATTTTAGATATTTATACATTTTTTATTAATTTTATTGATTATTTTAATTGCAGTTCATAAATAAAAATTAAAGTCAATAATAATAATAATAATAATACATTATTTATTTGTTTATTTTAGATATTTATTTAATTGTATAATTGCAGGGTGTTTGGATTATCTTGTATTTAAGTGGATGCACAGTTCTTTGAAAAAATAAATAAATAAATAAATAATAACGATATTGTTATTAGCAGTATTAGCAGTCATTTAATTTAGATATTTATTTAATTTTATAATTTTAATGTAACTTGAATTTAAATGGATGCACTTTCTCTTCCATTACAAAAATTCTATTATTTTGCAATCTAACATATGCACTATTGTTATGATGATGATTTTTATTATTATTATTATCATTACTTCTCAACACCAGTTCAGTGCCACAGTTCTAGAGTGGGTAAGAGAGTGTGTGCATGTACCGTGCATGGTATGTCTCTGTCCAGACAGCAGCTTAACCAGTGCCCAGAAAGCATCTTCCTCATTCATATAAATGAGTAACAGAGCAGTGATCTGACTCATGCCCTGACAATAGCCCACCTCCTACACACACACACACACACACACACACACACACACACACACACACACACACACAATAAGAGTGAGAATCCATTGTGTGCAGCTTCTTTCCACACATAAACCAAAATCATACGCAAAAATGATTGCTGACTCTGAGACAGCAATTTAATTTAATACTGGGAAGCAAACTGAAATCAGTGTGGCTATTTAAAAAAGGGGTATTTTTGACTCACCGTGTTATAAATGGAGTATGCAGTGAGCACATGAAACAGATCCTGCTGTCTGAAACACAGCACACACAAAACAATCATGTACACATCCTCCATTCTCGTTTTCATTTTATAAGCCATAGATCATTGAGTTTTAGCACATTTTTGCAAGTTCTGTTCTTTCCCTCTCTCATTGTCTCACACACACACACACACACACTGTGAGAATGATCTGACCCTTTCAAATCTCCACAGGTAAATGTCACATCAATCAATATGAGCGCTTTAGCCCTGTCACAATTCAATACACCAATAACTCGAAGAGAAACGGTGGGGTGTAGGCGTCTCTCTCTCGCTCCATTGCGTTCGCAACTTTTCCATTTCACTTGCTGGTTAAATGTAGCAGTTTTATGGCCATGAGAAATGGAAGCACCTCCGAGGAGAAATAAAAAACGTATTTTACACAGGCAGATTAAAGCCCTACATAAAAAAAAAGAGTCTCCATCAGCAAAGCAATTTAGCATGAAAGCCTGCTAAAACACCACAATGTATGCAATATTTGCAATAAAATGTTTGGCTAATGTTTGTTCAGATAAAAGAAATTCAATTATATTATATTACATTAAATTAAATTAAAAACTTGATTATATGAAAACAAAACAAATCACAAAATATTTGTCTACTTGAATAACTCGTTCAGAATAAAAAAACATTCAGGCTATGTTCAGACTGTCAGTTAAAATCCAATTTTTGTGCATATCCGATTGGATTCTGATCATATTTAGCAAGTGTGAACAAAAAAACAAAACAAAACATAATGTGATTTTTACAAATCCATTTGAGCAACATTCATATGTTGTTTGAAATCCTACTAAAATTGCATTTCTGGAAATGGGTTTCAGTCTGACCGCTCTTATCGAATTTCGTGTGGTTTATGTCACTTTCTCACGTCGTGTGAAACGTAAACATGTCAGACATGTTGTTATAGGAAACATGCTGTCGCTGCAGAAACAAGGTTGTGTTGTAGCAAAGTGCCGGTTGAGTAGAAAATTACAATATAATGAAGACATGTTGAATTTTGATACCGGCGAAGACGACAGCACGGAATAAAGCCGTGTGGTAATGGTCATCGCATGAATTGAGGGCCCATCGTAGCATGAAGCATATAAACTTACTGTGTATCTTTGTGTGTATTTCTGTTGATGTGTGTTTGGATGCTCACTTGACATCATAACGGTGCATGAACATGATGTGATCTCTATATGTACGATTCACGTCCAGATCAATCTGACGGACATCTGGAGACAACCCCCTCGCTCTGGTCTTCAGTTTCTGGAGAAATAAAGAGACAGGGCATTGAGTTCATAAGAAATATTAACTAGCAGTGAATTATAGTCAGCATTCTGCAGAGACCACAGCATGATTTCTGCCACACACGCAAACACTTCCAGTTAAAGGAGAATACAGCCTGCAAATCATGTTTTCTGTCTGCTTGGATGCTGCAGGGCTTTAGTAAAGCTGCAATTGTCCGTTTGGGGTGATGTTTCCCTCTGTGGTGTGTGTGTGTGTGTGTGTGTGTGTGTGTCAAACCACATAAGTGTTACATTGCTAACCTCAGGGGTTGGCTATTTTAGAAAGTCATATTTAAGCAAAGAGATTGACTCTCTCTTACACAGACACACACATTTCTGTGGAATTAACAAGCTCTGAAGCAAATCATGGCTATGCTGGAATGGAGAGACTGTTTTTACCTCATAGAAGTCCTTCTTCTCCTCCTTGATTTTGGGGACGTCGAGCAGCAGACACCAAACTTGACCTCTGAGCTGCAGTGGGATTCCCTTATAGATCCTTCTCGCCAGCTACACACACACACACACACACACACACACACACACGAACAAAACAAGATTAGAATTTAAGAAACCTCTAAATCTCAACTATGTAAGTGTACACTTTGTAGACATTTCTAAAAACATAAACAGATAGACCAACAAATAAATCATTTAACAAATTTTATTTTCAAGGTAAAAACTTCACTACCATTCAGAGGTTTGAGGTCAGTTAGTATTTTATGCTCATCAAGGCTGCATTTGTTTAATCAAAAATACAGTAAAAATAGCAATATTGTGAAATATTAGTAACATTTAAAATAACACTTTTCTTTTTTAATCTGTTTTAAAATATAATGTATTCTTGGGATGGCAAAGCTGAATTTTCAGCATCATTCCTCAGTGTCACATGATCCTTCAGAAATCATTCTAAAATGCTAATTTTGTGCCCAAGAAACATTTATTATAATTATCATTATGTTGAAAACAGTGCTGTTTAATATATTTTTGTGGAAACAGTGGTAACATTTTTTTGTCATTGCATATATATTTCATTTTTAAATGACCTTTACACATAGTCATGAGGGTCTGCAGGGGTCCTATCTATAATTCTATGATGTAGTTGTTTTACACTTCACTCCTTTAAAGAAATAAAATAATAAAATGACTACTTCATAAAGTGTAATGCTTTTGCAATCTGGAATATAGACAACTCTATCAGAGACAGATGACTTTGTTTCTTTGTCATGGTTAGGAGAAGACCCAGACGGAATTTTCACATTTTCTGTGCTGATTTTGGGAGAATTTTAGGCAGGAATGGATTTAATTATGGTGAAATATGTTAAATTGAACTGGGAGTTTGAATTCATGCTAAAAATATGAAAGACATTGAAAACCTCCCCCCAAAAAAACAAAGGTATATAATATATAAAACTAAACGATGTGCACACAGATACTGCTGCTGTCCTGGTTATTAGGACACCCCCAATAACCATAATCCCACCGTCTAAACGCATTCAATACCAGTGTAATAAAACACATCTGTCGCTAACAGGTAATTGTGCAGTCAGTAAAGATTAAACTCCCATCAGAGGGCAGATTAAAAGCTCAAAAGCAAAACGCTGAAACCACAAAAGCTAATGGCCGGCGTGAATCGTCTCTCCGCTACAATTAAACACCCGC
Organism: Abramis brama; assembly: GCF_963993115.1. Lineage (NCBI taxonomy): Eukaryota > Metazoa > Chordata > Actinopteri > Cypriniformes > Leuciscidae > Abramis > Abramis brama. The sequence continues at coordinate 39,583,676 of NC_139966.1, read as the reverse complement.
TGGAACACAGAGAGAGAGAGAGAGAGAGAGAGAGGGAGAGAGAGAGGGAGAGAGAGAGAGAGAGAGAGAGAGAGAGAGAGAGAGAGAGAGAGAGAGAGAGAGAGAGAGAGAGAGAGAGAGAGAGAGAGAGAGAGAGAGAGAGAGAGAGAGAGAGAGAGAGAGAGAGAGAGAGAGATGTACGACTGTGGTGGGGTTGAGAGGTGAAAGAGAGGAATGAACACTCTTCAGTTTCCTGCACTCATCTGTCCACATTACTGCTGCTAAGTGATTTCCTGAACATCTCTTCCGCCCTCAGGGCCCATCCGTGTGTGTGTGTTTGGACTAATGGCTGCTGAGTAGTTCACTTACAATAATGGTAACGACATTATTAATAATCTTCAGGAGGCTCTTGAGGAGCTGATTATTGACAGACATCAGTGGGCACATATCCCACAGCCACAAACCCAACGAGTGTGTGTGTGTGTGTGTGTGTTTCTGCCTCTAATCTCGGGGAAATGAGGCGATTAAGACTGTTTGTTTATTTGAATAAAAACGAGACATTACAAATCGGCAGGTGTCTGTGTGTGTTTGCTTAAGCGTTTAAGTGTGTTTGTTGACGGGGGATTGGCTTTGTAATTGCGGATGAAGTCAATGACTCCATCTGTTCTACAAAACACACTATGAACAAGATGTCTCCGGTGTTTGTGAATACTGCGGAGCGCCTCCTGCTCCGGAGTATTCATTGATTAGAAACTAATAATTAAATTATACAAATGAAAAATTGAAATAAATGGAATTTCTTTTTGTTAAATTACTGAAATATTTTGGCAAGGCAAGAATTTGAATAGCAAGATTTGAAAGCATAAGATCCCTTCAGACACTCTCCAAAGACACACCTCCTTCAAAACACATAAACACACACAAAAGAGTCTGGAAAACGTCACGAGAGATAGTGGTAAATTACTTACTATATTACAATAATAATGAACGTAAACAACTTACAGAGCTCCTATTTGAACCACCTGACTGCTGCAGATTAATTTCGGCGTTGATAATGTTGCCAAGGAAACTCATAAATCTGAGTCTGAGGACGTGAACCGCTCCGAGTGGAACGTCACGGGTTGTCATCTCGTAATTATGACATGGCGTGAACGCAGCATAAGCTCATTGTTTTGGTTCAGGAGAAACTGTAAAGGCGGTTGCTGTTTGTTTGTGGTGCTCTGTGACTGTCTGTCTACAACTCTGCATTGCATCATGGGACACGCTGATGATGTGTGATGTCTGCGGGCGAGCAGGGTGCATGGAGGCATGCAAATACATATGTTGACAGGCAGGTAGGACATCGCATCATTGCATTCGGGCCGAATGGACGAACATTTCTTGGACATGGACGTGTTTTAATATTTAGACCACTTCCATTATTGATTGCTATCAGGATGTAAAGAGAGTTTCAACCAGAATAACAAAAAAGTGTTTTTGAAAAACTTTGCCAACCTTAGCGTTAATGTAAAATCTTCGGCTGACATAATGTTTGAGCATTCCTGCTATATAGGATTATACAACTAGACGATTTACCCACAGTGTAGTACACATAATGGGCAGTTTAATACCACAACTAAACATAAAATACTTACAAACGATGAAACAATGTTTATGTGGATGAATTGTTCATCATATAAACAATTTAAGAAAATCAGTTGTATAATTTTAAACCTTAAAGACGCAAGAATCATGGCACATACTGAAAAACAAACAATTAAACAAAAAGAGGGAACGAGCTGAATGATAGCATGAGCTAGACGGCTGAAGATCAAACAGGACATGAACCGGGTGGGATTTGTCAGGAATAATACACTTGACACTTGGTGATTAAAGAGAGTGAACGTCACCCCCGATCTATCCTGCGAGTTCTCAGTCGGTCGGCAGAGGAAGAACAGGCTGGGTACTGACCTTGCACCTCAGATCATGGGAAATAAAATTTGCCAAATCACTTCAGACTAATATTTATATATATTAATTCCGGCCAACATGCAAATCTAGATCACCAGATCATTTCCATTGTTGACAGAATAATCCCTATGACTGTAATATCATCAGCAATTTTCACAATAAGTGTGCTTATTGCTTGTTCACAACAACAGACCAATCAGGCTTGAGCTAGACTTTAGCAATGGTGAAATGTGTCACTGTCCTTCCTACTATTATAACATACATACTGTAACCCAGGTTTCTATAGAACCGCGCAACAATTTTATACATAATGTTAGTATTGCTACAGCTGTGTATGGGTACTTGAAATGAAATACTTTTGAGAAGTTGATGTCCTACAATAAGCAATTTTATATTCTATTTAAAACTACTTTAATGTTTTTTAAAAATATTATCCAAGCAAATTTTTATTATATATCATATTAAATTTAAATATTGCAATAACAACAACAAAAATCACAAATATTTTAATTTAACAAGTTGGGAAAAACTATTATTTAAATGTAAAAAAAAAAAAAGAAAGAAAAGAAATAAGTGCATTAACAGGTTATGTGTCAAATACTGATAATATTATAGCATAAATACAATAAAAACAGTTGATATAACAAATAAAATGCATAGCAATCATCTCACACACATATTTGTAATGTGTTATTAACACAGAATATGTTGAAATCTTCTACACACTACTGTTATAGTTATGTGTTATTTTTGTGTCAAAACTTGTATGTAATGAAACACAACAAACTCACATGTAGTTTATATACAATTTATTAAATCTGCTACATTTACATAAAGTCAACATTCAAAAATGTATTTAATTTAAACATTAACAATGTTGTATGAGTGAAATTTTTCTGAAGAGTTAACAATTAATAAAGATTGTACTTCAAATTAAAAAAAAAAAAGTGGTGTTTGACAGCATCTTTAACATTAATCATTTGTATTTGCGTATTTGTTCGAGTGCAGAGCATACACGTGATGGTGAGCTGTCAATAACTGCCACAAGTTCTTCAGGGGCGCCTTCCGTTCAAAGCTGCAAGAGTGCAAATAACACACATTTGTTTTTTATACACATAACGAATATAGCAATCTAACATTAGCAAGAAAGCCAAGAAAAACTTAAGATACAGATAATGTTAACTTCTTAGGGCATTTTACACAATACGTTGCAATCGTGAGCTCAATTACTTTTCAATGAGAGAGAGATGGCTACAAGTGTCATTGACTATTTAGAAGCGATTCCACACACAATAAAACGAATAAAACAAAGCATAACGTTTTTATAACTTTAAGTTAGCGCATATGTGTAAAATGCCCCTCGACGAACATCTACAAATTATCACAAAAGGCATTTTAGTAAACATCTATAGCCAAATACAGACACTTTTCTTACCTCCACGAATGGAAGATATCCACCGATGATGATGAGCGCGGGGATACTTGCTTGTGGAGAAGAATAACGGCTCACAAAGTGGCGCAAGCAGCAATGTGATTGGATGAAAATTAACACATGTTGTGTTGGACTTGCACTGTTTGCATTTTGCACTTTGTTGATGCATTGTTTCATGCTAATTCTTGCTTGGTGTAGACACAGTGTAATTGAACTAATTGGACTAATAATAAGAAGAAGTGATTAGCTCTACACAGAGTAATAAACTGCACAACGGTCACGCTCCACCTCAGGCAGTATGAAGATTTCTCATTTCACACCAGACACTGTTAGTGGACAGAAATGCAATTGAACACACCAAGCCGCCTGAAGATGTCCAATCAATATAGATAGACACAGACAGATTTTGTGCAGCTGAAGCAGGACAGTGGTTTTCTTAGGGGACCGGTCCAATGTCGCCCAATACACAGGACGGAGACAGCCAAAGGGAACTTCGGCCATTCACACGCATGAGATGAAAGACTGAGAAACTGACTTTCTCAAAGTCCTTCAGAGTTACGGTCTGTTTATGAAGGACACGCACCTTGTCGCTGTTCTTGTATTTCTCCCAGCTTTTCAACATTTTCAGCCATTTTGTCGTTCTCTCCAATTCCAGATGTTTATGCTAAACAGACAAAATCCAAACACGTATTACAATAAAAAAAAAAAGACAAACAATACCTTAAATGTTTAATGTTTAACACCGAGAGTACTTGGATGAAAATGGATTTCAGTGAGATCTAGAAAGCAGTATTCAATTAACAGCATTATTAAAATTTAGGAGGCCACCCATTAAAAACACATTTCAGATATTTTCTCTACAAGAACATTACGGACTCTGGGGAAGCAATGTTTCTGCGTTTCTCCAATTTAGAGCTCATTTTCACTTTATAACCTGACACTTTAAGTGCTTTTTGCATGATAAATGTGTGATAAAGAAATCAAGAAATTTTGAATCTGAATCACTTGTCAGAGTCATTTTTATATTTACTTTTAACCAAGTGGTGAGGAACATTTTAGTGGATGTATGAAGTCCATTCCCCACAAATTCACACAGTTGCCCTAGCTTTCTTTAAAATGAATGGCTATTTTGTTTTCTTATCCAATGACGTTCCTATGTGTTATATGTTATGTATTCTGCAGCTCTACACTGGAAATACAGATTTTTGGTTTACTATAGTGAGTATTTATTTTTAACTGTGATCAATTACAAAAAGGTTATCGGCAGTTATGGATATGAAAAATTACAACAAACTTGATTCAAGTGGAATCTAATTTACATGGGAAGGGGAATCATACTTGCATCCAAATGGCAATTAATCTACATAAAACAGAATTCAGTCAGACTTACTGCATGTTTACACTTTTTTTTTGTTGCTCCATTACTTTGTTTGTTTTTTTAATAAAGCTTAAAAACTGCACACAAATGTGTTGATAAATATGTTTAAAGTGTCTTCCTCATCCTACTGATCTTGGTTCTATTTTTCACAGATGCAGAATGAATACATCAGGTTTATGTTGAACCATTTTGGTGCCTTGGATACAAACAGAGCACTGGACTCACCTTTTCCTCCACTACGTCATACGTTGGAAGCTCTTTCTCACTGTGAAAGACAAAACACACTTTATTATGAAAAGGAAATACACACAGTTGGACTAAACTCATTTTAGCCAGACTACACTGGACTCTCAAATAGCTACTAATGTCTGTCCACTTTTCACATAACATGATGGCCATGCAGGGACAGAAAACGCATCCATAAATCATACACTGGTTTCTGCTGCTGACGTCAAATCTTGGTTTCTCACATGTATTACTGAAAAAGGAATTACTTTGTTCCACAGGAAGTGAACATAGCTGGATAAATAAACATCATTATTGGTAACGATGCCCTCATGACCCCCACCCCTGAAACTGTTCAAAGTGCAAGATCTTAGTCAGCTAAGCAAACAGGAAATGGCTGCCATTTTGGATCTGATCTGGGATATTCATGAGGAAACCCAGGGAAGTCGTGACATGACATTATGGCTCTGTTCCAAACCTTAGAGAGCTTCCTTTCTGTCTACATAGGCAGCAACTTTCTAAGGCAGCACTGCGGCCGAAATAAATTCTAATCAGAGTTCTAATCTGTTGTTGTGAAAACCCAATCAGAATCAGTGTAATTATTGACGAGTTCATAAGGCATTTTTTTAAACAAACATTGAGATCTTTAGAAAAACAAAACAAAGCAAAACTAAAACAAAGTCCAAACAAAACTTAAAGCAAACAAAAACAAAAAATAAAAGAGCAGAAAGAAACGTAAGATCAAAGCAAACAAAGCGAAGGAACAAAAAACAAGCAAAAAAACAACAACAAACAAACAAACCCTTAAAATACAGAACAAACAGAAAACAAAACAAAAAACAAAATCATAAGAAACACTGGCATGTGTTCCTGAGCCAGGTCTATCTATCTCTCAGTTTGCTTTTACTTCCTTGTACTTTTCCAGTGTTTTTTTTCACCCCTGCAATTACAGAGTCCTGATCTGCCAGACACATGTGGCACCCTATAAATATCGCATAGGGCACTGCTGTTTAAGGGGCCTGGGTAAACCACAAACCTCCCTGCCAGGCCGAGAAGAGAGGAGAACCGAGAAGACAGGACAGGCCAAATAAAAAGACAAACAACAAGATAAGAGGGCTCTGACTCTGCTGGCTTTCTCTAGTACCTGCATCTCCTCACTTACGTGTAAGATCTCACAGAACAGAATAATGCACATTTCTTACTGCAGGAATCCGAAGCGGTCCACCGCTTTATACAGATCAAAATTGGTCTCCTCCCACGGCTCCACCTCCGCACTTTCTTTACCCTGAAAGCACAAATAACACAAAGCAGTGAGTACACATCAGTTGAGACATAGTTTTAGCGTGTATGTGTGTGTGTGTGGAGTTGCTCAAGGCTTGAGTTCTTAAAGTGTTTGGCTCCAATGATCTGTGAATTTGCTGTTCATGCATATTTTAGGCAGGTACATAATGAGAGGTGGGCAGAATGTGGACAGGTTCAGTACACCACAAATAAACTATACAAAGAGCAGAAATAAAGAGCGAGGCACCTGTGGCAGAAACAGATCATCCTTGAGTAAGAACAGTGTGTTTACGAAAGGAGAGAGACACATGGACCACGGAGAGACACATGTTCTGACCACACATACACACTAGAGAAGTGACGGTGAGGATATTTTTGCGCGCGTCCGCACGTGCATTCATAATGGTGCGGAGCAGAGCGAGCGTTTTCAGTTCATTACTATGGAAAAACGCTCGCTCTGCTCCGCACCATTATGAATGCACGTGCGGACGCGCGCATTTTACTTTAGCCTTCAAATCAGCTAACTTAAAATCCCCCGCCGGTATTACCGGTGTTGTCACACGTCGATTCTGTTCTGCTCGCTCCGCGCCTGTGGACACGGGCGCATTTTAGTTTCGCTTTCAAAGTAGCGCCAATTCAGGGGCGCATTGCCTGAATGGTTTGTTCAATAGCCTATTATTCTTGATGAAACACACAACAACAACAACAACAACAACAAAAAAAAAAAAACAGTACAATGACAAATTCGCTTAAATAGGCGCTTTTACATTTCGATTTGACACCAAATGCTCCATCTTCTTGTCAGTCAGCTCTTTACTCTCGTGATAAATGAAATCTGACTCCTGCTTCTGATCTGTGCTGCAACTCTCGTTCTGCTCACGATTTATTAAGCAGACACGTTCAGTTTTTAATTGTAGTGTCTGTTCTCTAACTGAACTAAATTATTTTATATAAAAAAAAAAAAATCTAATCGATGGTGAGTGGTGGTGCTGCAAGTGATGTTGCTTCTGAACACCGGTAACACTGTTAACACCGACTATCGTAGCAAGCCTAATACACACAATTTTTTTTTTTTTTCTAAACTTAAAGGTGGGGTATGTGATTCTCTTTTATGTCCATTTTTTCAAAATCACTTGAAATCCTATTCCTAACCCACTCACAGCCACTGAGTTAGAAGCACTGAAATGAAAATTAAGCAATTTAATCATCTGTGGAACGGGCAGGACTCGAAAAACTCCAGCCAATCATTTCCAAGACCACCTAGAATCATTGGACAGTAAGTTCGTCAATCAAACGGTCGTACCATCCCCCCTCCCCCTCCCTCCACATGAATGGGTGGAGTCAGGGCCAGCGTTGGAGGAAAGAAGGTAGGACCATTTGAGTTGTGTATTTTCAAAATGCTTAACATAGAGACTTCATTTAAATATAAGCCGATAATTATTTTGATAATATGACTGATAACTATGGAAGCTTGTTTCCGCCACAGAATAATAATGAAAAAAAAATGTAATTGCGACTTTTTATCTCACAATTCTGACTTTTTTTTCTCACAATTGCGAGATTACATCTAGCAAGTCTGACTTTTTACCTCAGAATTGCGTGATATAAAGTCGTAATTGTGTGTTATAAAGTCAGAATTGCGAGATGTTAACTCGCAATTGTGAGATAAAAAGTCGCAATTAGCTTTTAAAATGCTTTATTATGTGGCAGAAACAAGCTTCTATATATAACTGATAAATGGCCAATATAAAAATTTTAATTAAACAATTAAATAAATCAATATTTTCAATAATTTGTGTGCACTGTTGCATGTCTAGTTTGACTAATGGCAATTTTTTATTCACATTTTAAATGTGTCACTAAAACATATGAAAAGAAAGGTGAAGCACGCTACTCATTGACAAAATAATTTCATCCCAAAAGCCATTGAACTGTCAAGCCAGTGACTAACTATGCAATAAACAACATGTGCACTTTGTCACTTTGCCAAGAAAATGTATGCAAATTTAAATGTAAAGCAAATGTGAAGGTCTTGATAGATCTGGGAGGCCTGGAGAAAGAGAAAAGAACGGGAGGAATCAATCGGCAGGAGCGAGAACAAGAGTGTGAGCGATAAAAAAGAAAGAGTATGAAGGAAATCGAAAATCAGAGACAAAATATTATCTGGTACAGAGAGAAGCCATATCAAGGGCACACGCACACACTCTGTCTCTCTGTCTCACCCTCTTGTGTGTCACAGGCATAAATCTACAGTGGGATATGATAATCTGATGGCATGTCACAGTGACAGGCATGGCTGTGGGAAATATTTCGGCCTGTGACACATGCCAAGGGCGCACCCCTCCTCCACTGTTTTCATGTCTTCCTGCATCTATTCATCCCTCTAGACCTGACAAAATGACCTCACAAGAACAATATTACATGCACTAACATGTTTACATTTGTATGTTATGACATTTGACATTTAAACAATTAAATGACATCACTACCTGGCTTAGTGGCATTCACACTTCCCTTCTGTTACTGTAAAATGTGACAACACCCAAAACTAGAGCCTGAACAATGAGTTCCGTAATATACATAATGTAGAGTCTGTTGCAGATGCGCTATTTGGATGGCTGTGGAAACTATGCTTTGGAGGGGATGGATTTAGGACACATCTTCTAAGAGAGCGATTTGTTGTGTTGACAGTCCAACTGTTACTGTTGGACACAACAAAACCTCTTAAGGAATTTGGGCTCTTTATTCATCCCCTTCAACACAATGCTGTAGGGATGAATCAGTGAGTTAAATCAGTGCGGGAACAAAACATCCAGGCTGTTTTTGTGAAGTGGATCAACTAATTTATAAAACCAAAAATTAGACTGAAGAGAAATTTCTTAACAAATCAGATATCGCAACCTCTCAATGAGAGTCCACAAGAGATCTGGGGCCGATGTCAGGATTTTCAATGAATAACGACTTAAATTTCAGTCTGTTTCTCCCTGTTGTATGGCTTCTGAAAAACATAATACATGAATCGTTCATGCACTACTTTTATGGTGTTTTGGTCATTCTCGAGCCAGTCCTCTTTTACTTTCATTATCAAAACCAAACCAAACCAAACCAAACAAAACAAAACAAAACAAAACAAAAAACAGGTTTGGAACAACAAGTTGTGCAAAAATGCAAGAATTCAGGGAGTAGAAATGTTAAAACTTGCATTTTAGAGGGTAAAAAAAAGAAACTAACTAAATGAAAACTGTAATGGAGTTTAGGCAGAGCTCCAGACTAACTTTTTGCCTTGGTTGCACTGGTGCGCCTAACTTTTTTATTTAGCCAAATTTTTCCTCGGCTCGCGCCACCTTTAACGCCACAATTTCAAGGTCACCTTTTTATCACGCTCCATAAACATTCATATTTTGTACATTTTTTATATTTTTTATTTGAAGCACATTAATCTCCGTAACCTCTGACCACTGTGCCGATCAACGCAAGCGGAAAGTGACTCATCTGTACTGAAGATGGCCCTTGTCAACACACGGTCCCTGGTAAATAAAACTTTCATTTTAAATGACATTTTTACTGCGCAAGCACTGGACTTCCTTTGTGTTACTGAGGGCCCTTTCACACCTGAAAGTCCGCACCAAGGTCCGAACCAGAGTTCATGTTTTGATACTTTGTATACATTTGGTTAGTTTTGGTTTGGTTTCACATTGCAATTATGCGAGCGCACTAAAGAACTTTTCATGACGTACTTGCGTCCTGTCGTCATCATCTACATGGCTGCATATTGACATTGATTGGTTTGTAAACGGACGTGCGTCTGACGTCGGCGTGTTGTCAATTCGGCGGGTAACTTTGACAAGAATGAATGAACAGACGCATATCGTTGCCAATATACTGTTATTATTACGGCATTAACAGTTACTCCCTCCAGCACCAACTATACTCGACGCTAGTTCAAATTCGCCAAATGAACGTCCTCGTTGTGCGAACATTTTATCATCGCCGGCAGGACGCTGGACAAATGTGTGTGTGTGTGTGTGTGTGTGCGCGCGCGCGCGCACGCGAATCAGCTGGAAGAAACGCTGTGGGCAGGACTGACAGATCTGCACATAAATATTCTTCTTCAGTTGTTTAGGCTACGCGGGAACCACCGGGACTTCCTGTAAATAGTCCGAAAGTCCGAACCATACAGAAAATGCTTTCACACTAGAAACGAACCAAACCTTTGAACAGTTTGATCCGGACCGAGACCACCTCTTTTCGTCGGACCAAATTTCGTCTGTTTGGTCCGACCGGACCGTGGTCCGGGGGAGGTTTCACACCTGTAATTTTGATTCGGACCAAACTGAAAAGTCCGAAAGTGGTTAAACCTGGCGAATCAAGCTCGCTGGCTGAACTACTACCACAGGATTGTAACTTTTTAAATACCCCGCGCTCGTCTGGCCGCGGTGGGGGGCTAGCGACGGTTTTCAAAAACACCTTTCCGTGTCGATCCTTATCTACAGTTTCATATAGCAGCATTGAGGTGCAACTTTTTCAAATACTACTAGCAAACCCTGTCACTATTGCTTTGTTATATCGTCCTCCCAAACATAACTCAGAATTCATTAATGAATTTGCTGCATTTGTGGGGGATCTTGTTATTGCTCATGATAAAATATTGCTGACTGGTGATTTTAATATTCATGTCTGTTGTGCATCTTTAACTTTATCCAGGGAGTTTTTAAATCTTATTGAGTCTTTTGACCTTGTTCAGTGGGTATCTGGCCCTACGCATCTACAGGGTCATACCTTGAACTTGATTTTAACTCATGGATTATCTGTTTCAGATATCACAATTAGCAATGCAAACTTTTCTGATCATATGCCTGTATTTTTCTCTGTTCCATACTCTGGTCAAACTCTAAAAAATCAGCCCATGGGGCACATGTCTCGTACCTTTACTGAGGAGTTCACTGTAGCATTTCATGAGGTGTGGAATTCTTCTGAAACGGAATCTACTCTACATAACTTGGATGCGGACGAACATCTCAGTTATTTTAACTCTACTTGCGCTTCTATCTTGAACAGTATTGCTCCATTAAAGCTTACATTTCGTAAATCGGTGCCAATTCCCTGGTTTAATGAATCAGTGCGTTCTCTCAGACAGGCCTGTCGACAGGCCGAGCGCAAGTGTAAAAAGGACAAATTTCAGGTCTCATATGAAATTATGAGAAATTCACTTTCTTCGTTTCAGAGGGCAGCCAAAGCTGCTAAGTGTAAATATCTTTCTGATCTGATTATGAAAAATAGGCATAACCCTCGTGTCCTCTTTTCCACTGTTGACTCTGTGCTAAATCCACCTGTTAATCTTTTCCCTGAGCCTTCTGTCTCCCTTTGTGAAAGTTTTGGAAACTTTTTTACAAATAAGGTATTGGCTATTAGATCTCAAATGGCTCAGACTGGATATACTATGTCAGAGATTCCTTTATACTCCTCCACATGGTCTGTGTTTGAGCCACTCAACTTGCACTCCTGTAAGGCAATTGTGGATTGCCTTAAGCCCACTTAATGCCCACATGATATTGTTCCTTCGCATTTCCTCAAACACACTATGGATGCAATTGGTCCAGGTCTATTATCTGTCATTAATAAATGCTTATATACGGGCCTTAAACATGCTGCGATAACACCATATATTAAAAAACCTAATCTTGATCCTTCATCTCTTTCCAGTTTCCAGTTTTCGACCTATTTCAAATCTTCCTTTTATATCAAAGATCATGGAGAAAGTTGTATTGGCTTAATTACAATCTTTCCTGTTAAACAGTTCTATCAATGAAGTTTTTCAATCAGGTTTTAAAGCATTACATAGCACTGAATCTGCTCTTTTAAGAGTCTTAAATGATACATATCTCACCACTGACTCAGGCAAACAAATGGCTTTGGTCCTGTTAGATCTAAGTGCTGCTTTTGACTTAGTCGACCACAACATCCTTCTGTCACGCCTGGAGTCTTGTGTAGGACTTTGTGGTTCTGTTTTACAGTGGTTTCACTCTTACTTGTCAGATAGCCTAGATGTTTTACTGTTCACTTGGGACAATACGCATCCACTAACAAACCCCTTGGTTGTGGTGTTCCTCAGGGATCAATCCTTGGGCCTGTGTTATTTTCTCTGTATTTGCTCCCCGTGGCCGCTATTTTTAAAAAACATGGTGTCTCTTGTCATGGCTTTTCAAGCAATTTTTTAAACTTAAATGAAAATAAATCTGAGTTTATAATTTTCGGCCCCAAGGAAAACTGTGTTTTTGATTTTGATCTTGGCTTTCTCACCCCATATAACACAAAGTGTGCCAGGAATTTGGGCTTCCTTTTTGACTCCAGTTTAAAGTTTGACAAACAGATTTCAGCTGTTGTCAAGTCATGCTTTTACCAACTTCTCCTTCTCAGTAAAGTGAAGCCCATTTTATCAAGGAGTAATTTGGAAACAGCTATTCATGCATTTGTTACATCTAGGCTTGATTACTGTAATTCTCTGTATTACGGCATTTCTCAGGCTTCCATCTCTCGTCTACAGTTGGTTCAAAATGCAGCCGCTAGACTACTTGAAGAGAAGCGAAAGTACGACCACATAACACCTATTTTAATGTGTCTGCACTGGCTTCCGGTAAAGTATAGGATTGAGTTTAAAATTGTATTATTTGTCTATAAAACCCTGGATAATTTGGCACCTCAATACTTAACGGATCTTTTGACTCCATACACTCCATCCAGAAACCTGAGATCCTCTGACCTTGGCCGTCTTACAGTCCCTAAAGTAAAACTTAAAAAACGCGGTGATCGCGCTTTTGCCGCTGCTGGGCTGAAGCTGTGGAACAGCCTTCCTCCTTCTATTAGGCATGCCCCATCTATCTGTACTTTTAAATCTCAGCTCAAGACTCATTTATTCAGTGCTTTTTTGGCTTGTCTGGTATTTATGTATGTATATTGGTTTTATTTTTGTGTCTCTTTTATTCCTTGTAAAGCACTTTGGTCAACTCCGGTTGTGTCTTAAATGTGCTCTATACGTCTCTGAGTCGGATGCCATCCCCGACGAAGGACCAGGGCTTGGCATCTTACCAGGGACTGGGGAGACTGGTGGCTGAAGTAGCTCCATGTCTGGGCTGTTGTCGGAGCATTGACCGGGGAGAGTGTTGGGGGGAACAGGCCTACTTTTCTTAAAGAAAAAAACTCTCTATGGGTCTATTTCTTTTCATTGTTCGGCTGATTGCCGTAACTGATTCTCTGGTGCTCAGGTCGCAATTTCAATCACACAGCACGGAGCAGTGTAGGCCTACAGGAATATCTGGACCACAGCCAATCAGAGGCAAAGACCCGCTCCATCTCTGTCTCTGATTGGTTTAGACCACGATATGATCCAACCATGAGTGTGAGTTCCGTCAAAGGAGAACAAACTCTTCGTTCGTGGAGAGGCAGCGGATGCAAGGACGTTAGGTGCACCAAATTGGTCGCACTCTAGAGCCCTGTTAGGTGTTGTGCTCTCTTGAGTTGAGAGGAGAATCCCTGCGTAAGGGAGCTTATCACAATCCAATTAACAGACACGTTACAGAATTAGAGCTCCCTAATGAGTGCTCAGATTACACTCAATTTAAACTATCAATTAACAAACCGGCCATGCTTGAGAGATTTCATGAGAAAAACCATGAGACCTTACACAAGCTTTCAGTGAAAACAAACATTAATCATAGAAAGGGGACAGGTGAAGTCATAATGTTCTTAATATGTATTCCCACATAATATTCTTAATATTTATTACCACATAATCATTATGCATCAATGTAGTGTAAGGTCTCATTTCACTTTTAAGGCCACTTCCTTCCACGTAAGCCAACATACTTCACCTATGTCTTTTAACAAGTGTATCTTCTGGAAAGCATGGATGAAGATACAATGCCAGATGTGAACTTGGGATAAAAGTTAGCCTCCCAACATAAGTGATATACATAGCAGCTGGGGAACAGGTGTTTCACATCATGCCTGCTACATATTTCAGCAATTCTAGAGCACTCTTTTGACCAATCAGGACCAATCTTTCTAACATCAGACAGACAAACTTTCAGCAAAGTGTCGCAGCTGAGATTACAGAGAATCTTCCCAATGAAAACGCGCACATCGAACATGATGTGCGCAGGTTGTGAACTATGGTGGAAGGCGGTATCTGACTGGATCAGAGTACGTGTTTGTTGTGTTACTGTTTTTCTTGGAAGTGTATTGGAGGGTATTTGGCTGGTGAGTGAATGACGGCTGTTTTCTCTCACCTTGTCATATTTGGCGAGTATCTCAGCTCGCTCCTGTTCCAACTTCACTGCAGCATCCTGCTCTGAATTAGACGCTGGAAAGAGAAACAGAAAAAAATAGACCAATTAGCTGCAATTTTCACCGTCCAGTACGTGAATCATCTCACTAATAAGCCTGGCTTACAGAAATAAAAATAAGTTGGACCTTCTTTGCACTTTAACACACACACACACACACACACACACACACACACACACACACACACACACACACACATACATTCTCTCTTTTCTATCCGCTAGAGCATAGCAACAAGTGGCTATTCAAATAGGTCTGAGCCAATATGTGGCTCTCAAGGGCAAAAGTGCGTCATTCACATCTAAAGCAAACAACGTGGGTCTGCTTTTATAGGAAGGTTCAGTGTTAAATACAGTACATCTGTATTATGAGGAGAAAAATACTGACAGTTTATAAAAAATAAAATCAGAGGCTGTTTAAACAGTCAATTCAATGCTGTCTGTCATCTTGATAGATGAACTGCAACACAATAAACATTAAAAACTGTTTCGAAAGCATAGCGATAAAATGTAAATATTATACATGTTAATAATATGATTTTATTATAATAAGCCGGTCTGTGCAAACATCCAATCTTTCAACTCCTGTCATGACCATGTATACCAGGTAACTTTTTCTGTAATTATCTGCAAAGTACTGTTAAATAATCATAAATTGTCCCATAACTAAAAGGATGACAAAAGCCTTTAAAAGTGAAGAAATTAAAGTTGTGTCATAATTACTCACCCTCACATCGTTCCAAACCTGTATGACTTATTCTACTGCGGAACACGAAAGAAGATACTCTGAGAAATCTCAGTGTTTTTTAAAAATGGAAGTCAATGGCCATCAAAGATTCTTGGTTACCAACATTCTTCAAAATATATTATATAATATCATTATATAATATATATCATAAATATATTGTGATCCACAGAAGAAGCCCTACAGGTTTGAAACAACATGAGGGTGAGGAAATTATTACATAATTTTCATTTTTGAGTGAACTATCCCTTGAGTAACCCACATTGGTGTGAAGAAAATATATATTTTTTTTTTTTTTTCTCCAAAAACACAAGCATCAAATTTCTGCTTTTATACTCTCCAGAACATATTGTCCCAAATAATTCCAATGATACTGAATTGCACATGCACTAAAAGCATTAAACTAAAAGCACTTGTGTTTATTTTTACAAACTGAGATGATTTTCTGTGGCATTTGACAGCATGTTACAGACGCTGTTGACAGAGCTTAACTTGTATCGAACCTAGGACGTTCCAACAAAAGCAGCACAGCTCGAGAAAGTGATAAGTCCAGAGTGAGATAAGAGAAAAGTGTGTGTTTGAGGGCAATAAAACATCCTACTGGATCCCAGCCTGGACTTTGATGTTGTCTATGAAGTGTGTAGACACACAATCAGATGGAAACATTCTCCTGTGAAGAGTTCTGCTGTGGGGCTGTTGATGTAGGATTGGGTTTACTGTGTATTTAATGTATCCTGCTGCTAGTGCACAAACACATCTATTTTTCACATGCAGCCGGCCAATGAAATTACAACCTGCGCACGTAGTGGCCAATCATTTCCTCTTCAGGAATTAGGTTAATGCTGCCACTTCCTGTTTGGCTTGGTTCCCTTTCAGAGCGTATTTTGCAGGCAACACTTACTTACACAGGCTTCCACCAGCTTTCAGCCCTTGGGTCAAAGCCAGCCAGAGTCTCAGTTCTGAATGAATAGGCTTTTAAAGCCAATGGAATTTTTATGGAAGGATGGTGCTTGTTTGTGTGTGAGTGTGTGTGTGTATTTAACAGATGCAAGTAGAGTGAAAATAGAAGCACATGGAGCAGATGAGATGTGATGAGACAAAATGAGTTAACATGAGACAAGAAAAGACAAGAGAAGTTAAGATTAGAATAGGTGAAGAGACTAGATGAGAAGAGGTGAGAATACACAAGGCAAGACGAGAAGAGACGAGACAAGAAGACATTATAAGAATTGAAAAGAAGAGATATAAGAGAAGAGACAAGTTGAAATGAGAATCGAATAGTACGTGAAAGAAAAAAATACAAGAGACAAAATGAGAGGAGATGAGATTATGTGAGAGAGAAGAAAACATTATAAAAGAAGAACCTACGTGAGAGGAGATAGAATGTGATATGAGACGAGACGAGATGAGACGAGAGAAGAAGTGAGTATGTGAGATGATAGAAAAGATAAGAGATGATGATTATGAGAGAGAAAAAAAGCATGTAATAGAAATGTGTGACGAGACAAGAACAGTAAAGACGAGAAGAGGCAAGACTGTGAGAAATGAGCCAAGATGAGAAAGGAGGAGTATGTGGGAAATTAAGAGAGTATGCAAGAAACGATTATGTGAGAAGAGAGAATGTGAGAGAAAATATGAGAAAAGTAGAAAGCATGTAAAGATGAGACATAATATGAAATAAGACAAAATGAGAAGAAAAAACACGACAAGATACAAGATCATGAGAGGGAAAAGATGTATATGAAAGGTGAGACAAGTAGAGAGCAGAATAGATTATGCAAAAAGATGCAAGACAAGGAGAGATGAGATGAGAAAGAAAAGTAGAGAGCATGTAAGAGAAGGTAGTATGTGAGACAAGACGAGAACAGGAGAGATGAGAAGAGACAAGATCAGCCGAGATGAGAAATAAAGAGTAAGTGAGAGAGGAGATGAGACGAGAGACAATAATATGTGAGAAAAGAATACGAGCCAAGATAAGAAAAGAGTGTATGACACAAGGAGATTATGTGAGAAGAGAGAATGCGTGATGACACAAGGCAAAACAAGATGAAAAAAGACAGTGTGTGAGAAAAGAAACAAGACAAGAGACTAAATCATACAAGGAAAAATATGAATTTGAAAGACAAAGCAAGAAGAGAACTGAATAGAAGAAATGAGAAGAGAAGAGAAAAAATTACATTATGAAAACAAAGGGAGAGCATGCAAGAGAAGGTATTATGTGAGACGAGACAAAAACAGTCGAGTAGAGATGAGAAGAGAAGAGACCAGATGAGATTATGTGAGAAATGAGCTGGAATGAGAAAAGAAGAGTATATGAGAGACGAGATGAGACAAGATATGTTAGAGAAGAAGATAAGGAAAGAAGAGAGTACGGTATATGAAAGAAGAGACAAGATAGTGGGATGTGCGAGAAAAAATGAGACAAGACTATGAGAGATAAGCATGTTGAGGCAAAATGAGACAAGAATATGTAAGATATGAGCTGAGATGAGAAAGGAAGAGTATATGAGAGACAAGATGAGACAAGAGGAGATGTTAGAGAAGATATTGAGAAGAGAAGAACAGAGTACATGAAAGATGTATGTGAGAGACAAATCGAGAAAAGATGAGAAGAGACCAGTAAATGGCTGGTGGTCTTAAAGCTCTTGGGTCTCCATGGCTTATTAGCATTCACTCAGCACCATGTTTCAGCTCAACACTCTCTCGTTCATGCTCCATACATCAGTCTGACAGCTCACGCTGAGCGTATGTGAGCACAAGCGTATTTAGAGATGAGCGAATGTTCTCTGAGGCCTCTGCGGAAGAGACGTCGTACACGAGAATGAGAACCATTTCAATCCCTCTTAATGGTCATTTGTCAGATTAACAGAGCTCATTTCACAAGGATAAGAGTGAAGAAATCACAGCTCATCTTCCCTGAAAATTTGCTGAGCACAAACTGCAACAAGCTGAAATACAATTAATGTGAATTATGAAGGAAAAACAGCAGCATTTTTCATTTTTTGAAATGGGACCTGTCACAGCTAATATTATTAAATACTCACAAATATGTGCACGAGAAACGCAAAAGTTAGCTTATCACTTTGATGCAGCGGGGATCATTCCCAATTTCTGGGTAAGTGTGGCAAAAGCAGAATGGCAAATATGTAGTATTCATGATGAAATATAAGCGAAAGAAATGGATGATGTACTACATCCACTGGGATTCTTAAGTGTAAGTCCAATGGATATTGTACTATCCCATGAGGCCGAGGGGAGCTGAAGGACCTTCAGTTTCAAAAAGCGCACAAAAAAACAACAACAACAGCAAAAATTGGTGGAAAACTCTGAGATGAGCAACTCATTTCTGTAGCGCAATTTCTAAGTGCTAGAGGTGCCAAGAAAGTTGTTCCTGGTGCTTGAATTACTCTTGAGTAACAAAATGTTCATTAAGACGTTAATGAAATTAGTCTCGTGACACACATCCCTAATTTAAACATGTTTATCAACACTGGTTCTTTACTGGGATTGATAGTTCCATGAAGAATCTTTAACATCCACATAACATTTCCATTGCACAATAGGTTCTTTATTGTGGGAAAAAGGTTATTTAGATTATGTTCTTAAAGAATTTTTTTTTTTTTTTTTTTGTGTATTGAGGACATAGCCTAAGTAAACTACACACACACACACACACACACACATTCTTGTACATCTATCTTTATGAGGACATTCATGAGACACAATGCAATCTCTAGCCGCTTACCCTAACCTTACCCATCACAACTAAGTGCCTAACCCGAACCCTTACCCTAAACCAGGGATGGGCAACTTCGGTCCTGGAGGGCCACTGTCCTACAGAGTTTAGCTTCAACCCTAATCAAACACACCTGAACAAGCTAATCAAGGTCCTCAGGATTACTAGAAAATTACAGACAGGTGATTTTTTCAGGGTTGGAGCTAAACTCTGTAGGACAGTGGCCCTCCAGGACCGAAGTTGCCCATCCCTGCCCTAAACCTACCCTTAACCTAATTATAACCTTATCCCTAAAACCAAGCCTTGACCCTCAAACAGGCCTTTAAAGGGCTCTCAGAAAGTGAGGACCGGCCAAAATGTCCTCACTTTACTCTCTTTGTCCTCACTCCGATCGTCTAAAACTCAAACTGGTCCTCACAAAGATAGTTGTACAAGTACACACACACACACACGTCTCTCTTGTGTGCAAAAGCACTAAGAGTAACGCATGTTCTGTTCGTTTTTTTCACTCTGGCGTCTTTGCCTTCACAGACGATTCCACTCAGATTCAAGAGCCGTCCAGCTCTTTGTCACACACACACTAATGCTGACACTGTCTGACACCATTTAACAAAGATCATACAGTTCTAAAGGGATGTTAGTCAGGCAGACATTCCCCAGCTATTTTTATCAACACTTTAGGAATTTATTAATTTCTATTTTCTCCCACACTTCCTGTAGAATGTCCTTCTGCCTTTCTCAATCTCTCCACATCTCTTTATGGTGAAAATACCCAGATCTTCCTCAGAATGGTTGTGGTATTTTCAGGCATGTGATGTCAATGAATCAATGGTCTGGATCTTTATGACTTCTCAGACACACACATACACACAACCCTGTAATAGCGTCTGTCATTACAGCTCACTCGTACATGGGCGACTTTTGGCCACAAACACCAAGCCATCATTCAAATCACGGCGTCAGGTTCAGCCCACGGTGGAAAAGATGTACTGTTAAAATCAAAGCTCAAAAAGCAACACTATTTAAAATGATTTTCCACTTGTCCCATTGGTTAGTAAAAACAAAGAAAAAGCAACCAAAGCAGCCAAACTTAATACTACATTTGATTTAGTTCACACTAGCTGTTAGTAAATGGTGTACAAAATAAATGGCAATAGTATTTTCTTTTCTAAACCATGACAAAACAAATGCTTAACGGGGAGTTACATGCATTATTTATGCCAAAAGCATTCATTTAAATACATTTTGTGCAACATACACACAATGAGTGTGTGCTGAAGATATTAGCATGCAGAGACTCAATGCGCTTTCTGCATCTCTCTTTCTCTCTCATCAGAGTGCAAGTGTGTGACTGTAATGTCAGGCCTGATTGGTGACACGCTAATTTCCCACCTGTTGTTCTCTCCTCTTGACTCATACATCATTTCATCCTTATTTTATCCGTAATGAAAGACAAGATGGAGCAGAGACCAAGGGCGCACACGGTCGGAAAACAAATCGAACGTTTGACAGATCAATCTCATGTGGTTATTGCTGCAATGCTTCTACATGTTTCCTTCAAATGTAGATGTTGAGGAATAAAGATTGTTTGAGAACAAACCAGAACCCGCCGCATGACGTAGAGTCTGCATCTTTCACTCTCATTTAATACATAGATAAAAGTACAGCTTTGTGTAGAAAATACAAACTAGAGATTCAGTTCCAATTATTTTTAAGTGTCCAATAACCAATTTGTAAAACCAATTTGTAATTATGGTTTTATTTCTGTATCGTCTTACCAACAGCCGGCCCATCTTTATTCAAAACGACTGACATCATAATGGAATGTAATGATATCATAGATCTGTTGTTTTAAAGAAGAGAGATGAATGAGGTCATC
This sequence comes from Abramis brama, assembly GCF_963993115.1. Classification (NCBI taxonomy): domain Eukaryota; kingdom Metazoa; phylum Chordata; class Actinopteri; order Cypriniformes; family Leuciscidae; genus Abramis; species Abramis brama. Next base: position 39,562,729 of record NC_139966.1, on the reverse strand, counting down.
GGATCTTACCTGGCTCAATCTCTCCATGGTCTGTATTGCCATTCAGATTTTTGGTATGCATGAGTGTGACAAACACACACACACAAATACTCACACACGTATCAGTTTTCTTAACTCGCCATGTTAAAGTCAACTTTCAGCATCTAAACTAAAAAAGTCCAGTTTCTCATCACTCTGAGTGAAATGAGATGCGAAGGGGAGACAGAGAATGAGGGGAAAAGAGAAAGAAATGGAGAAATGAAAGAAGAATGGTGGAGAAAGATGACAGCAAGGAGGAAAGGAGGCAACGAGACATGCTCTGACAATACGGCTGTTTGTTTACTTCAGAGACACGTCACACTTCAGACCCACACACTACATACCAGACTGACTGACTAACAAGAGCTCCTATTCACACACACACACACACACACACACAGAGAGAGAGAGAGAGACCTCTTACATAAATCAGTTGTATCTTATATGAAGTGTGTAGAGCTTCATGTTCAAGCGCGGCACTGCGATCAGAGCATATCGATCGGTTCGCAGTAAATGCTGCTCCATATTTACAAGCGCTGTGAGTTTGAGGCCCTTATAATGCGCATTTGAAAAGGCAACACATACCAATCAACTTTCCAAACTTGTAATGAGAAGCGTTTACAAACCTGTTGTCCAACAAAAGAGAATATTAAAGTTTTTACTCCAAACTCACTTTATAACATCAGAGTTGAGTGTTTGAAGTAACTTCCTTCTGACGTGACTTCATGTCACAGAATGATGCAGAATGATTTTATTTTATAATACTGAATACAGTGAAAAAGGCTACGCCAATTAGCACTGCAATATACTTTATTCTTATGAAAATACTCGAGATGTCTAGAAGAACACAGATAAATTATATATTGTCGCAATGGTATGTTTATTGTCTTCATGTTTCATCAGTCCAAACGTCTCTATGTGAATTTGAGTCTGCTGCAGCGGTATCTGGATGCCTTTGTCCATATAAGGGATTTCCTGGAACGTCTTCAAGACAACCATAATGATATGGTTGTCTATAAGTCTATAGATATGGTTGTCTATAAGACGTCGTCTTATATGTCTTATAGACACTCTATAAGACATATACGTCTAAGATGTCTTATAGACAACCATAAGTTTTAATGGTTGTCTATTTACACTAAATGCAAATAGCCCACCTTGTTGGCAGAGGCTATTTACACTAACTTCCCCCACTGACTTCTGGTTGGTCAAGACTAAATTATGGAAGACAGTAGTAATAGTGTAGGGGTAAGGCGCGTGGAGCTTTTAATGCAAATCGACCTGAGTTCAAATCCGCCTTCCCTTTTCCTATCACATATCAGATCGGAAAGGCATTTATTTTCAATAATAATGAATAAAATATTAGAAAAGTGGAAATAAACGGTTTAACGCATGTTTAATAATTAAGTGTTTATTAGTTAGGGGTAGGGGTAGGTGTTGGGAGGGCTTTATAGTCCCAATAAGTAGGCATCCATTTAATAATTTTAATAAATAGCATCTATTGTTATTTGCACTTGCCTAAGTTTTATGACCTCTATAAGTCTCACTTGTGGACTTTCTGCGCGAGTGCCCCCTCTGGCTACGAGTATGAATGAAACAGACATTACATCACGTGTGTACTCACTTTACATTTTTATCATAATAATTTAATATTTTAAAATAAAACTTTAAACCTTTCAGGGTTTGTAATTAGAAGATGTCAATCAATATGAACTCAAATATTTCTCAAAATCTCCCAATACCAAATTACCTTAGATACGCTATTCACATTGTTTTTATGGCTCTATACTTTACTAACGATTGACTCATTTGTCTATTTTTAGTCCTCCAAAGCAACTGTAGGAGAAACGTCTGAGACAAAAACTTTATACATTAATGAACTATATCTCAAAACCTCATTAATGTTTCCTTTGAACAGTTTTCCTCTGAGATGACAACATATTTTAGCTTTTGTCTAATTAACATATTTAAAAAAATACTGATTGAGTTTTCCTTGTAGTAAAAATGCAGTGTGAAAAAAAAAAAAAAAAGAAGCAGAATATGAAAAGGCAGAACAGATAAAGGAGAGAGAGGAAAAAAAGAACCAGAAATAGAATATGAGAGAAGCAGAGGATAAATTATTTACCCCTGCGTATCCTTGTGTTACACCACTGACCTGAGACTAACCACTTGACTCTGTCAACCAATCAAACGACAGAATCAGCCTCTTTCACTAAAGAACAAAACAGCTAGCCAATATGCATTTAATCTATTCCATGATATCACTGTTTACACATTAACAATAAGCAACACTAAAATTAATTTGTTTCTAAAATCTGAAATAAAATAAAATAAATCAAAAGATAACCATTACAAACTCCTCCTTTTCCGTCATGCAGGGGATTGTGGGTAATTAAAGCTGAAAAAACATGCATGAACACATGCTTCGAATACAATTAATAGTATACAATTGATGTATATATACTATTTTCAATATATTATGATTTGGGATGCACTGATTCTCATCTTGCAAACTATTAAGATGCGAGATTAGACAGTAAACTAGAGACTTACTGTCAGGAAGCAACTGGGAAAATGACAGGAAATAAGTTTGGAAATGCAACAACATAAATCAACATTATCAACCAGGAATTCCCAGAGTGAAACCAATGGTCTACACAAAAGGTGCCCGTTTTATACACACACATACGGAACAAACACAAAGAAAGGAGAAGGAGAATGGAGAAGCTGGAGGAGGAAGTTAACAACAATATGAAATGTCAAAATAGCTTTTGAACAAGACACAAACAAGCAGAAATTGAGTATTGCTGATTACAAACTAACTTGTCACATCATACTTCCTTAATAAAAGCCCCTGAGGTAAACATGTATGTAACCATGAGCTACAATGGGCATAGCTATTAGGGGACTTGCCTGGATTGCTCAATTCAGGGTTAGATTGATCAACAAATTTCCCCATCATTTTGAAATTGAAGACAGAACCGTGCAAAGCAGGCTTTTCTCTTGATAATTCAAGGTCAAGGGTGGAGGCTTCTTTGTGAAGCAATTGCACACACAAATAAACGTGCACAGATAGAAACATGGTTTAAAAGGTGCACTCCATGTCTTACAGGGATTCACACAAAAATTAGCATTCTGTCATTATGTACATTGTGTCGTTCCAAACCTATTTGACCGTTCGACCGAGACATTTTGAATAATGTTCACAATGTTCTTTTGAAAGCTATGGCGGGGACGATTTTCAACGAATGATAACCTAAATTTAGATCTGTTCCTGTTGGCTGATATCTTCAAGAGCAGAGTAGCTGATAGCTGCCATATACAGTACACAATGAATATAGTATAACGGGAATCTGGATATTGAGCTTAGTTTAAAGTTTGTTGCTCCTGCATATCCAGTGATTTATGCATTATGTATTTTTACTTCAAAGGATTTAACAGCTAAAGTTTCCCTAAAATGTTTGTGGAATATAATTGTGCGAATATAAAAAAGTATTATAGCATTTGCCTTTCTATAACTAATAATAGAAATGCAAACGGTATGATACTTTCATATACCACAAAAAAAATCTTCCCACTTCATACATTAATCAGCCAAACAGAAAAACGTATGTTGAATATCAGCTCTTATATCAGCCTTAGTGATGTATCAAACAAATTTTTGTAAATTATGACAGAACAAAGCAGCTTTTATCAAAAAACAACACTTAACTTTGTCCTTGCCTGCCTCATCACCTACACAGACATAAAAAAAAAACACACAACCTCTTCACATACACATAAGTTATGATATTTCTGCACTCATCGGCTATTAACTAGTGCAAAATCTCTAAAATAACTGCATCAGCAACAAGCTATAAACCAAAGCAAGCTTTTCAAAACCACAAGAGACACAGTTACCCCAAACACACACATACACACACACACAATGTCTGGTTGACTCTTTATGGGGACACAGCTCAGTTTCGCATACACACCTGCAAAACGACCACCGGCGCGGCGGCGGGAGGGCGACACCAGCTCCTTAACAATCTGCAGCACTTGCATGATCAGAAGAGGGCGGGGTCAAGGCACGGACAGGTGTGGTTGGGGGCGGGGCCAGTGCAGGGCAAAGCACAACGAGCTTCATTCTCGCCACCCACATACAAAAATGACTGAAAATAGCAATCAAAAGATGATTGGTTTCTCTAAATAAAATGCAGGATTTCCATTTCTACAGCCACCAAACTGGGTGTAGCGAATTCTTCCATTCATTTAATCAATGATGTCTCCTCCCCTCAGGCTCTTGTCTTTGTATTCATTTCAAGTTTCTTGAATCCAAAGGCAGCTTTGGTCCGCAAGACCAATTAAAACACATCACTAATTCATAGTTCAGCATCCAAAACACAGTTTCCGTCTTCTTCTGTACTTCATAAACCACATCAAATCCGTTCAGGAGCAGTATTGAGGGTTAAAAACAGCAATGCACCCTGCAGAATTTGCTTTCCGCACTCCAGGTCCCGCCAGTCGAAACATGAGGGTCCGTGTCTGTCTTCTTCTTCATCGCTCACATCATTTCTCGCTGCTTGCCTCTGTCTCTCATAAACACTCTTCTTCCAATCAGAGTTGGCTTCTGCAGTTTTTTTTATCACTCTTTCGCAGATAGACACTGTCCAGTTCTCTCTCCTGTTCCCACCGTATGTGTGTGTGTCAGGTGAGAGAGACCATCTGAAAAAGTGACTCCACTTCTCTCTCTATCGCAGTCTCTGGCATCCAAATCAATACAGCCAGGGCAAGCTGTATAACACAGCTCTACTCTATTCTCCTCTCTCTCTCTCTCTCTCTCTCTCTCTCTCGTTTATTCTTCACAGCCCAGCTCGCCACTGACACACACGTTCCAGCTTTAAATTAGAGAGCATCTGTTACAACAGCCCCTCCCCTCAACTCTCTCTCCCTCTTTCTCTCCTCTATTCCTCCTGTTCCAGGATTAAATGTGAATATGTAAATGCTGGTCTTATATCATATCCAGATATCCAGAATATCATACACTTGGGATTGTAAAGGTGGAATCCTTCAATCTAGGACAGATGGTAGATATTGGAGTAATAAGAAAATGATTCTGATGCCTCACTCCCGTTAACAATTTTTTTTTTGTGCAATTTTGAAGAAACAATGAGAGAGAAGCCAGTTGTATGTATTTGTAGAGGAATGGAGACATTTCAGAAACATTAATAGAACTAAAGACGTCATGAAAATCCTTCGACCGACAGAAAGACAGACATTAGATACACACAGAGGCAGACAGATATTAGACAAACAGATAGAGAGACAGACGGACGGACGGATGGATGGATGGATGGATGACAGAAAACAAGACAGACAGGCTGACCGATACATACATAGATGAACAGATATAGTGTACTGCATTCATAATGCACAAATATGTGTCTTCAGAGCACAATCTGAGAAGACCCAAGAGAGACTTATAAAAATTGTTATATGATAAAAATAAATAAAAATAATTTCTTATTTGGATATCACTATTTGATTGGAATTTGAAGTGCTCAATTATTGCGATCACATAATTGCAACAGGCTTAATTGTGATCATAAATGTGGCAATTCTTCCCTCTTTTTAATAGTTCTCACAAGAGTCATTCCTGTACCGCACACAACAACCCACAGTAAGTGAAATAAAACAGACATTTGAGAGAGATTGGAAGTCGAGAGATGTATTTTTTTGCTGTTTTTTTCTTTTTTTCACACACAACATGCTCTCACAGCAAACCTGCAAAACACTAATCATATGCCAAACCCCAGAGTTAAATCACACATACCCAACCCCATGCATGCATAAAAATGATTACACACACACACACCGCTCCAAGCATGCTATTCATCTACCTTTACCTTTCCCAGTGCCTGATCTCGCTCAAGGGCAGTGCTATCATGGCTGGCTGCAGGAGTGTGTATGTGTCTTGTGCAGACATCTAGCAGCACATGTAACCTCCGCTGTAATCAATCTCTACATAATGGCCTCATTTGGATCTAATTACCAACCTACTTTCCTGAAATGTGCTGAAAGCGTCAAAAACACAAAACAGCCTGACAACATTACATCACTGTTACATCACCACTGCTCACCCCAAAAAGACACTAGTGAACCATGTTTAAACCATGAGAACCATGTGACTATTTAACCACAGCTATCATGGGACTGTAGCTGAAGTACTGCACAAACCTGTGCTAACCAAACTGCAGTGCAACTTCAGCATTACTGCAATCTGTAAAAAATACTTTCATTCCTGGAATGTTCTTTTGAATTACTGTAACCTTTGCAGGAACAGAACTCTGAATGAAACAAAGTATGTTAATCTTATTCAGCACTGCTCAGGGGTGAAGATATACAGATAGACAGACAGACAGACAGACACCTTGATATTCCTGATATTCCTGATTTTCTAACTTAAGAATACTGAACTTTCAGTGAAACAGATTCAAAGAGAGAGAGAGACAACACAAAGAAAAGAAAAGACAGAAACTGTAGGATTCCACTAACCCACTTTTAGCTTGCCAACCATTTTCCATCAGAGTTTGAAGCTGAGATTCATGTTATTCAATAGCAGCTGACAACCTTCTATTTATTGGAAGAGTTTTGATCTTGGGGTTTTGGTCTCGAATCTTATTAATATCGCATAAACCTGGTCTTGGACTAGGAGTAAAAACTAGATCTTGGTTTAGATCATGGTCTTCGGTCTTATATATTGGTGGAAATTTCCATGACCCACTACAAGTGTTAGGCTGGGTCTTGTTTTTATGTTGTTGTCTTTGTATCTGGGCCTTGAGGATTTAAGATTTGGTCTATATCTGGGCCTCGAGAGATTTGGGTCTTAAGGGATCACTAATTGGTCTGGTCGTTAGGGGGTCTGGAATTGGTCTATATCTGGGTCTGGATCTAAGGGTATCTGCATTTTATGGATGTAGGGGGGTCTAGAGACTTAGGGGGTCTGGTGTTGGTTTGGGTATGGGTCTTAGGGGCTTTGGGTCTTAGGGGCTTTGGTGTTGGTTTGGGTATGGGTCTTAGGGGGTCTGGTGTTGGTTTGGGTATGGGTCTTAGGGGCTTTGGTGTTGGTTTGGGTATGGGTCTTAGGGGGTCTGGTGTTGGTTTGGGTATGGGTCTTAGGGGGTCTGGTGTTGGGGGTCTGGGTCTTAGGGGGTCTGGTGTTGGTTTTGGTATGGGTCTTAGGGGGTCTGGTGTTGGTTTGGGTATGGGTCTTAGGGGCTTTGGTGTTGGTTTGGGTATGGGTCTTAGGGGGTCTGGTGTTGGTTTGGGTATGGGTCTTAGGGGGTCTGGGATTGGTCTCGATCTTATGGGATCCATTTTAGTATGGGTCTAAAGGGGGCTCCGATTGGTCCTAATTCTCAAGATCTGAACCTAGATGAATCAAGTATTAGTCTGAGTCTTAGGGGGTCTGTTATTGGTCTGGCTCTTACATGGTCTGGTATTGGTCTATATCTGGTCCTTGAGAGGTCTAGCATTGGTCTTTAAATGGGTCTTGAAGTCTTAAAGCCGGTGCTTGCCTGGGGAAGGTACTCGCTCAGAACTGGATAGAGTTTCCACTCTCTTGGGAGCTTGGTTCTGCCCACCAACATCACAGGTTCTGAAGATTTGGAACCAGGATTGGGTCTTAATTGTGGGGGTCTGTTACACTGATCAGTGTGGACAAAGCAGAACTGCTTTGAAATCAGCATTTCTACAGCAAGGCTTGCGGTCCAGACCCTCAGTGTGTCAGAAGTAACAGGCATGATGGACTGTTAAGTTGATGTGATAACAGTACTGGAATTGTAGAAGCTGAATGGAGTGCAAGCGCATGGCTCAGCTGAGCTTTAATAATGCATGCTGAAGCGTGGATTCATTTGATTTAGATATGCAGAGGCACGGCAACATCCCACTGCACCGCACTGTGATCAGTGTGTGTGATGAAGACAGATCATAATGCACCTCTCAAAATGCCCAGCATGAATTTCCCCTCTTTTATTCACTCTCTACTGACGGACAAACGGCAGTGAGAGAGTGGGGGATAATGGATTCGAAAAAAAAATCAGTCTGCCACATCCTGTTTGCCACTCTCTCATCCATATTGTTATGTTTCACATGCAATGTAATGGTTATTTAATTTTGTTTAATCTATTTTACTGATGCATTTATTTATTGTTTGTTGAGAGTTTTGCTGTAATTGCTGGGTTATAGGAGGTTAAAGATAAAATTGGTATATGTGCAAAAACAATTTATTGTACTGTTATCACATTTCTCAGATGGGGGAGAATATGACTATTAGTATTGAGTTCGATCCTCATTGCAACTTATTCTAGTCATGAATCACCCACTTTACGAAGAGACCATCTGACTTGCATGTAAAGTGGCCAACTACACTTTTAGGAGGGTTTATCTCAAATCAATAATGTAAATAAATAAAATAAAACCCTAAGGCTTAGGAATCTCTGCAGATGAGTGGAATATGTGTGTAGATTGTGATCAGAATGTCTATCCATTCTAAAGTAATAAAATATTTCACAGACATCACTTCAAAAAGCTGAAAACACAGTTCTGCTTGTGGATGTCTAGTTTACTTGCCAAGTACGTCAAACAAAACTCTATAATCTTTTCAATATTTGAAACCATGTTCCTCACATTGATTAGCTCTTCCTCAAAAGTGCTCATTTTCCCATTACATTGTAAACACACGTTTGTCTGCCTGTAGACTGGTAAAAGACCATGTTTTACTTATGAATCAGCCTAAATGGCTGTCAATTTAGATCAAATAAAAATCTCTTTTAAAAAAATTCAAATGACATCCAAAATGTGTAGTGTTGGGGTGGTCCCCAGGACAGGTTTGAGAATCCCTGTAAAGGGAAGTGCAAATTATATTCAATGCATCTGGGAAAGTGACTACATGTCAAGCGGAATTTAAAAATGACTTTTTACAAGTCACGATCATGCACCTATGAGTTTGTGTGTGTATGCATCACCGTCACACACACACACCCTTGAACCAGACATGTGCAGCGAAGTAAGAAAACTTCCAAACTTCCGAGCTCTGAATTTGGCCCAAACCCAGAGTAGTCCCCCGTATCCTTGGCTGGGATAGGAACCAGCTGATAATGAGGAGTTGGGGTGGCGGAGGGATGCAGAAAACTGTCAAGGAACATGTATATATAGGCCTCCTCTCATGCTGATTGGATTGGATAGATAATTTCAATGATTTCCTCCCGAAACTTTGTTAATAAAACATAATTTAAATTATATAATTTATATTAACTTACATAACTGATGCATAATTTAAATATAAAAATATTTAAAATGTCAATTAAAACACAGACAAGGCTGTTTTTGCAGAGAAAGAGCAGCTTCAGGAATAAGTCTGTAGCTCTGTTCCAGCAAGTGAATGACATCATAATATCATAAGTGGTCGATTAAGATCGTTCTTCATAAGGAGCAAATCTCCAGAAGATCCTTTGCATCAGACGGTCTCATTCTATCTTGACCACTTGTCAAGGTTAGATCACAAATCTGGGCAGTCTCTCTCTCTCTCTCTCTGTCTGTGTCTGTGTCTGTGTGTGTGTGTGTGTGTGTGTGTACACACAGCAAAAGGGCACAGGATCCATTTCCTCATGTTCCACTGTTTACCATGAAATGTAATCACATTCCTGAGTGATTTCCTTCCTGTGATCATAGTTAGCTGTGCAAACACACCCACAAGCTCAACACGGGTATCTGGGTAAAAGTCACATGACAGATCTATAGGCCTTTTTCTTTTTTAATGTCATCTTTTTAATGTTTGCCTAGTAGCTACTATTAATTAATAAAATTTATTTGCAATAATTAAATAAATATATGCCATTATTATTATTATTATTATTATTATTATTATTAACAGCTATGAACAAACCCCAAACCTTGTATAAAATCTAAAATTGTATTAAAGTATAACATTTTATTAAATAACTCATCCTGCACTTTCTGAGCTACAAACCTGCATGATACCTTAAAGGGAAAATAGGCTCATTTTACAACTCCCCCAGAGTTAAACAGTTGAGTTTTGCTGTTTTCGAATCCATTCAGCCGATCTCCGGGTCTGGCGGTACCACTTTTAGCATAGCTTAGCATAGATCATTGAATCGGACAAGACCATTAGCATCTCTCTCAAAAAAATGACCAAAGAGTTTCGATATTTTTCCTATTTAAAACTTGACTCTTCTGTAGTTACATCGTGTACTAAGACCGACGGAAAATGAAAAGTTGCGATTTTCTAGGCTGATATGGCTAGGAACTATACTCTCATTCCTGCGTAATAATCAAGAAACTGTGCTGCTGTACCATGAGTCCAGCAGGCGTAATGATATGACGCAGCACCTGAAAATAGGTCTAATAGGTTAGACAAACTTAGTCCCGGTCACGTTGTAAGTTACTGAGCTGGGGACTATTTTCAGGTCATGGTCCGACTATTAATGGTCATGTCCGATTCAATGATCTATGCTAAGCTATGCTAAAAGTGGTACCGCCAGACCCAGAGATCGGCTGAATGGATTCGAAAACGGTAAAACTCAACTGTTTAACTCTGGGGGAGTTGTAAAATGAGCCTATTTCCAAAAAAAGTGGAGTATCCCTTTAATAATGTGTCTGTTTATTTAAAAGAGGCATGCTTTTTACTTTTCTAAGCACATTTTTTATTTATTTTTGCATGGCATACAATAAAACTGGCAAAAATCCCACAGACCTACGCTGAAGAAGGGAACCGAGTCATATCAGAGAGATTTGGAGCTCTTTCAGTGTGGACCAGTAAGCAACAACTTATTTTGTAGCTTTTCTAAAAATGTCAACAAGTAGGAAAACAGCATTATGTGCTTGTCAATTATTCATAATGAAATGTTAATCTGATGATGAACACTGGCTAGTTAGAAGGATGTTTAAAACCAACAACACAATTATCATAAGAATATTCTGAATTTATAATTCGGATTTATAATATAACATGCTCCATTTTTTCTTAGCATTCTACAAGCATGATCTATAAAAGCAGCTGGAAAAGCTGCCCTGTGTCAGTACATTATCACTTGAATCAATCATAAATTGTGACCAAATCTTTTCTAGATTAAAAAACATGACATGCTGAGGGGAAATTAAACGGCATCTTTCTCAATTATTTTTTTTTTTTAAAATCCCCCTTCATCTCATTTCAGGTGCTTATTTCAGTTCATCCTGGATGAGTAATTTCTCTCATTAGTGCTGTCAGTCACAGGGGGTAATGAGGGTAATTAACTCAACAGACACTCACAAACAGACTCAAACACACACTCTCTCCCTTAGTATCAAAACTCACAAGCAAGGCCAAAAACTAGCCTGTACTGCCAATACTCTACACAAAAACAGTGGCTGAAAAATTAGATCAGAAGAAACAGGGAAGCTAATAAACAGGCTGTAATTTGTGTTCCCTGGGTTATATTGTCTACACCACATCCTCAAGAGTCACACACACACACACACACACACACACACCTCCTGTGTGTTTGTCTGGCTATTTCAGGTGCCTTTTACTGTCACCGCTTTTGGTCTTTGTGCAATTTCTCTATTTCTGTCCTGATTGATGTTGAAGATGAAAGAATCGAGACCTGAGGTCTCAGATAAACAACAGAAGAAAAATGTTGAGAGATGTAGAAGGATAGAGGTGTGGATCTAGGGGGAGGGGGAGGGGATACACCGCTCTACAGTAATTTGAAAGTGATTGCAGTACCAGTTTTGGCCACAATCTTACATACGGTTTTCGTTAAAGCTCCAAATTCTAAATTCCAAATTCAAAGTCAGAATGGTATCTTCTTTAAATCTGTAAATATGAACTTGTTGTGTTCTGTGAATAAACAAATAAATAAATAAATAAATAAAACAAAACAAACAGTCCTCCGAAGATCCCGAAAAAAAGTCTGTTGGTGCTTCAGTGACTACTTCGCTCAGAGAACCTGTCAATCACAGCTGTCAATCATGACGTCACACCACCGTTTTTATAGCATCAAATAACTAACTAAAAACAAACTTATTTTAAAAACAAACACTTGAATTTACATCAGCGTGATAAAAACTACAATAAATGACAGAAACCACCTTTGGAAAAAAGATATTTGATGTGTAATTAAATTGTTTAGTTGGTCTCAAGTCCCGTTAAATAACACGGGGAGGCGGGGCTTATGACCTATACTAGGACCAGTCACCGGGGGGGCGAACGAGACGTTTTGGCTTCACTTTTCAGGGCTTGTGCGGCACGCTTGCTTGAGGCTTTTCATTTTTGGTTGAAACATCCCTTTAAACACTGATAATGCAAGAAAAGTACTCAAAATGTACCATTTCAGTTCAAGCCCAAGACGATTACAATAAAAATATGGTTTTAAAAATCATTCTAAATTTAAAAGATTAGCAAAGTCCAAAACCACAACTATAACGGTAACGGCACAGAGGAACAATATCGTTGAAACAATCACTTTTAAAACAAATTTTTTTTCAGGCTAATGAATGATAAAAATATTGACAACCAATAAAAATCCATCCTGCTTTAAAGAGTTCGAGCAGATGTCAAAACTGCAGCGTGCACCTATAAAAAACACAACAATATCGTACGTTGGTGTGGACTCTATTATAGTTATCTTTATAGTTATTGTTCTTGGTGTGAACGGGCCTAAAGTATTTGCCTATAGTAACATGCTGTCAAAGTTCAGTCAAGTAAGGGTCAATGACACGTCGGATCACTATCATTCACTGTACTGAGAAAAAAGAAATTCTAGTTGGCTAGAGAGTATGTAGCACTATTACTGTTGTTGACTGGTTTGGTGTGGGGTCACACTGTGTAATCCAGTTAAATGTCTCAACTCAGCCATCCCCCAACATGGCGGCATATTCGCCACAGCAACTGCACACACTTAAATACACTCCAGTCCTAAAACACGCCATCTGTGAGATTGCACGTCAAGCTCCCATAAAATCCTGTTCTTACAGGAACTTACCAAAGGATCTGAGTTGATCTAATGCGAATCAGGGATGTCCTTTAACTAGATTGTATAAAGCTCAAGCTGATTTTAACAATGCATCTACAAATAAAGTGGTCACGTTACAAAGTCTTATCACATTTACTCACACAGAGACACACCCGGCCACCTCTGCTGTTATCTCTGATCTCAGCCTGTGTTCGGGATGACACACTAGCATACTGTACATTAGCTATTTAAAAAATATATATATATATTCTAAGAAAGTGTGCAAAATGCAAATGCAAAAATATTTTTAACCGGCAACATACTACATTTTTGTAACATAAGCTCACTATAGCAATTTTAATTCAGCAAGTGTTGTGCAGTTTTCATCTTCAAATTATAAACAGATATTTTGCATTTATATTCCAATTTAGTGTTAAAATATCTCATAAACTATGAGTAAAGAAGAAGAGTAAAACTACTCTTTGCTCTTTTTCTTGTCTCACTGTTTTAAGGGCCTGTTCACCCCAAAAACAACTATAAAATAACCATAACGATAACTGTTAGCGTCCATACCAATGCACAATATCGTTCTGTTTATTATGCATGCATTCAGTTTATAATATCTGCCGCTTTAAATGCTCGAGCTTTGTAAAGTCGGATGGATTCTGACTGGCTGAAAAAGTTTTTATCATTCATTAGCTGAAAGAAATTGTGATTCCAATGATATTGTTTCTCTATGCCGTTATCATTATAGTTGTGGTGTGAACTATTCTTTTACATTTTATATCTTTATTGATTTACATATACATCTTTATTGTTATAGTTATCGTCCTTGGTGTGAACGAGCATTTACTGGACTATCAAAATTTAAGACATTTTAACAGTTGATAAGGATGCACCACTATTCCGATAACATAATTTGTGTTATAGCCAATAACCAATAAATGGCCAATATTATGATCCTATATGCACCTTATCTTTATGTAAGAGCGGGCACATCCATTTGTAACTTGAATGTGCCTGGCTTCCGGTGTCATTCGCTTCCAGTTATTTTAGCTATACAAAAACTAGGGATGCGCGATACATCGGCCACCATATCGGTATCAATGTATGATGTATGTTCATTTTTAATGTTATCATCATTATCGGTGTGATAAGAATATATTAAAGCCGATAAATAATGGATTATTTCCTTCAGCTGAGACACTTCAGATGTGCACTGTTCGCTATGATTGTTTTGAATTGCTTGAAATATGATTGGAATCACTTCAAAAAGGAAAATAGAGTTAAGTGCAACATGTGCAGCGCAAGTCTGTCATATAAGCTACATAAATGAGAACTAATGAGAACATTATAATTGTGTGATTGGGACATGGCTTTTAATGGTGAGACTTTTGTTTTTGTATTCAGGCTCTCAAAAATTAGTATATAAAAATTTGGATTTAGATTTATTGGCTAATAGGCCTATATCAGTTACCTGCATTATCGGTTATCGGTATTGGCCACATTTTTTTTATATCGGTGCATCCCTAACAAAAACAGCCCGTTATGCAGCTTGGTATTGCAAACTAGTAGTCTATGTCTTATCATATTTTTTTTATGTATTATTATATTCATAAATAAAGTTTGTAGCGCAAATAGTTTTCCTGTTTACTGCACTTTGTTATTTGTTTACCTAAAGAGGTTAACGAATCAGAAGTCTCGCAAATTCACACAAAATAGCTTACTTCCTCATTTAATAATAAGGTGGATACCATACACTCATTGTTTTAGTGGACTACCAAAAGTTATTAATTTACCACACATACTACTGAGTTCTGCTATTTGCCACAAGGTGAGTGTCTGCTGATTTCCACATGTACTCACTCATACTGTGATGCCGGGGGTTGGTAGGGGTGTGTGGTCCAGGTGAGGGTCTTCTCAACAGCTGTTCTCCTCAAGGCACTCATGACCTGTACACATCCAACAAATATATCCTTAACACAAAAGCAAACCATTGTAAATTCTCATTGCAAGCAATTGGTGTAAACCAGTCTTTTAAACCATTACTAAGAAAAGCGACGGAAGATCCAACCACAGCATTCCAGTCAGCCAGCCAAATGCGCTGAACCAGTGTTATCTCCCAAAGAGAGCAAAGATAACATTCCACCATCCAAACCAGACGTGATCCAGGAATTGAAGGTGGAATGGTGAAGATGTCACAAAACCGACTTCAGTTTCCATATGAGAATTATTTACAAGTCAATCTAATCATTGAGTCATAAAAAATATGTATATTTCAAATATGCAGGTGTCAACCACCACACCTAAAATAATTTTTGGAAGCAAAAAATATTTGGGCCCTTATGGCATACTTACAAATGAACGATGTTGCCATAATGCGCAAACAAAAGAACTTTTCTCATAACTAACTAAAACAATTACTAGTTAGGTGTGGACAGTATGACCAAAATCTTAAACCCTGATATGCATCATTTAACCATGACATCAACAAATCTCAATTGATATCATCAGTTTATGGAAACTAATTCAGTACAGCCAGTTAGTTTCCGTTTATGCATATTTTCAATGTGCTGTAGCCACCCAGTTGACAAAAAGCCACTTAAAATGAGTGTCTACAAGAAGATTTTAAAATCCGGAAATTTTCCTGGACAGGAGAGGTGATATTCTGATGAATAATATCAGAACAATCCTTTAAATATTTGTATGATATGTTTTAATCACTTAATAGTCATATTTATAGAAGTAGCAATGTAAATGTGTTACCGTTTAAGATTAATTAAATATGTTTAACATCGTTTAATTTCTTTAGGCAGGTACCAATGTCAGTATTATGTTTAGTGCTGTCATTTAATTTGTGCTTTAATCATTAACTCTGCAGCGTGAGTGTTTCTAAAGCAACGGCTGAGGGCGTGACGGCAAACTTGACATCATTCTCTCTTTTGACTGCTGTAATTAATTTCTCTAGGCTATATTTTTTCCTTCTTTTGGAAAGTTGTGGAAATGCTATCATGGATTTTTTTTCTTTTGCTACTGGAGCAACTGGGAATACAAAAATGAGAAGACGAGCACTAGACTGCCGCAGGATAGTAGGGAAATTACTCAGAATGCACATTTTGGAAAAGAACATATATTTAATGTTAGCGCAGAGAACATGATTTGTTGTTTGAATAGACTTAAAGGTCTATAACGTAGTAATAATCTACGTTCTCATGAGTAACTGTCTATATAAGTGCGCTGAATACTGTTAAATACCTGAGCCGTACACGAAAGTAGTTCATTGCTCAGCTCTAAACTAATATGAATAAATATGTAATACAATATTATAAACATTAACATTGTGAATGTGAATTGTGAAAGTAAATGTACTATGTATGTATTTAAACTAACTCTTGCCTATATACATTTTTTGACACTATTTAGACATTTTTTTATAATATATACTGAGTCAAATGAATATATATGAAGTTGTATGTGATTATTATTATTTTATTTAGTTAGTTCGTTTTTTGGGTGGAGACTATTAACAAAACACGTTCAATTTTAAAAACACAGAAAATATTTACCTTTAGTAAAACATCCACCTTAAGTCTATACGGCTATAACTCTAAGGGACTTTTCACCCATTTTATCATCCACCAGGAAGCCACCTTCATCCACCTTCTAAAAGTAACAGCACACCTCTCTTCAACAGCCAGAAGTTGACGAATTTCAACCAGCTTAAACAAACAGAGCATTTATTTTTTTTAAGTGCCAAATAGACAGTCAACATCTTTGGAAAGTCAACCAAAAATGGCTTTTGAACATTAAACTGGGATAGAAAAAAACAAAACAAAAAACAGGAGCTTATCTATTTCATAAGACCCAATGAATCCTTATCTCCTCTGCACCAAACACAAACATACACACAGTGATGATATCAGGCTCGCTGTCATGACCCAGTGTAAAAGAGCTAACCGCTACTCCCACCCTTCCTGCCTTTTCTTATTTTACCCCTCTCACTCCTTCATTTAGGACGACTAATAACCCCTCTCACTTACTTGCACACCACCCCTGCCTCCTGCAGTTGCCATTCACCATTCACCATAGTAGAGTAATGATCACTTCCATTGTGTGTGTATGTGGATGACAGTAATGGGACGGCAGCGAGAGGAGGTAATCACTGTAATAAGATGATGCAGACCGACCGGGTGGAGGTGACAGGAAATGATAAGGGTCGACCCGGGATGGGAAGACGATCTCTCCCTTGACATGCTTGTGTGATGAGCAAACTTTCAGTTGAAGGAATAGTTCAACGAAATATGAAAATTCCACATTATTTACTTAGCCTCACATTGTTCCAAACCTCGGTCTTTAGCATTCAGTGAATAGTGACAAAATAATGACAAAAACAAATGTGTCATGCAAGTAGTCCATAACAGTGTTCATTTTATTAGTCATTTTTATTTTACCATTTTCATTTTAATGTTTAATTTCAGCTTTAGTCATAGTGCATCACGTAACTAATTGAAAATGAAATAGTAAGTTTAAGGTCTTTAATATTTCATTTGTATTTCAGTTAGTTTTAGTTTCTTTTATTTTAAGTAATGAAAATGTTATCAAAACCACATGAAACCAACAGGATTACAATGTCTAAGAACTTTTCATGTATTTTATTTCTAATTCTTACCCAGCCACAGCAGAGAGAAAGAAAAATACAACTTTTCAAACAGTGGCTTTCCTCACACAAAGCAATTGTTGGAAGATTTTTAATACAGCATTCAAATCATACAAACTTGTGTGGTTCTATTTGTCCTTCTTTTAGCTTGACTGGTTACTCTCTGTTTTCATTTTATGTAAAAGTGTGGACAGTATTCAAAAACATCTCCTTTTGCATTTCATGGAAAATTCAAAGATTACATGGGCTTGGAACAAATAAGGTGAGTAAATGATGACAGAACGTTCATTTTTGGGTGAACTATCCCTTTCAGATCAGATGGAAGACAGCAGCCAGGTGAGCGAGAGAGGAGGGGTGTGTGGGGGGGGGGGGGTTCTGGAAAAGCTGGTATTAACGCTGGGATTACTGTGGCCATATGTTCACATGATCTGGGCTGTCAATAGCATGACACAAAGAGGAACAACCATAGGACAGTGAACTTAAACTAGTACATTCAACAAAACCGCACCACCCAGGCACGTTATCCTCAGTTTAACATCTGAATATGTGTGTGTGTTTGTGTGTGTGGGCTGACTGCCTCGTTTTGAGCCAGAGCAGTTCTCTCTGCCAGTGGGCATCAGTACCAGCACCGGCCTCCCCTTCAGTGCCAGGGCAGGAGCTCAGGAATGTGGAGACCTTTAGCACATGCATGTGGGTCTCATTTTTTGCAGTTAGTCAGCCGCTTTGAGCTATATATTGAATATACATAGGCTACATATAATAAAGCCTGTATTACTTTGTTGAGAAATGATTTTAATGCACTTTTTAGTTGCCCATTACATTTCCTAAAAATCATCAGAGGTTTTGTGCCCACTGCTGGTGTCATAACTTGCATGAGAAGATCAATTCAGTATGTTTTAATCACTGGTTCAAACTTTTCATTGAAGTCTATGGAAGCTTGTTTCCGCCACAGAATAAAACATTTTAAAAGATAATTGCGACTTTTTATCTCACAATTGCGAGTTTACATCTCGCAATTCTGACTTTATTTCTCAGAATTGCGAGATATAAAGTCAGAATTGCGTGAAATAAAGTCGCAATTGCGTGTTATAAAGTCAGAATTGCGAGATATAAAGTCAGAATTGCGTGAAATAAAGTCGCAATTGCGTGTTATAAAGTCAGAATTGCGAGATATAAAGTCAGAATTGCGAGATATAAAGTCAGAATTGCGTGTTATAAAGTCAGAATTGCGTCTTATAAAGTCAGAATTCTGACTTTTTTTCTCGCAATTGCGACTTTATATCACGCAATTCTGACTTTATATCTCGCAATTCTGACTTTATAACACGCAATTGCGACTTTATTTCTCACAATTCTGACTTTTAATCTCGCAATTGTGAGAAAAAAAGTCAGAATTGTGAGATAAAAAGTCGCAATTATTATTATTTATTTATTATTCAGTGGAGGAAACAAGCTTCCATAGAAGTCACTATGAAATCAAAATTGAATATTTTTGCTGTTTTTTTTTTAATGGAATATAGCAGTATTTATTATTAAAAAAAAAAAAATTAATGTGCCATCATAATCTTTAATCAAAATAACTTCCCCTCCCTCTTTATGTTATTAAAGTCGACGGTGACTAGTCACTGATAAAGTCATTAAATAAGCCTGAACCTCGAGCTGAGACTCGAATGCGGGTTGCCTTGTGCACAGCTATTGCATTATGACACAGCGCTGCCCACAAGGCTATTGCCCCTATGGCTTATTTTATTATTGTCTTTTGGTTGTTACATTTATCACAGATTTCTGCTCGTTCTAAATCAGATACAGATAAAGTCCCACAGTAAAGATTACGTTTGCATTAGTGAGAGAGAGAGAATGCTTGAGAATTAATTCTACCTGGCAGCGTCTCTCTACTTATAGTGAAGCTGTGGGTTTTAGTGACTAAGAAATATATGCTAGAACTGTTCAGTTTCTAAGCTATTTTAATGATAAATCACAGAACAGTGTTGACTACAATTCTGCGCTGCTGAATGTTTCTGTGTCCGCGCGATCTGTGCATGATGTGCAAGCTACTGTCTGTATATGTGTGCGTTACAATGCAGCAGCGCATTAGTTCAGAACACAGATTAACTTACGTGTACAATAAGCTGTTTAAAATGTGCATTCACCCAATAAATTGAGCATCCAGATGGTATAATCAAACATCTTGTGCGCTCTCGGAGTATGCATTTATTTGTCATTTTAACTGTTTGGACACGGAGCTTTAAAGTGGACTTCAAAGATTTCTTATCCTGTTGTGCCCTCTATTGGCCATGATCAGTGACTAGTCAACGTCAAACTTAAAGCGTCATGGCAGATAATTAAAGTTGACTAGTCTGTGCAACCCCTACTGTGGATTTGCCCCCTACTGCTGATTGGCTAGTTTGTTGTGGTGCTCAGTCCAATTAATTTTCAAATGTTTTTCAAAAATCGCTTACTGCACCTTTAATTTGCATCAGTACTCAAAAATTATGCACGATAATAAAATTCTGGATGATACAATAATAATTATCTTATTGTTTTTGTGGCTGAGAACCGATTAATGGCTCATTTTAACATCCTATGCTATTTAGACAAAATTAACTAAAAATAAAATATAATATGAGCTAAAATTCATTTGTTTTAAATGTTATGTAATTTTATTATATATATTTTTTAAGCTATAACGCTTAGCCTGCATGGCAAGCAACAAGATGACAATGGCTATGTGTGTCTGTGTTTCTGGGTAAGGGGAATTGTTTCACGAGAGTAATAACGGCTTCCTACACCAGTGCTCACCAGAGAACTGTCTAATGTACCAGCTATGAAAGCTTTGCTCCATTTTGTTGCCATGGTACATCCTCTCCCACACACACAGGAAGTGATCTTTGCCTTATCTGTGGGATAAACCAGTTCCTCATCAGCTCCCCTCTACCTCTCCAGCTGAAGTCATTTATCAAATAACTGTGTGTGATGTGTGTTTCAGCTATATGATTGCTTCTTCTTTCATTTACAGCAGTTAGAAGCACAACAAAGGCTTCAGGGATGTTGCTGTGACTGTCTGGGGGTTTGGATCTCAGTTTTCTTTTTTAATAGCAAAATCTTACCAAATCACATTTAGCCATTATGTTTTAGTGTTATTACAAACCATCCTATCATTTTTACTAGGACAATGCTTTAAAGACATAGTGAATTTCTTTCTTCTGCTGAACACAAAAGAAGATATTTTGAAGAATGTCGGTAACCAAACAGTTGATGGACCCCATTGACTTCCATAGTTTTTTCTACCTATATGGAAGTCAATGGGGTCCATCAACAGTTTAGTTACCGACATTCTTCAAAATATCTTATTTTTGTCTTCAGCAGAAGAAAGAAACTCATACAGGTTTGGAACAATGCGAGTAGGCTAAATGATGGCAGAATTTCATTTTTGGGTGAACTATCCCTTTAAGGTTTACACACTGAATTAAATAATATATTGTTGTATTGTTTTGCAGTAAAAAAAAAAAAATCTTAAACAGACTTTACTGTTTTTACCGTGTACCTTTTTTTTGTAAAAGTGTAAATGATTTTTAAATTAATGTTTCTGTTGGAGAAGTGCTCTGATTAATTAAAATAATCAAAACTGAAAAGTTTAGGTAACACTTTATTTTAGCGTCCTTGTTACACGTTACGTGTAGTACTAACCCTTAACCAAACCCTAACCCTAATGAGTACATACATGTTGTTAATTATCATTAGGCTACTTACTTAAATGTATAATTACACTGTAACACAGACACCTGTGTAACCAACGTTTATTTAACAGGCTAAACTGTCCAGCATTTACATTAAGCTCAGTGTATTACAATGGTGCATGATTAATTTATTAATTTGCAATTTATTGCATACAATAAATTGTACACTCATACCTCAACAAGTCCACTACAGAGTTTTTTGAGTTTGCATAAATTGATTTGATCAGTTTTTAACTAAATATAATATAAGCTTTTAGATGAGAGATTATTTTTCAAATTAAGACCCAGCAATAAGAAATGACCATATCAGGTCAATATTAGCAGTTTATAACATCCATATATGGGACTTATTTCATATATTTTTTCAGGTTACAAAAGTATTCAACAGTTACACAGTTAATAATCTGATTTCATTAAAAAAAAATGGATAAAACTAACTAAAACTAAAATGCATGCTGTACTGTAACCTACAGTGTTGACTGTGAATGCCTGCAACCACAATTTCCCTCATGAGATCAATAAAAGGACATTATCTAATAAATTCTATGTAATAAATGTTAAGTACATTTACGTACAATATTGAATTGTTTTAAGATTAAACATGATCGTACAGTTTGTTTATCTTAATTTAACCGTCTTTTATCCCAGTGCCTCCTCTTTTAAGATACTTTTTAAGTGGGTGAATCTTGTTTCATGCCGATTTCACACATGTACTGGACGTTCTTTGCTCTGGATCACACATGTGAAAGTCTCTGTTTAAGTGATGTTGAGAAGGGCTCAGCTCTATATAACAGGACAGTGACGTGTGTGGTCAGCACATGCACATGTGAAACACAAAGCTCAGCAGAATGTGAGACACCAGAGCATGAAAACACACACTCACCTAAATGCTTCATATAGGATCTGCACTGATTTATTTAAACTGACAAAATATATCAATTATGATCAGTTAGTAATGTAATATACTTAACGTTAATGAGGCAGTGATTCATGAGTTGAGCAAACAAATTACGTACTAAATACGCGTGAACATACACTGAATATTAACATTATACTCATATTCCAAAATATGTATTGACATTAACATTATACTTCAAAGTATTTCAAAGAATACTGTTATTACTTTGGTAATTGGTGGTATCACACCATATACGTTTGGTAAGTGGACATGTAAGGAAACTTACTAACCTATCTTAGTCGTTTGCTACAATGCAATATTCTGGCTTAATAGTCATTTTAAATCGGCATAAATTTGTTTTATGGATTTAAAATTTTATAATCTACAATAAAGTGATGAAAATCTTGCTTCTCCACAATATCATTTATGTGCCAAAACATTTAAAGGCATTCGGGACACCTCGTGAATGACAGCACGCTCAGCCAATCAACGCTTGGCATCTGTGTTCTCAGCCAATCAGCGCGCGTCATTTGTGTTTATCAACAGCCCATCAGCATCAATCCTGCTGCTGGAGGCCGTCCGAGCGTTTGGCTCGCTAGGCCTCATTGAATACAATTATAAACAACTTTAGAGTAAACAAAGCAGTATTTCTGTCAGTTAGAGTTAATAGACATCTACAATCAAGCATATCACCCTATCCCCAGGGTTTAAACTCCCTCTCACATCCAGTTTGACTCTATGGGGCTCAAACTGCCCCGCTAGCGCTACTTTAGCACAGCAAACACACATAACTTCACCATGGTCAATATCTCCCGAACACAATTGATCAATAATACGCGTTTACCTTAGTAGCTCGCGTCCGCGCTCCGCTTACATCCCTTTACGCGACTCTATGGCGTAAATGCGAGCGGAATACACGCATTGTCCGGCATCAGGAAGTCCACGGTGTTCCCGCTGAAGTGAGTGAGTGAGCGCGCTCGCTATGGAAACAAACCCCTGCAGCAGCAGCTCAGGTGCTCGCGCGCACCCGACAAACACTGCCCACATCATCATCATCATCACAATGCTATGCAACAATCATACAGTTGCATTCCTGTCTTCAGCATAGTGATGACTGTGATGTTTAGCCCTTCTGTGCATATACATTCATTTACTATTATGTATTGTAGTTGGCCAGCAAAGTTCAGCATAAATTACTTAGACATTTATAATGCCACAGGTTTATTACTATTAAAAGTAACACTAAATAGTAGTCTATTATAGTATATTAGTGATAAGTATCATGTCCTTAAAAAACAAAACAACTTATGTGACAGTATATATAATATTGGCTATTAGGAAGGGATGTTTCTGAAATGTATTGTTTGTTTAAATAAAATTTGTTTTGTGAATTTTTTATATTTTTTTATTATAACTTAATGCTGCAATGTCTTGGTGTGTTAGTTTAGTCTTATAAGTGCCATGATGATGATCTTGCTTAGAACAATTTAAAAAGTAACGAGTCCATCTGGTGGCCACAATATGTAACCACAACCCTTATACGCTTGGTTAGGTGTCCTTGATACAGTGTAATTATACCTTTTAAGTACCGAGTAATATTAATTAACTACGTGCACTTACTATAAGCCTTAATGTTAGGGTTTGGTTTGGTTGGTGCATGTAATTATGCATAATTTATAGCGATTACTATAGTAACTACATGTAACAAAGACACTAAAATAAAGTGTTACTGGATGTTTTTAAACACTTTAGAGTAAATTGTTTTAATTCATCAAAAGTTAAGCAAAAAAAAAAAAGTTATACAAGATTCAACTAATCTTTTAAGTCAGTTTAATGTAATATAAATTGAACTGACTTACACATCCAAGTTTTACTTAATTTAAGGCAGCAACTTTTTTACACAAAGCAGTACCGAGTAATATTAATTAACATGTACTTATAGGTTTAGGTTTAGCTGATTGTAATTAAGCATAATTTACTGTTGTTGTTGTTGTTATTATTATTATAGTAAGTGTAGCGTGTAACAAGGACACTATAAAACACTGTTACCCACAACATGTGTTCACGAAATCATATTATTTCAGCATTGTCCTATTATATAAGTAAGTGATGCACAATCAAAATAAAAAATATAGTGAGCATTTCACGGACCATTTGTGAAGTGTGTACTTACTAGTTCAGACAAATCCAGCCGTGAAAAGGCGTTTGTCTTCTCATGTCGTCTTGTTTGTCAAGTGTGTTGACTTTGCATTGTTTGCCTTTGTTCATGTATTATATAAAGCAGTTACTTTAAGTTTAACATCACTTGCTAAAGCCCAGTACTGATTCAATAATGTAAAGGTAATGCCTATGGAGAGAGAATTGTGTCTTTATTACATGCGAGAAAATAAATGATCTGAGAGGGAGAAAAAAGTTTGAGAGAAAAAGTTATCACACTGATAGCAAAAAAGCATTTCATGAGAGAAAAAAATAATATTTGAGAGAAAAAGTTTTCATACCAATAGCAAAAAATAGCAAATAGCTATAGCAAAAGCAAAAAGTTTTGAGAGAAAGTATTTTCTCATAGAACAAAAAAATATATAAATTTGAATTTTTTTAAATTATTTCTGAGGAAAAAAAAATCTCTCTCAAAATACTTTGAAAAAAAACTCTCAAATATATATTTTTTGCAATCAGTGTGAAAACATTTTCTCTCTCAAAACGCTTTTCTTTGCTCTCGATGCAATTTCTTGCTCTCCTGTCAGGATTTTGCTTTCACTGTGAAAATTGTGTCATGGGCGGGGCCACGTTCCTATTGGCCAGTCGGGTGAGCATCGTCTTGTCTTGGGAGTCGAACTGAATCATTATACCATTGTTCGGTTCACCATAGATGCCACCTCTGCCTTAGTTGAGCACGGACCTATTTTTTACAGTCTATAGCACGGACACTCCAATGTTTGGATAAGATGTAGTGATGGGAAGTTCGGATCATTTTACTGGCTCTCATGTTCGATCTCGTTCATCAAAATGAACGAATCTTTTTTCGAGTCATTTCGTTCATTTAAGGGGCTTTAAATATTATACTTTTAACAGGCAAATTCCCCGAACACATTCACCTACGCAATCTTGATCATACTCTGAATTAAGAAATCATTATAATGCAGTCAAAATAATTTACAGGGAACATAAATAATTACTTTACCTTCCGAGTCTTTCGTTCATTTATCACGTGACAAACGCAATGAACGGATCGTTCATGAACGACTCATCACTAATAAGATGATTCATGGTGATCTTAGATGATCACGGACGTATTGCCTGCGATAATTAATGCGATATTGCTCAGCTTGTCAGTGAACTACGGCTCTGTGTTAAATGCCGCTTCATCTGAAGGCAGGAGATGGCGATTTACTACTAATCAAGGAACCGGCTTTACTGACGAGATGCGCATAACAATGTCATCCGATATATCGCCCAGGCCCAGCCCTAGTTCATCATATACAACCTCCTGTACAGTTACTCGGACTCAGAATAAACAATTTTGTTTTAAGGTCAATATGATACATTTCCTGTTTGAACCTATAACTTAACTATAACCTAAAATGATTTTTATTCATGTGTTTAGCATCTGTATGTCTCACTATAGGTAGGCTATAGAGCACTATCAGTGTGTTGTGCCTGAACGGTTCATTGAACGATAGTTCATGAACTCGTTCATATTTTGGGTGAACGTGAACTGAAAGTAGCCTACTGTATTACTGCCTGATGAACGTTACTGTAAGCTCGTTCATTCTGGTGTCTGTGAACGTCACGCTCTCTCAGTTTAACATCGTTCAACATAGTGCCAGATTTCTATAGAGCTTTCCAGGCGAAACCCCGGCTTAACGGTCCTCCACGGGTTCCGTCAAGAGTGAGTATGTGAGCGAGAGTGAGTGACAGTGAGTGAGTGAGCGTGTGTGTGCGTGCGAGAGCAATTGTGTGTGTGCGAGTGAGTGAGCGAGCTACAGTGTGTGTGTGTGTGTGTGTGTGCGCGCGAGTGAGTGAGCGAGCTACAGTGTGTGTGTGTGTGTGTGTGTGTGTGTGCGCGCGAGTGAGTGAGCGAGCGAGCGAGCACAGTGAGTGTGTGTGTATTTGAGTGAGTGCGTGTATGTGCGAGTGAATGTGTGCGTGAGACGGCTCGCGGTGACTGGTCGGAAAGCAACGTGTAGTCTGACATATTTCTTGTCCATCCACGACATGACAAGATTTTTAGGAGTCAAAATCGTGTAATCTGAACCAGGCATATGATCACCGTGAATCATCTTACCCAAACATTGGAGTGTCCGTGCTCAACTAAGGCAGAGGCGGCATCTATGCCGGTGAACCGAACAATGGTGTAATGATTCAGTTCGACTCCCAAGACAAGACGATGCTCACCCGACTGGCCAATAGGAACGTGGCCCCGCCCATGACACAATTTTCACAGTGAAAGCAAAATCCTGACACGAGAGCAAGAAATTGCATCGAGAGCAAAGAAAAGCGTTTTGAGAGAAACACTTTTTTTTTTTTAGAGAAAATGTTTTCACACTGATAGCAAAAAATATATATTTGAGAGTTTTTTTCAAAGTATTTTGAGAGAGATTTTTTTTTCTCAGAAATAATTAAAAAAAATCGAATTTATATATTTTTTGTTCTATGAGAAAATACTTTCTCTCAAAACTTTTTTTAGTCTCAAATATTATTATTTTTTGCTATTGGTATGAAAACTTTTTCTCTCAAATATTTTTTTTTCTCTCATGAAATGCTTTTTTGCTATCAGTGTGATAACACTTTCTCTCAAACTTTTTTTTCTCTCTCAGATCATTTATTTTCTCGCATGTAATAAAGACACAATTCTCTCTCCATAAATGCCTGCCATAATAAATGTAGCCTACTGTGGTAGTGAATGATTACTATATGATATTGATATGCCAAAGAATACGTTGTAATACCGAACTTGTGACAGTGTTTTTATAGATATGTTTACACAAAGCAGTGTCCTTCAAGATCAATCTAAAATACAAATGAGACACAGTGTATATTTTTAATAATTTCCGTCATTTATGAGACAAAGTAGCAGATTATGTGTGAATACCCAGGTGATCTGCGATTTCTTTTAATGCAGTTGCAGAATGTGACCACTAGAGGCCAACAAAAGCCGTGAGTTAGAATCCCTATTTTTTACAGTCTATGGTTAGAATGTATTTACGTACATTTGCGTTCAAATCGTTGCGTGTGTAGTTTATGGGAGTCTTTTATTCTCTCCGTGTTGCTTTCAAAGGTATTCACTTTAAAATATTCCTCACCAATGTTTCAGTTCCTTGTGATGTATTAATGAGAGACTTATGAGGTAGGCCTAACTTCTCCTTCAACACCTTAAATGTTTGTTTGTTTGTTTTCGCTCTCGCTTCCCGCATATTAGGAAGTCATTATAAGTAATTCCTGCCATTCATGTATGGTTATATTGCTTGTTTTTCACCATGGCAGTAGTTTGACCAGTTATAGTGTCAAATAAATGTGAATTAACACAATACAGGGAAAAGCACACAATAGTTTCATATTCCACAATGTCTTTATCTGTTACTAATACGTTTGTATTTATCTGAACTACAATACAGACCAGAGGCATTAGCCTATAAGATAAGATGCATCCCTCGGGTTTGTTCAGTCTTAACTTACCTGCAGCCATACGCTCGTGGTCGGATCCAGATTTTTTCCCTCCATCTTCCTCTAGCTCAGAGCCAGGAGAAACTCTTTTGTAGCCTACCTGACTGATGTGATGCCTGTGTGTTCCAGCAGCAGTCGTCTTTGATAAAGTTTTCAGATTTTTTTTTATAGTCCTAAATTCAGTTTTCTTAGTTCTGCTTTTTCCCCCCTTCACTCTGAAGTGATTCTCATGTAACGTATTTTGACAGCGTCATATCTGAAAACGCAACAACATGGACCTTTTAAAGATAACTACTGTGACACACTTTTACTGCTTTACCTCCGGTAAAGGTAAAGAAGAAAAAAAAAGTTTGTCCTTAGATGTGTGCAACAGAAACCTCTTTATTTCTTCATCTGTGCTGTTTTTCCTCCATAGAACTGCAGTTTTCATTCAGCGGAATCTCAGATTTAAAGGGACAGTGCACCCCCAAAAATACAATTTTGTCATCAGTAGTACTGCACCTCACTCAAAAGCAGTCTTATGGTTTCAGAAGACGTGAAATATAGCACACAAGTAGTGTGGACTGCTTCTATGGTGTTTTTGGTCCCATTTGGAGCCTGACAGTCGAAGTCCCCATCCAGTTTCAGTCTACGGAAAAGTGTGCCTTGTGCAAAACATCTCCTTTTTGTGTTCCACTGAAGAACGCAAAATCATATGCATTTCGATGCGACATGAGGTTGAGTAAATGATGACAATAATTATTGTTGAGTGTATTTTTCCCGTATTTTTCACGCAAAACAAAATCAAGAACTGAATTCCTGGCACCTGCTCTATCTGGCAGTATCATTTGACTCACTTTATAATGTTAGTTAATTGATTTGGGACTCTCTGGTATCTCTGTAGGGATGCAGTGGACACATGGACAGCACATAGTGGATAGGGACACAGACAGAAGGACAGACGGGGGCTACGCCCAGAGCAGCGGTACAGTACAGAACAGTGTGACCTCTTAGTCGACACCTTCAGTTTTATGCAATCCTCGACCCCATTGTTGAGTTTTTATATTACGTTTTGAATCAGATCTAGCAGGAACAAAGAGGTCAATTTTTTTTTTTTTTTTTTACAAATTTAACATTTTCCAGTTCTTCGCTTTGAGGTCAAACATTACAAAACCAAAAGAGGGGTGTTTTATAAATGGAGCACGGAACGGCTGTCCATCTACTGTCACAGCAAGTTGGGCTGCACAGAAATATACATATATAAATCTTTATGTATATTTACCATGTTTGGTGATGAGACTGAAATTAAAAACAAAACCAAATATCCAAGAAACACATAAAAAAGTGAAAAGGGAGATAGAAAAGAGACGTGAAACACCGGAGGGTTGCGTGAACATTTGTACAACATTGGACAGGTACTGGAACACCACGCCACAGAGAAAGAGACGAGTATTAGGAAAAATGGTTTAATATCGGAGACAGAGGCAAAAAACTGCATCACACAAGAACATACATTTACAAAAATAAGTCTGACTGTTCCAGCTACACAGTTAGGTTAACAGCAAAGACAGAGAAACCAGAAAAATCTAAACAGCTAAAAGCAAAGTCCTCAAATTACTTTTTATCTTGTTTGTCAAACTAATACATTTATCCACTGAAGGTGACTAAATACTTCTAAATCTTCTAATCGTCTTTATCATGGTGACTGCACAATACTTAACTAAATGAAACTTACCGCTGTTGTAAAGACTCTTTGTAAAGACGAACCGCATTACGTATTTATAAGCCAAAAGGAAAACTCCCGACCCTCTTTCCGAAAAAGGAAACGAACCAAAGAAAACATGAAAGCAAATATCGATGTGAAGAATAAAGAAGAGGAGGCTAAAGATACCAAGCCAAAGTTTCTCCTAAAAAATCTTTATATCAAAACCTAACGTTCTGGACGCCAACTAGAAATCAAACTCGGGAACCAGACGCCGTCGGCCCCTGGCTGGGGCCGCGCAGTCTGTCGGATAGTTTTTTTTTCTTTTTTTTCCTTTAATTGCCAGTATAAAAAGTTCCACTGGTACAAAAGGCATAAGTACAATCAGTGATAGAAATAGGAAAGCCTGCTTTTTTTGTACTTTTTAAATTCCCATCCAATGACAGATTTTCAAAGTGTTGTCAAACAAACATGTATCACGCTTACAGAATCCACTGAAATGCATTGACTTTGGCTTTTCTCAAGACAATACTTAAAACTATTTAAATCTTTTTAGAATCAAACGAAATGATATTAATCTACAGACGACAAGCTTTTGTTACGGCACATTAGATAAACACATACATTTCCAAAAAACTTGACGTAAGCCAAAATGCAAAGAAACTACACATCTTTTTTTCCTTTAAAATACACTTGTTAAATAGCACTTAAGAGAAAGAAAGAAACAAAAGAAACAACAAACAGATTTCAGATGTGTGCGGTGCGTAAAACCCCTGAGTTGAAGAGTCTCAGCGAGAACTCCTGCGGACCCCTGTGAGTTTGTGCTTTACTAAACATCTAACAAATGTGTGTGTGAGTGAAATTGTGCAGGCCGTGAATGCTTACCCTGTTTGTCTGAAGTCCCGAAGTTGATTGTGATGAAGTGTGGTATACGAAGTAGAACACCGTGATGGAAACGACCGAATATCGATATTCCTGCACTGAGCTGAGGTAAAAACACTCAAGCCGAACCGCAGTTCATTTTAGAGTGATATTATATCAAGTCAAACGAATCAAATGAGGCCAAACAAAAATTTAGCATAATTATAATTCCCTACATGCCACTTAGAACTCGGTCTTGCGAACAAAGTTTTCAACGAGTCGAAATTGACTGCTGTACTGGGTAAGCGTAAGAAGTCGTCAGTTTTAATACTGCGTGTTAACGCTGTGCTAATGCGCATGTGCTTTTGTGTTTGTGCTAGTGGTTATATGATTTGGCAAAGGGAGCAGCATATCATAAAACTGACTGACTCGAACTTCCCAATATGAAACTAAGGGGTAAATTATAGGCAAACGTAGGCTATTTCAGGCCTCAGGCTCATTCGTGAAACACGAGAAGAGCGAATTTCTGTATAAACCATTTGTTAAAACACTAATTCTTGTTGCATGTGTGCGACAATACATAAGAATGGTCGTAAGTCACAATTCACGCAAGAATGACTTACAAAAAAAAAATATATGAATAAATTGTGCTTGTGAGAAAAAAATTCTACTTAACTCTTTCCCCACCAGCGTTTTTTTAGTTCCCAGCCACCGCCAACGTTTTTGACCATTTTCACAAAAATGTTATGGCCCCTAGAACATTTTTGTTGTATGAATATCTGAACATGCAATATTTCAAAATAAATAACAGATTAAAAAAAAAAGTTTTATTTTAGCTTCATGCATTTTTTTTTATCAATACTTGAATGTGGGTAAGTTTCATTAAAAAAAGCAATATTTTGAGCAAAAAGCTTTTGATTAGATCCAGATCAGATTCAAACCGATGATCAAAACATAGATGGAGTAGCCTAGATCGAGTCTATCAACAGTCGTCCTGGGTCGACGTTTCATTCAGTAACATTAGGCAGTTTTGATTTATATGCTGTTTAATGTTGATGATCGCGTTATTTTACATATGCATATAAATACATATGATATCGCTTGTTTCTGCATCTTCTACGCACGAGTTTTGATCAGGAGATCAAATAGCGCCCTCTTTCAGAAGATGCATAATAGCGCCCTCTACCATATAACAGTGGAAACACAAATGACGGAAATTCCCACCGATGGCGGGAAAACTTTGTCTCATAAATGACGGAAATTTCCGTCAATGATGGGGAAAGAGTTAAACATGTTTACAAACAATTTATACAAATTCTTTATGTACATGTATATAGTAATTCACTTGAGAATGATTTTACAGAAATTTGTTCAGTTTGTACGAAAATGTACGTAAGATTCTTGTTTCATGAATGAGTTTTGCTGATCCAGTTTTGGCTAAAGATTAGAAATATCGTGGACGAATAGACAGCGAACAACCAATCATAGCACACACACCTGTACAGTCACACACACACACACACACCCTTGGCACACATTTTAAATGTGCAGCAATGTATTCCAGCCCATTAATACTGATCAACGTGTTAAGGCAACGGCAGAGCTTGGGTATAAAATAGTGCTATAGAGTGAAGTAAACTGGTTTGAGGGGGCTGCCTGTAAACTACGTTTGTAAACAATATTTTTTTACGGGCCGTTTGAACGATGTGTAAACGTTTACAGCAAAGTGCTACAGGCGCTATCGAACACTGCGGATCACGTTGAACTACTTTGGCATCAGGACGGAGTTTTGGTTGTTCTACGAATGTAAAATAGTCCTGATAAAGGCAGCAGAAAGCGAGACTACACTGAGACGTTCAGAATTTAACATTAGAGGAACACAGATCAGCTTTTGTTCGATGATTCGGTGTGTAAAGAGGCTGTCGTGATGGCCCTGTATAATATCATGATGGTCAAAAGTTCAACGCCTGATTCACAATTCACATAAATGCGTCAATATTTTGTCCCATCACACAAATTGTTCACTGACAAACATGTATCAGATGAATTTGTCCTGTGAAATTTGGCTCCTAATAGGGGCTTCTGTGGTGTAACTGGACCCTTAATCTGTGTGTGTGTGTGTGTGTGTGTGTGTGTGTGTATAAGGAGAACTGCTGAGACTCAATCTCAGGGGCTCACATACACACACTGTCAAAGAAAAGAGGGTTGTGAGGTCAACCTTTAGCACAGGTGTGTGTATGCGTGCATGCGTATGTGCTTACCTGTGAGTGTGTGTGTGTGTGTGTGTGTGTGCTTGTGAGAGTGATTATGACACATGGGCACTTTTTACATCTTTACAAATAAAGAAAAAAAGAAAGAAAAGCAAAAAACATGAACATTTTCAGGCAACAAGACCACAGAAGAGCAAGTTAACAACCTTTTTTAAATCTATATCTTTAAATATGAGGGTTCCATACAAAACACTTACGTAATAAAATACCCATGTTATCAAATAATTTCACAAGTAAAACACTGAAGCTTGTAGGCAGGATGTACCGTCAGAATTTGGCACTAAATTCCACTCATCTTGTTTTTTCTTTATAAGAAAAAAAAATCACATTTTGCTGAACAACATAACACATCTAAATATTGTTTCCCACAATAGAAATAAAATAATATAATGACATAGATGCTTCACAAGCCGACACTGTAACTTTTAATAATTTTTATATAGCTAATTACCCAACAAGAAATTTAGCAAAGAGGGAGTCCTATCAAAAAAAAAAAAAAAAAAAAAAACTAAACAAAACAAACAAAAAAAAGAAAGAAATACAAATAATAAACCAAACAAAAAAGGTAGTAGTAATAGTACGTATGAAAGGCTTTGTCTATTGTTCAAGTAAATTGATTTTTAGTCTTCTCTTTAAAAACATGAGACAAATAAGACTGTTAGACTTGATGAAACCACGACTTTATCCACGAAAAGCACCGACGGGACCGCGGGTTACACAAACTCTGTTTTTTTCCTCTATACATTTAAACAGTATAAAATATAGGTCATTTCATGTGCATTTAAACCACGGATTGTCTAACTGTAAGTCAGTTCAGCAAAAGGTGTGACACGTAGGTAGCATTTCCCCCCAAACAGGGCAATCTTGTGTGTGTGTGTGTGTGTGTGTGTGTGTATGTGTGTTTTTTTTCTTAATACCTTTACTACTCTAGAAAAAAGTGGTTTTATATAGACTTTAATGAGAAATCAAGCCACTTAAAATGGCCTTATCAAAAAACTTTACACTGCCTGAAAAATGTAAAAACCACGAGCAAGCTCTGAGAGATTCTAATATCGATCAGGCAGCTTTTTTTTTTCTTTTATTAAAACTGCGTGGAAGTAGTCTATTCGTCTAGAAACCAGCGTGGGTTTCTTACGGCAGGCCTCAAAATAAAGAGTGTTGCCAACAGTAAGTCCCAACGCCAATCCCTGTATTGAACGTTCAAGTTTACTTTAAATGAATGAAAACAAAACAACAACATAAAGAGAGAGAAAAAAAAAAAAATCTGACAAAAAAACAAAACAAAGAAGAAAAAAAAAGTCAAACGCAAATATTCATAATTGATTTGCCACAGGATTTGTTTTTTTAAGTTTTTTTTTCTTTTTTTTCTTTCTGTTTTCTTAAAATGATGCTCTGGTTATGTTAGTAAATATACTCTGTCTCTAGAGTGTGAATGCAGCGTTTTCACATTATTATTATTATTGTTTGTTTTTTTTGTCTTTCCTCCCTTCCTTCCTTCCTTCCCTCCCTCCCTCCCTCCCTCACCAGTTAAATCGAAACAAAAACAAAACAAAACTAAATAAAAACAAAAACAGGCAAAAAAGCTCAAAATGAGGTCACATGCGAATTTTTTTCCAAAAAGATCAGGCTAAGATCAAAGTACAAAGATCAGTAAAAGGAGACCAGATTATGAGCAGGAGAACTCAGAAAGACATCAGAAACAATGACGGGACGATGAGACGTTTTTTTTTTTTTTTTTTTGTACGCCACGTAGACATGCTAGGCAAACGATGAGCATAGAGTCATGGAGATGAGTTCTAGGGAAGAAAACGGGAGAGGAGAGTTACACACACAGCTCCGGCACACAACTAACATCATTAAACCATGAGAACAACAAACAAACAAACAAACAAACAAACAGCAGCAGCAGCGCTATCAACCAGCGTTTCACCAACATCACATTAGCATTTTTAACTGTTTTCTTTTTTTAATCGTACAATACACAAAATTGGAATAGATTGCCAACACGTACATGTGAATGAGGCACTCACTCAAACACACACACACACAGAGTACAAACACACACTCGATCTCCTCCATACGGACACACACCCAAAAGTATCCATCCTGGTCCGATCTCCGATCCGAGACCGCAGATGGATCGCCGTTTGGGAGAAACTATTCAGTTTTTTTTTTTTTTTTTTTTTTTTTTTTGAGCGTACGAACAAAAACCAAACAGTACGAAACAAAATGAAACGAAACGAAAAAGAGAGATTTCACTTATGGAGTGCCACTACTTATGACCAAAGAGAGAAGAGGAAGAGAGAATCGAGACAGAGATATGATGGGGACGTGACAGATGGGATTGTGGGAAATGGTGAGAGAAAGAAAGAAAGGAAGAAAGAAAGAAAACGAGGGGTTTTGTACGTGATCTCCTCACGCGTGTGGATTGTGTGGTTTAAGAAGACTAGCGGACGAGGCTCAGGATAGAGAGAGCACGACTTTCCGAACCCAATAACTTAAAAGATAATAAATAAAGTCCTTTACTTCAGAGGCAGTAGAAATTTTGTATAAAAATAGAACTGCATTTTTTTACAAATAAAATTTACAGGCCTGTGGCTTTCTGCAATTTAAGGTTTTTTTTTTCTTTCGATAAACGTCAAGTTTTCAGTTCCCCACCCCTCCACATAGAACCTAGAATGCTTTATTCTTTTTAACCATCGACAGATCAAAATCTTTTTTTAATGCTCTACACAAATTCAGTTGGACAAAGACCACAATCATCTGACGCATAAAAGTCGGACTAATTTTTTTTCTTCCAAAAAAAAAAGAAAAGAAGACAAATAAAAAATAAAATAAAAACGAAAAACTGACAAAAAAAAATGAATAATAATTTTTAAAAAAAATCACTGAACATTTGACGGCAAGTATTTGTTGAGGAAGCTGTTTAGGCAGTTGTTGCCGTTGACTACAGAGAGGCCACAGCGGGTTTAACCCTTTCCTCTCTAGTGCCAGTGGGCCAAGGGTTCGAAGGAGCAGCAAAGCCCTGAACCGACACCAGAGGCCAAAGGGCAAAGGTTAATGTGCATATTGGTGCTTTTAATCATATCGGAACCTTCTCTACTTGTCTTTACAAGCCTCAGGTTCACAAAGAGAAACAAATAATACTTTATACATCGTTCCTTTCTGCTGTTGTTATCATCATAGAATGAAATAGCCACTGTATAAATATTTACTTTAAAAAAAAAAAATCAAATAGTTTACACATGACCCAAAGTAAAAATAAAAAATACCAATAATAGCTGTTCATCCATCGCAAGTCATACAAAAAAAATGGCGGAAATGGAAGCGTTCATGTGGAAAAAAAAGAGACAAAATAATAATACTGTTATTAATTAAAAATAAAAAAAGCTGAAAAGAAGGTTATGGGAGAGTGGCTCCCCCTGGTGGTCAAAGGGTGGAACTACCCCCCCTCGTGCACCCCCTCCCCCCAGAGTCCCAGTTTAGTAACCGTGGCAGCAGTGGGGACTTACCCTAGCAGTGTAACATGAGAGAGGCCCTAGTGCTAAGATCAGTACGGTTTGCTGTCGTTCTTCGAGCGCTTGAGCTGGACTTTGAGACGCTTCATGCCGATCTGAAACCCGTTCATTGCCTGAATGGCGGCCTGCGCTGACACAGGATTGTCATAACTGACGAAACCTGCGGTAGAGGAAAAGGAGGAAAGATATATGAACCGCACAATGTCTTTTCGATCGCAAGTCATGTTTGGCGCCTGCTCCAATGCAACTAAACGATTTGAAACTAAATTGGAAAATCCATAACTATTCAGACTGAGAATGGAGTATAAAGCCCAGGAAACACCAAGCCGATGTCAAAGAACTAGCGGCGGGCGAAAGTGGACTGTTGTCGCCTCTCGTCAGCTGCGTCTCGGCTAAAAAGCTGAGCTTGAACACACCAAAAGTACTAAAGGTGATTGTCAACTAGCTGTATGTCAGATTAATGCACACTAATGTCAACCTCTAAGGCAATATCTGTCTATATCAGCAGGTATTAATATTCTATATTCGTCATTCAAAAAGGGAAACCGGAAACTTGGACTGTAGATATGCAAACCGTTAACAAAGCAGCGCTTGCTTACCATTTTGAATATCAATCACTCAAATCAATCAATCAAAAAAAAAACCCAGAGGTGTCCGACAATGCGGCCCGACATTGCCGGAGGGCTTGGTGTGTCCCGGGCTTAAGGCTCCCGAATAAAAAAATGCAAACAGACTACATAAAAACTAATTATTAGCTGCAAATATGCAATAAAAATAAATAAATAGTGTCAACATTTCATTTGGCACGAAAATGTTTTATAAATAAAATATAAATATAATGCCATTACTACCATAATTGTTAGTTATTTAAATAATCAATGTCCTTTTTATTGTTTAGTCCAATGAGTAGTTTAAAGCCTTAATCGTAAATTCTGTGTTGTCTCCTGTGTTTGCATGTCAGTTCATACCAAAGCACTTGCTCAGATTGGTCTGTTTGTCGATAAAGACTTTGGCAGACACCACGTTTCCGAAAGGCATGAACATCTGTAGGATGTCCTGGTCCCCAAACTCCTGTGGCAGGTGGTAGATGAACAGGTTGGCTCCTTCAGGTCCTGTTTCACACGTACAAAACCACGTGTCCACGTTTAGTGAAGAATCCACAACTATAGCGCTGCATTAAGGAATGTCAATCTATACTGAACAATTACAAATGAAGACACTCCGAAACTGCCATCGTATTTACTATTATATATTATAATAATATAATTTACTATAAAATAAACCTATAATAAATTTAAATATAACATTTTATATTAGAGATCAACTAATACTGTTTCTTTTTTTTCCTTAAAGGGGTGGTATAATGCCCTTTTCACAAGATGTAAAATAAGTCTTTGATGTCCCCAGAGTGTGTATGTTAAGTTTTAGCTCAAAATACCCCACAGATATTTTTATATAGCATGTTAAATTTGTCACTTTTTGAGGGTTAGCAAAAACGCACCGTTTTTGTGTCTGTCCCTTTAAATGCAAATGAGCCGCTGCTCCCGGCACAGGGGGCGGAGCTTCAAGAGCTTGTGTCCTTTTACCTCACACAGACATGCACTGAAAATTTCAAAAGCTTTTAGCCTTTTATGTTCAAACTGGAGTCAGACAATGATGGAGAGACTCAAGAAGAAGTGACAACATGTAGAAAGCAACAGGACATTTATGAATGGTTAGTTGAATTTATGCAGCTGATGTGGAGTTAACTGTCTTATAGTCATTGATTAGCATATTCTGTCATGATATTCTATAAATCGAGTTCCCGGGGGCGCGGCTTATGCAAATTTTAGGGTTGCTTTGAACTTTGAGCTTTGCTTTGAGCGTTGGAACTTTGCAGATGTTGTTTATGCTCAAACAGCAATATTACACACTAACTAAAGTTAGAAAAGTGAAATCATAATCAACCACCCCTTTAATCAGAAAGTCACAGAACTAAAAAAACAAAAATGTATTCCTAATAAACAACACTTAAGCCTTTCAGTTTTAGGACATATAAACAAACAAATAATCAGTATTGGTTATAAATAAAAGCAATATTGGTCTCTTATATAATGTATTATATTTTTGATTGACACTGATTCACTTATGGATATATATTAATGACAAAAGTTGCACAAAATTTGTCAAGGCGAATTTGTAAAGCAAAACACAAATAACTTCCGGTCAAATATATGTATATTTAGATGATTGTACCATTGTACCATCCCAAATTCTTGAAATTCATCCCAAATTATTTGCTTATGGATATATATTAATGACAAAAGACAAGAAAACAAATTTGTCAAGGTGAATTTGTAAAGCAACACACAAATACTACCGGTCAAATAATAAATATATTTTTAAATTAATTATTAATTAAATATTTAATTAAATACAGGTCAAATAATGAAGATTAATATATATATATATATATATATATATATATATATATATATATATATATATATATATTAATCTTATATAAAAAAGATTAATATATATATATATCCCATAGAGGCAGGCAGATTTTTATTTTTAAGTATTTTTTTTAAATTAATTTTTAGGATACTATGCATCCTGATAAAGTTCCCTTGGCCTTTGGAATTAAAATAGCCCCACATCATCACATAGCCTTCACCATACCTAGAGATTGGCATGGTTTTATTTCAGTTAGCCTAAAAGCTAGTTTGATTTGCATTGAGAGATGATCTTATGGAAAGTACCCCATGCCAATCTCTAGGTATGGTGAAGGCTATGTGATGATGTGGGGCTATTTTAATTCCAAAGGCCAAGGGAACTTTATCAGGATGCATAGTATCCTAAAAATTAATTTAAAAAAAATACTTAAAAATAAAAATCTGCCTGCCTCTATGGGAATTTAACATAGGGGTGTACACACTTATGCACCATGTATTTTAAGGAAGAACATTTATTTATTTACGATACATTATTCATTCACAAAGAAAATTGGTGTCCTAAAAGGTTGGATTTTTCCTAATTTTTTAAATTAAGGCATTAAGTTCAATTTCCAAAATATGATTTTTTATTCCTCTTTTTAGTCAACTTTAGCATGGGTGTATTAACTTATGCATTGCACTGTATATATATATATATTTTAATTAAAAATAAAAAATATACAAAAAATGGAACTAAAACATTTAGGAACTGAAATATTTAGAAATTGAACATTTACAAATGTTTTAATTACGAAATTACATGTTAAATGTTTTCAATTGAAATATTTACTACGTAAATAAACAACCATGTTAAATTGTAGCCTCAAATTTTTATTTATTTATTTATTTATTTATTACTTTTGTCATTGATGTAGCTCCATATGAACTGAAGTTGAGCTAGTTCTAATTGTACGCTATGTCCATACCCTCTTTCTGGCTGCCCGCAGCGCTCTGTTGCTGCAGTAGGGACTGGCTGTAGAGGGTGGGCAGGGCGGCAGCCGCGTACTGTTGGATCCCTGAGTAGGCCTGTGTGAGAGCGTCCATGGGCCCGGCCGACCCGTTACTCAGACCCGTGCTGCCCAGCCCGCCGTTCAGAGCTGCCATACCTGAGAGCATGTGAGCAACTTTACATAAAACCCAACAATAAAGAAAAAAGAAGTGCTCTTACTCGTTAGAATTTGGACTCAGGGTGTGTTTCTACAACAAAACACAACACGACACGCACAAAAACGCACAAAAACACACAGAACACGAAAAAAAAAAACAACGACACTGGACAGAAAGTACAGCAAACGCTGCTTGTCGAAACAACAGAATCACGAAGGACACTCGACAGGACATTACATCATGAACGGCACCCACTCACACACACAAACACACATATACAGAAGATACAGTACATAATAAACTGACCGGTGTATGCAAATGAGGAGCGCGGCCTACACATGCACACTAATGTCACAATAGCAGCACGAAACGATCACCACGGCGACCCTCAGACACACAGAAACATCTGACCAATCACCTTTTTAACCTCACACAGTGGAACTCTACATCTAATTATCTCATTATTCGTGTCAGCAATCTTGGCTGTATTAAAAAGGGGTTGTGGGCAAAACATTAAACTCTTTTAATAAAATACAAACACAACCTTGGATCCATTAAAAGCAGAAACCCTGACTGCTGAAACAGATGCACATGTGCTTCAGGGAGTAACTTCTGTAAACATATGGGCAGCATCAGTGCAGATGAACTTTATAGTAATATATACACACATATCACCGTTTAAATGTTTGGGGTCATTTCTGACTTTTTTATGTTTTTGAAAGAAGTCTCGTATGCTCACCAAGGCTGGATTTATTTGATAAAAATGTAAGCAGTAATAATGTGAAATATAATTATAATTTAAAATAATTGCTTTCTATTTTAATACATTTTAAAATGTATTTTATTCCTGTGATGCAAAGCTGAATTTTCAGCATCATGATTCCGTGTGTCACATGATCCTTCAGAAATCATTCTAATATGCTGATGTGATTCTCTCTCTCTCTCTCTCTCTCTATATATATATATATATATATAATGTTTTATTTTTTTCAGGATTCATAATTATATGTCAATGTTTTTGAGAGAAAGTGCAAAAGCATCAACATATAATTTTCTCCAATCTTATATTCTTTTTCCATCCCCATGTCTCTTTAGGGGCTCCATATATAAAATATTATTTTATAATAATAAATATAAATAAAATATATAAAAATATTAAAAAAATATTTAAAAAAATACATACATATTTTTATTATTATTATTTTGTAATTCATTTATTAATTTCTACTTTAAGGTCCATAATTAAGAATGTAGATTGCACCATAATCATATTACAAGCACAATCCACCTTGAGCAGCCTGGGGTTTGGTGTTTTGGTGGTCAAAAGCACAATGGTTATGGATCAAAAGCACGTCATATCTCACTTCCAGCAGGGATCAAACAACATCCTTTCTCATACCATCCCTGATCCACTCACGATAGTAACAAACCTCAATAATTGCGAGCGATAGAGTTCAAATGCCTGTGGCATTAAATAGTTATTAGTCTATCAGTTTGATAATCAAATAATCTGTCAGTTATTTCTTAAATTAACAGATTAATTGGATATTCCATTTTGTTCAAATCTCTCCTTGTGCTAATGATAGTCTATATGATGTATTATGGAGCTAGAATTGTGTCTTTATTACATGTGAGAAAATAAATGATCTGAGAGAAAAAAAAAAGTTTGAGAGAAAAAGTTATCACACTGATAGCAAAAAAGCATTTCATGAGAGAAAAAATAATATTTGCATCTATGCCGGTGAACCGAACAATGGTGTAATGATTCAGTTCGACTCCCAAGACAAGACGATGCTCACCCGACTGGCCAATAGGAACGTGGCTCCGCCCATGACACAATTTTCACAGCAAAAGCAAAATCCTGACACGAGAGCAATAAATTGCATCAAGAGCAAAGAAAAGCGTTTTGAGAGAAACACTTTTTTTTTTTTTAGAGAAAATGTTTTCACACTGATAGCAAAAAATATATATTTGAGAGTTTTTTTCAAAGTATTTTGAGAGAGATTTTTTTTTCTCAGAAATAATTTAAAAAATTTCTAATTTATATTTTTTTATGTTCTATGAGAAAATACTTTCTCTCAAAACTTTTTTTAGTCTCAAATATTATTATTTTTGCTATTGGTATGAAAACTTTTTCTCTTAAATATTCTTTTTTCTCTTATGAAATGCTTTTTTGCTATCAGTGTGATAACTTTTTCTCTCAAACTTTTTTTTTCTCTCAGATCATTTATTTTCTTGCATGTAATAAAGACACAATTCTAGCTCCATAATGTATCAGATAAATTATTTTTGTAGCTATGACAGAAAAAAACAACAAAAAAAGGATTAGTAAAGTCCCTTGTGGCAACCAATATTCATAATGTAAAACAACAAAGCAAATCATGCTTATAAAGACTGATTCATGAGTATTTACTAACTGGCCTTTTGGCTTGACGGCCTGGAAACAATAAATGATGAGCGAAGTGCTTGGACGGCCAGCTCCCTCATTTATCCAGCAATAATTACAATACTGACCTTTTATATTCAATTACACTATACAGCCTCTTAAATGAGCACTGGGAGTGTGTGTATGTGCAAGAGAGAGTCATTTGAATGAATTTAAATTGTAGCCGCTCTGTTGAAGAAAACTTGATTTATAAAACTAGAGACCTGGCTAAAAGGTCACTGGTGGAGATAGAGATTTTGCCAGCGTGCCGACACACTGACATATACACATGCACAGGCCACAGTGATCTTTAGCTCGCCTA
The DNA here is from genome assembly GCF_963993115.1 of Abramis brama. Classification (NCBI taxonomy): domain Eukaryota; kingdom Metazoa; phylum Chordata; class Actinopteri; order Cypriniformes; family Leuciscidae; genus Abramis; species Abramis brama. Next base: position 39,520,096 of record NC_139966.1, on the reverse strand, counting down.
TTCATACTAATTACATTCCGCAATGCCCATTAGGTACATTCTAGTATAAAATGAATAGTTCTGGTCTTGAATGCTGATTTGTCAATACAGCATTCCAGTCGTGCTATGATACACAATGTGGTAACAGCTATAATGCCAAACATCTGCTTACCAGCCACTGTATACATCACAACACCCAACAGAAGCCAACTATTAACCTTAAGGAACAGTGCCATTTCAAACCCATAAGAGTTTTGAAACACAAAACATGTTTTTTAATGAAACCTGTCTTTCCCATTGAAAGTCCATTCCACCAAAACTTTGAAGCTTTTAATAAACAGATTGTAAACGAAAATTGAGAACTAATGACATTTGTTCTTGCACGTCAATGAATATAAACTGTTTAATCTGACTAACTGATCGATTCTTATGGATTACTTTTACAATGTATTTCTGAACTTTCTGAAGCTTTGGTGGAATGGACTTTCAATGGAGGGACGGAAATCTATCAGGTTTCATTAAAAATATATTTTGTGTTTCGAAGATGGACAAAAGTCTTATGGGTTTGCAACAACATGTGGGTGATTAATTGGTGACACATTTTTCATTTTTGAGTGAACTAACTCTTGCAAATGTCCATTTACTCACCCTCATACTGTTCCAAACCCATATGACCTTCTTTCTTTTATAAAACACAAAATTATATTCTTCGTCCATTTTTCACCATACAATGAACGTCAATAGGGACCAAAGCAACATTGGACCCCATTAACTTTGACTATGTGGGGGCGGATAGCATTTTATTTGCTTTTGTGTTCCACAGAAGACTGACTTGTTTTCATTTTTGGGTGAACTATCCCTTGAGTACACATGTCGGACAGCATCTTCTGGCTCTTCATGGATAAGACTAGCCTACCTAACATAAAACAGACACATACACAACATACACACACAATAGCGACAAAACAATTGCACGTCTATAGAAACACCCAGAGCAATGATTTAGCGGTGTGTTAGCATGTGTGAATGTGTGGAGATATGGCCGATTGGTGCAAACACACTCACGACTACAAGGGATGGGTTACATTTGTTTTGACTTGGCGAATGAATTTGATCAGATCTGATTTGATTTAACAATGAGGCATTTTACAAATCACACACACACACAGTTTCAATATTTCAGCAGTACTTCATGTGAAAAATTCACCCAACAAACTCTCACTGAAGCCCAGAGAGATGCCCTTTCTATAGTTGGTATACGTTCATTTGAGTAAATCAATAAGAAACATCCTCTATGTGTGTGTTTGGGAGACCGCGGGCATCTCTATGCGCAGTGGGCGGCTGGTATGAGATGATGTTGTATGGATTGAGATGGAGAGGCCGATGGACGGTAGTACTCACTGTTGACGCTACCTGCTAGTGCATTTATGTTATTGAGGCCCACGGTGGCCCCAGCCAGACCCTGCAGTGTTCCCAGAGAACCCAGGGAACCCATTGCACCCACGGAGTTAGCCGTGGAACCTGCTGTGGGGAAAGACAGACAGAGCGGGAAGGAGAGACAGGTGGAGAAATGGAAGAGAGAAAAAGAGAGATGTTTGATTGCACACATACAGTCGCATATGATACTGAAATGGTTAAAGATACATACATAAAAGCTTTGGTGTAGGTACACAGAGGGAAGGATGCATGGATGGGTGATTGATTGATTCATTGATAGATGGCAGCACTGGGCGATATATTGAACATTCATGATATATTAACAGCAACTTTATTGGCAATATAAAATTATGCAACTTTGTGAATATTGCAATAATTGTATTGCGCAATTTATATGCACATTAGGTTTCCTAAAAAGGGTATCATCAGACTAAGGGGCTGTTTACACGACACCGTTTTCAACTAAAAACTTTTAATGCGTTTTGGCCGTTCATTTACACGACAACGGCGTTTTGGGAGGCTGAAAACGCTAAGTTTTGAAAACGGGTTTCAAAGTGCAAGTTTTTGAAAACGGTCTCCGTGTAAACAACAAAAAAAGGAATCTCTGAAGACGATGACTTCATGCTCATGCATATTACGTGTTCAGTCTATAGTGGTTCATCGCCATCTACTGGCCTGGCAGCAGAATACAGCGTTTTAGTCGTTTTAGTGGATCCGTGTGTATGGGGATCATTTTGACAATGGTGTCGTCTGAACGCGGGAAACTCAAAGGAAAAACTTATTTGTTTTAAGAATATCGTTGTCGTGTAAACGTACCCTAATTTTGCATCCGTCCTTATCTTGTGACTTGTGTGTCAACAAAGATTTTTTTTTATAGAGACCAATTTAATCTTCAGTAGAATACATGTTGTTTGCGTTGATAAGTTTGATTCGATTTTGTGAATCAGATGAAACAGTCTGTTACAATGAATCAAATCAAAACTCACAATTCACTTTTCATGTATTAAGATGTTTAAGTAAATTTATTTGTACATATACATATACAGAAAAATATTGCTGTTTATTATTGTGTATTTTTACATATTGATGCATGCAAATGAATATAAGTGTGGAAAGTGTGGAAAACCTCCATTGATTATTTACCAATTATTTTAATGCATTTTTAAAAAATATTTATATACTATTAATATAGAAATATTTAGTAAAAAAAACAATTTTGAATATTAAAAGATTGAAAAACATTGAGAGATTATTATTATTATTTTATTTATTTTTGCTATATCATGCAGTTTTAATAAAGTGGATAAGATGGATAAATGGCCAGATGGATACAAGCATGATGCTTTATTGATTCCTAAAGGAAATCGGTTAAAATTTCATACAAAAAAAGACAAGACGAGTCATCAACAATGAGGATTATTGCAATCATGAAGATGATGACGACAATAATGTTTTCAGAAAAGAGCAATACAATACAAAACATCCCTCGAAACAAAACCACTCTGAAGCATATACAATGGTTTCCCTCTGCTTCTTTTGCATTTATGCAAGTTTGAATTAAATTTTCAAGCTTCAAAGTGAGACACAAAGAAGCTAATCTAACCGTAGAACCATGTGTCACACTAACGTGTCGCCTGCTTTCACATGTCAACTTTTTCCAAAAATGAGTGGAGCACGGTTAAAGCCACGGAGCACAACCGCTTAACGCCACACATAGACACACTCTCTCAAACACAATGATGATGATGATGATGATGACCATGAACCATGATGGATGGTGCCAAGGACTACGCACACAAACACACACACACACACACACACACACACAATGAAAACTTAAGTTAAAAGAATTACAATGGAGGACGTTCAGACACCAAAGAGAATGACGAACTCAACTACGACAAATGAAGGGACAACGACTCTATGGTGGAAATTATACTGCTATCGAAGATGATGATGTTGGGACAGCCTCTGGTTACCTGGGCTGGCCAGGGCTCCCAGGGACCCTGTGCTGGAGGTCAGGGCGTTAGCAGTGGACGGGCTGGCCGAACTCTGCGCTGCAGCCGCTGCTGCTGCTAGAGTGGCCAGATTCTGCAACTGCAGAGCATTCATACCTGAAGAAAGAGAAAGTGTCAATGTCTGCGTGCATGTGTTCTGTGCATGCCAAACTAAAGGAACCACACATGTTCTACTGAATGCTCTACGAGTGCATGTCCTTGTGTACAAGAGTTAGTGGAGCTGTGTGTAGAGGCATTTGGTACAGAAGATCTGATTCTACGTGTGGGCTCTGGTGCATCTACCTAAAAAGAAACTCTAAAGGTGACTCTAGATTAACGTGTTTGGGGCACGGCTACATGCAGTGGCCATGGCGCCAACACACTGCGGGAAGTGGCTCGCAGCCAAGAAGGACAGAGATTGGAAGTGGTACAACAGAAAAATGTACGGCATGTGTCGTATATACACGAGAAATGTATATACTCTATACTATGAGGAAGCGCACACACACACACACACACACACACACACACACACACACACACACACAAACAGAAAACGCACAAGAGACACAAAAGACTTCAGAATTACAGAATGTGGTTTGTTAAGGAAGTGCACAAGAGAATTATAGCTCCTGCCCAAAATGTCGCCCTCCTACAAGTCCACAATATTGTGACTAACGTCCCAAATATTGTCTGGTTGTCGTCTCAAGTTTTGGCATGACGAAATGTAAGGAGATTGTGAGCAGTGAGCACCCCTCTGAAAAGAGAAAAATGGGACACCCTACTTGGACTTGCAAGACGACAAGTAAACATTAATGTTTGTCAATGGAGATGGAAAACAAGGACTCAAAGACAGAATCCAAAGTCATTGTGAAAGAAAAATACATATATATATATATATATTTATTTTATTTTTTTTCAAGCCATATCCCTTTGGACAGCAGTAGCATGTAATTTGGATTGGTCAGACAGTGCTCTGGGGACGCCACGGCTGTCTGCCCTCCCAATCCACTGAGCAAGCAAGAGGAGTGCATTAAGAGTCTAATTAGCACATCACAGAAGGTGATTAGAGGCAGGAAATCTACCTCTAATTGCAAAACAAAGCCCAGGTCAAGATATAAGGGCAGAGATAAATCCGTAACGTGTTGCAGATCCTAAACAGGCTCTCAAAAACCAGTTTACTTCCGTAGCGTGGCATTTCTGAAAGAAATTGAATATTTAACAAGAACAAATTAAAAGAGAAAGTTGGGCAGGACCTGTTAAAAGTGGCCTCAATATAGGTGGTTTGAAGGAAAGGGGTTGAAAATCAAAAGGAATTTGTGATGTCACCCCGAAACAAAAGTAATTTTAGTTATTGCATTTTAATGAAAGATTATGAAGGCAAACAGTTGTGATTCTTTTGAATAATTCTTTACAATAAGACCAGGAATGTTAAAGATCGATTAAATAGGCCGTTTCTGATTTCATGTATCATGACTTCAAGCTTGAATAGTATATAGTATAAAAGAAGCTAGAAAAGCTGTCATTGAAGGAGAAAGTGCAGTGTTGGGAGGTCAAAAAGAGAGGTTACGACGGAAATGGACTCTGAAATTGAGGGCTTTGTGACCGCCTTTATGCTTCTGAATAAAGCGGAAAAGAACCCATTTTGAGTTTTTGGCACACAAGTGTAAAAAATGGCCATTGGGTATTTGGCACAATGTGAATTCTGTGGTTGAGAAGGGCACTTCTGCTAGTGTGAGAGAGAGATAGAGAAAAAGAGAGATCCATCCGTGCAGTATGTTCACACTCTTCGCGGACTGAGTGGAGAGAGAGGTGTCAGGAAAGAGGTGATGCTGGCTCTCGCTGAATGTTCATCATGTGTAATGGAGCTCCTTATGGCTCGTAACTCCACCCACAGCACAGACACAGCAGATGTCAGCTGTATATATCGTCTGCCAATCATAGACGGTTGCCAGGCGACAGATGGAGGGGTCCAAAGATTTCACAATTCAGCCGAGAAAAGCCTTCAAATCCCGTTGAGTTTGAGAGCTCCTATCGATTCACACTTCAAGTGTCTCAAACAGACTTGATATGTTTATCTGCTCATCTTGAACAGGTTTCTGGCTTGGGATTATGCAATGGTCTACTTTGAACTTTTTGCATTTTAATTTTTGGCCGGTGTGCCACTTTGAAAGAGACAATAGAAAAGAACAAAAAAGGGAGAGGGAGAAATGGGGGATGAAGCAGATCGAATTCAAACCTGCGTGCGTCTCTTGCATTAGCTTCACAGCTTAACATGCCTGGAGGTTTCTAGTAATCCTGAAGACCTTGATTAGCTGGTTCAGATGTGTTTCAGTACTTGTTTCAGTTATTGGTTGAGTTTGGTTCATTTGTGCTGAAGTTAATTCAAATGTTTAACATCAAGACCAAGTTTGGCATCAGCGAAGTCAAATGTCACTGGTTGAACTTGGTGATACGACATGTAAATAAATGTGCAATGTACGCACATAACAACGGTCTGTACTATTTCCGTTGTGTGCAAAAGAGCAGCTTGGACATGAAAAATGTCTTCCTTTTGGTTCCACAAAAGAAAATAAGTCATACAGTACGTTTGAAACGACACGACAGTGAGCAAATGACAGAATTTTCCTTTTTTAGTTGAATGGTTCCATTAATCCAGCGCTGACACATTTCTGTATATAATCTGCAAGTATAATAACAAACTACTTCGTCCATCATGCGTGACCAACTCCCATTATTTTCCGCAAATAAACCAGTTTTATTAAAAGTCTAAACTAAGCTGTTTTTTGGTAATTATATTGCCTTAAAAATGAGTTCCAGAAAATGCTATTGTTATGGTAATGTGGGAATTTTTCGCTCTTTAATTGTGTGGTGGCAGCTGCCGCTGGTTTGGCTCAATGTGAACCTCATTCTCGCTGAGAGGCTGTCACAGATGTACCACTGAACTTAAACGAGAGCTTCCATGACTCTCTTCATAATGGTAAACAAAAACACCACAGTACTGCTCAACCTCTCCACAAGAGCCTACATTAATGAGGAAGGCACTCTCTGGTGTGCAAAACCGTTGTCAGGGGGGAAGGCTTTAGGAGATAAAGGCACTCATCCTACACACACTGTAAGCCATTCTAGATGCTAATACGTTCTTTTTCTTTCATCCTTAGCAGCTGCAATTAGGCAATACCGTGTGCTATAAATATTTCACTTTCCTTGAAGGCCTGGCAGCTTGATAAACAGACCACAATTAAGACCTGACAAGAACAGAGACGCACACTGGGAATGTAATGCAAAAGACAACGAAAAACATTGAAAACGGGAGGAAAAAAAAGAAGGAAACCGAGCAAAGAGAAACTTTCGCTCAGAGTTTTGTTGTGTCTAGTGTGATGTCAGAGGCAACATAACTGTCAAAGAGAGAACAACATACACCTGTCTAACAGCGAGAGCAAGCAGGAGCTCATTGGCAGATGTTGTAAAACACTAATCATATTCCAGAGTGCTAAACTAAACCAGCATAAAGAAAGAATAACATATCATGTTGCTTCGATGAGGGATCCATATTGTTGCTGAATTCTCTGCAGGTTTCTGGTGAATTTGACAGTATTTGTGGCATGAGAAAAACTGTGATAAGTGGCCTCTTTGGATAAGGTTATTTTCATTTTTCCTCTTCTTTGAGGATTGCTTAAGTGAAAATGTAAAAAGCTGAAGGCATCTGAGGGTCGATGGGGCGTATCATCATGATCTGGTCTCCCATAAGCCTCACAGACCCCAGGCAAGGAAAAGTGATTGGATGATGAGACTCTTCTTCCAAGAAACAAACAAAAAAGGGGTTTGATGTACATTGGAACAGGCGTGGAAAGAATGGCTCAATCAAATCTGACACACACATACACTTACAAACATTACAAAGTATCTAGGTGTGCTACACATTGTAGAAAGCCAGGAATTTTGCAGGATGACAATGTTCTCAGCCAAACCTCTGCTGATCCTGGATCTGCTCAGGGGTTGAGGTGTCAAACTGGGTTTTTTGTTATGCAATCCTGAGCTGGGTTGAATGGTTTAGTAGGGGGGATGGGAGTTTAGTTGAGGAGTTACAATGGGGGTAGGGTAGTAACAGATCTGAGATCAGTATCTCACCTGCCATTTGTTGAATACCACTGAACGCTCCTAGGTTACTGGAGGAGGTCGCTTGTTGGAGCAACTGGGAGGAAGAGAGAAAAAAAACAGACCGTTAATATGTAATCACTATTATGCATTGGCTTATGGTGATGGATATATAAGGATAATGTTTGAAGGAGCTAGTGTTAGCTAAATATAGATGAAACATTGTGGTTTGTTCCCATGTTCCATGTTGTCTGGAGTGACACTATAGAGCAGTCTGTCAACAGCAAAGCAACACATAAGCCTCTATCTGTAAGGGCATGGTCTTAGCCACTGGTGTTCCTCAAGTATTAGGACTGGGCCCGCTCTAATTTTGTATTTATCAACATATTTAATGTAATAAACAAAATCAAACCAACAAAATCACAGCCAATCAAAATATATTTGATTTCTAATATACAATATGTGTGATGTCTAATATAATTGCACTTTCAAGCACAACATGACAAAAAGTGACCAATAAAATGGTTTGCAGCGTGGCGCGTTATTGCTATGCGGCCAATTAGTACTAAATCTCAGTTTAAGATGGATATGCAATTTATCATTTTATCACTTTAACACAATGAGACTGGACACTGTGTTAAGAATGGTTATCATGCTAAATAATTTCATATATTTCATAGACAAGAAATGCTAACTGTGGAAGATCTCTCGAAACCATCATTTGTGAGCAACTCGACTCACAAAATATAGTGCTGAGAGTGAAAACCATGTCAAATACTTAAAGGAACTAAATCACAAAATACTTGAGGAGCACTTCAAGGCATTCGACTCATACATCGGTGCCAGTGAATACTGTCATGCTAAGAGTCGCCCGTCAGTTCTGCTGGCAGTGTGTTGCTGTCCTGGGCAGTTTCTGCACATGAAAGGGGAGAGGAAAGCAGACTCTAAATGACTCTAGAGGATTAGGATGACATTGAACTAGACCCCTCAGATTGCTTAAAAGCTGAACGTAACCTCAAAATGACAGGGAAGTGGAAAAGGCAGAAAAAGGAGAAGCAGAAGGGTGGGAGAGATGGCCCTGTCCCAATGCTCTTGCATAGTCCTTTAATCCTCACCCACTGTCCTTATGGACAAAAATGCAAGTAAATGTCACCACCATGTTGTATCCTCTTTATATTTAGGAGGATGAAGATGGGTGTGAGTTTAACAGGGAATTTAAGTATTGTTCTCATTCCAATCCAATTACACAACAGAGCCAGAGCGGGGCTTTCATTTTCTCTATAGAGAAACTGATATTTAAGAATACTGCATAAACCTTTTAAGATGATATATACTCCTGTATTACATGTATTGTTTTAAATAAAAAAAAATGTTATCTTTACTATTTGATTAGAACTACGTTCTTTGCAATGCATCATGCCATGGGATGAAATGTTGAATTGTGGTGATTTATCTTGGAGCTGGATGGTTTGGGTTTCACTGAAGATTTAAAAAAATAAATAAAATAAAAATGCCAATGAATAAAATGAGTGGGAAAAATACTTCAGAAACTAAGGCTGCTAAAAAAACGGTTCCCACTCTGTCTGCCTTCTTGAAAGTACCAAGAAAGCTGGAGTGGTTGTATCCACTAATGCAGAGGTTCTTAACCTTTTGGATTCCAAGGACCCACATTGTCCACAACAATATTCAAAGGCCTCGTTTCTTTTCCTGATATATATATATATATATATATATATATATATATATATTAGGGCTGGGAAAAGATTAATCGCGATTAATCGCATCCAAAATAAAAGTTTGTGTCTACATGATATATGTGTGTGTACTGTGTATAATTATTTTGTATATATATAAATACACACTTGCATGTATATATTTAAGAAATATTTGTTATTTATATATAAAATATATAAATTTATATATAATCTAAATTATATATAAATATATACAGTATATACATGCAAATATTTCTTAAATATATACATGCATATGTGTGTGTATTTATATATACAAAATAATTATACACAGTACATTTTTATACACAGCCCTAATATATATATATATATATATATATATATATACATAATCAAAATGTCTACCCCAATATAAAAATACCCATGGAGTCTAGAAATCACACTTTTAAAATTAGACTATGTCATATATCCAGGTTTTTTTATATCACAATTGCGAGTTTACATCTTGCAATTCTGGCTTTATTTATCAGAATTGCGTGTTATAAAGTCAGAATTGACTTACACACAATTAACACACAATTGCGACTTTATATCATGCAATTCTTAAACAAAAAATCCGAATTGTGAAATAAAATGTCGCAATTACCTTTTTTAATTTTTTATTCAGTGGCGGAAACAAGCTTCCATAATATCTTGATTTCCAGGCGTTTTAGCTCATTTTAATACCGTTTTTTTTAATTATTATTATTTTAAATCAAGAGGACCCCTTGGAAATTTAGACCCCTTGGTTAAGAACCACTGCCCTAACGGCTTCTAAATGGCAGCACCACCCTTCATAGTTTTGAGAATGGGGACCGGTTTCGATCGAGGCACGATCGAAGTTCTACAGATGAGAGATTTGGAAAGGGGTGAAGACTAGCTCGGAGAGAGCGAGAGAGGTGGGGGGCGGGGCAGGTGGGCGGAGACAGTGACTGACTGCGGCGGCTGCGCTGGCTGTGCTGCTGGTGGGCGTGGTGTGTCCTCTTACTGCCAGATACTGTGGGGTGAGGCCGGTCAGGCCGGTCAGGCTGCCCCAGGCAGACGCGCTGTTCAACTGCTGCATCTGCTGCGCCAACTGCTGCTGCAGCCGCCGCTGTTCCTTATCCTTCTGCGTGTCGGCAAACTTCACCACCATGGGGGAGGAGCAGCCCTGTGAGGACAGATTGAAAGAGAGAGGAAGAGAAAAAGGGGTAAAAAAAAAAGAGGGGAAGCTAAGTATCTAGAAGAGCAATGGTCTTGTGCAGAGATACTGCATAAACCGATAATGGCACACACACAACCGCTGGAGCGACGGGAGTTCTTGGTGAAATGAGAGTCCTGTGCTGTGCTGCTGATTTTATTTCCCAGGAAAGCGATTTCCTGCTTTATAAAACTATTTCATCATCTGTTTGAGAGAGCGAGGCAGCGAGCAAGATCTCCCACCCCACAGCCCTCGCTGTACCCTGCAGACCTGCCGCATTTCCGCTAATCTCTCACGCGTTCGGTCTCTCTCGAAAGCAAACAAACGTAAACATCTTGGGCCTGACCGGTGATGCCCGTTTAACTAAGGCCCTCAGGGTCAGAATATAATGCATAGCAAGTGTTGCGTTAGTTCCTGACGTGGTTATTCAACCAAAAGATTTAATTTACTCATCATGATCTACTCACTCTCATGTTATTCGAAATCATCGGGGGTTTTTCCACAAAAGTTGAGCAAAATGCTGAATATAATAATCTCAGGTTATAAAAAAGGTCCAAAATAGTTGGATGGTACATTTTACTCCAAAATCAAAAGAAAAAAAAATGTATTATGCACATTCTAACCCAAATTCTCATTACAATAATGTTGTATGTTTTAGTTATGCTAATTTATTGTTCAATTTTTTATTTAATACAGTGCTGTTTTTATTTAAATCAGCAAAATTAAGGCAGATATTTTACAATAAATAATATATCAATTTAATTTCCAATGGTGAGTCTAATTAGATTCCAGTAACTATAATGCAAGAATTTTGTGTAATTTGTAATACAAAAAGCATAAATTTAAGGCAGAAGAGCAAATACTGCAATAACATAATACTTTACAATTTAAATAATATGTCTTCATATATGGTAATAAGAACTGGGGTAAGGAAATGTGCTTATTTAGCTTAATTTTTGACAATTTAAAACAGTCTTTCTTGCATTTAAACAAAACACAAATTCTTTATTTTTTCTTCTTAGTTTTTTGACTTGGGCATGAGATTCACCCAAAGATGTACCATAACAGCAGTTAACACGAACCACTCAATATATTCAAGGTCTTCTAAAGCATTTAATTGCTTTGTGTGAGGAGCAGACCAAAATATAAATCATCACGGCGGCATGAAGTAACATCATTTTCTCTGACGCAAGCGCACAAGTTACAGAAGGAAGACTTTGTAAATGGTGTTCAGTAAGAACATTCAGAAACACCATTACATGTATTAATATCAAAGCTGTTCCTCAGGCAACAGCAGCTAACACAGGGCAGCCATATGGAGCCACGAGAGGACGAAAGATTGAGACGAGTGCTTCAAGGCAATTATTCTACATCTCTGTCTCTTGTCTCTACCGTACAGGTGCTGATTCACTCTGATAAATCACTCTGCCGCTTTTATTGTGCTCTCTCTGAACTGCGAACCACAGACTGACAAAAAAAAAAGATGAAAGATCACAGACCCTCTAGAACGAGTGTGTGTGCGAGAGAGAGAGAGCATTTGAGTTTCTTGGAGGTGGAGCGCCTCACATCCACCCGGAGCATTCTACAGTGTTCCTTCCATTCGGAGAGCTGATTTTCTTATTTCGGCTCTCAGATGGAGGGGAGGTAAAAATAAAACTTGTAAGGGGGGATGAGATTTAACTCAAGCTGTCAATCGAGTGGTGCCATCTCCGAGTGAACATCTCAAGAGACCGAAAAAATCTCATTACTCACTCGCTCTGTCTTTCTCTCCTACACACACACACACTCACACTCTACAGCCTTTGACTAATGTGAAAGAAGTAGATTGAGGCTAAAATGTACAAGTTAAAATTGGTAACGCTTAGGTTAATCTTACAAAAAACATGCCTAGGTCACAAGACCAGATACGTTGTTGAAAGGTTAGGTAAAAATCACCCTAACACACACCCCCATGAAATATACAGGAGCATACAAACGTGCATCTGTGGAGACACACACACACACACACACACAAAAACACAGCAACCGATCACAGAGATAAAGAGAGACAAACACATATCAAACGAGATGAACGTCCAGGGAGACTTTTGCAAACCACAGCACTGAAAACAACCCTTTGAGACGAGCAAGGCCGATCGCAACTGTGTGAGTGTGTGTGTGCACAGGCGCATGCATGACCACCCTCTGTCATATCCGTTTTCATTAAGTCATGGCATTCAGAAAGGCCACAAATTCCTCGGTGTGAGGGAAGGGCGAAGAGATGGCCGGAAAAAAACACACAACAACAATCCAACACAATTTACTCACTCTCATCTAAACCGGGTTATTACTTTCCCTTTGCGTCTTTAGACACATACTGTGCAGAAATGTGACCAAGCTGACAAAAAGATAAAATATATATGTAAATTTAGCTAAGAATTGATAAATACAGGCCTTCAGAGACTTGAGAAAGCAGCTTAAATCCATTAGTGTCAACGATTTCTGATTGGTTAATAGGTGGCCTTTAATTCCGGGTGTCAGTGTTAAAAACAGCATGTAAGGGTTAACGTACATTGGGAAATTTGCAGAGAGTGGTGACATAAGTGTGCAAGTCGCACACACACACAGTCGCATAGTTAGGACCCTGTATTAGACAGCTGTCAGCACCCTCTGATTTGGTGTGTCAGAGCTTTGACATTTTGACAGGCACTGAGACGGACTGCTAAACTCTGCAGCATTCTACAGGGCAATCACAATGCAAGGGCCCGTCGGAGGTCTGTTATTAAAGCGTCTGTGACATCGTCACAACGACACCCGTCTTCTAATAGCAGACTGGCTAGGTGGTGGGTCTGGGGGGTCCTTCTTAGTTTGACCCATTTGGCCATGGGTGGTTTTAGCAATGCCTGACAGTAATAACAGGGAGCGAAGCGGCACTTAATATGGTGTTAAAAGTTCTGCAGAAAAGTCACTGACTGAGGGAAAATTCTGTTTAAAAAAAGTTTCATCTTGCAACTTAGAACTTCATAGGGAAGAACTTACATGGTAGTGATACTGGCCGCCAATTCAAATAGAAATAGAGAGAGATAGCAAGAGAGGCTCTGTTCTAAAAACTAGTGAGCTGCCTACAGCAGTCTAATTGCCTTGGCAGCATCCAAGTGAAAGCAATCCTCGTAAGTGACTGATTTGGAACGCTCTACGTAGGCAGCAACTTGTGCGTCATACACGCTTACTCACATACTAGTTTGGGATAAGTGTGGGATGTTGTTAAGCTAACTGCGATATTCTAATAGAAACAAAGCAGAGAATCCAAGAAAATGGTGAAATGGTAAATGTGGACACATTAGCATTCTGCTAAGCTAACAACGATAATCTCAATACAAGTGGTCACATTAGGATTTTTTATTTTTTTTTGGCAAAGAAGATCCATTGTCCATTATCAATAGTGTAGTGATAACTTGGTTCACTTGCAAACTAAGCAGCTTTATAGGTTAATTTGCATGTTTAACTTTTACACCGAAAAGTGACCATTTAGAACACTCTTCATAGGCAGCAACTTGTGTCAAATGCACGTCACCTTTTGCACAAACCATACATCATGTACTTTAGAGTTTGGGATTAGCATGCTCTTAAGCTAACACCGATATTCTAATAAGCAAATCAAAGTAGAGCATTCAGAAAAATGGTACAATGGTACCATTAACATTCTGCTAAGCTAACAACAATACTTTCATATTTGGAATGCTCTATCGACAGCAACTTGTGTGCCATACAAATTGCCCTCCTCACTCATGCAACTTAACTCACCGTTGACTTTAATGGAGTTTGGTATTAGCATGTTGCTAAGCTAACAACTCAACACTAATGAATAAAACAAAAATAGCACACAAGATTGGGTAAAATAGTTTTAATTTGAATTTTAATTAGAACTATTTCAATACATACTTTGCAATACTGAATGGATTACTTTAGTATCAAGATCATGGGTATTGTTCACCATTTTCGGATGGAAGCTGATAAGCTAACAATGACACTACAACAACTAAGCATAAATTAAATTGGGGACTTTTAATTAGATATTAATCATGCTACATGGATCTGAATGAATTATATTTATAACGGACATATCATAGTAGGGGATCTTGGAATTTTTTCACTGAGCTCAGCACAATGCATTATTGTATTCGAAGGATGTCCAAAAGTAGGTTGGAACAACCTTTGCGAGGGGAGCACACCCTTAAAATGATGCCTACTGTACATACAGTAGCTCACTAGGTTTTGGAACAGAGTAAAGAGAGAGAGAGAGAGAGAGAGAGAGAGAGAGAGAGAGAGAGAGAGAGAGAGAGAGAGAGAGAGAGAGAGAGAAGACAAGGGTACAGTACCTCCATGGTTTGAGACTGATGCATGCCTTTGATTGCATTCTGTGCCATAGCCCTGGTAGAAAACGTGACAAACGCACATCCTGCAGGAAGGAGGGGAGGGACGTGGGAGGGAGGGAGGAGAGGAGAGGAAGGAGGAGAGACGAGAGAGAAACAAAACAAGACAAAAGGGTTGGACAGGTTGTTATAAAGCCAAAAAAACAAAGATCGTACAAAGAACACAGCAGACAACAGTGCTATACAGTTGCTAGAATAGAACAATCAACATTCAACATTCAGCTTCAGATAAACATTCAACATTCAACATCTCAAAATACACACTCAACAAAATGACTATCAGCAATGGTATCAGTTCTTTAGTTTTGTTTGGTGTGATGGCTATGGGGTTAGAGTGTGTGGCTAGTGTCATCACATACACACACACATACTTTGTCACGCCCCAACTCTACCTGTAGGGTTACTGCGATACCAATATTTCAATTGTTAATACCAATGCAAGTGAAATTTCACGATTCCAATTTAGATACCACAACAAAAACATGACACTTTTATTTAAAACATTTAAATTAATATAAATAATAAATTTAAGGGTTAGTTCAATCAAAATAGAAAATTACTTTTAAGATGTCTTTATGAACTTTTTGAAACTTAAAAAGTTTTGGTGGAATGGACTTTCAACTGAGGGACAGAAGTGTCTCAAGTTTCATTAAAAATATTTTAATTTGTGCTTCAAAGGATAATGAAAGTGAGTGATTTTCTCTTTTTCCTCTCAATATTATTGTTTTTTAATATTATCGACAGAAGCTAAATTTAAACCGAAAGGCCAAAGGAACAATATTTTCACACAAAATGATTTTAGTATCGTACTTTTAACATCCCCACCAACCCATTTCTTTCTTTATTTTTATTTTTATTCATCTGTACATAAATGCGTACTAAAAATAAAATGCATAAAATAAAATAAAAACACCCTTAAATATGTAATATTCATTTTTAAATAACTGTATAATCAAGCCGAGTAATCCCTGGAGGCGAGTGTGTGTTTCGGGAGAGCTTGCAATGGCATCTGGGACAAGGAGTCTTGGAACCGAAGTGGTTTAAGCGGGAGCCAGAAGAACAGGCCATATGGAGGCATGCTGGGGGAAATCGCAACCCTGTTTGAAGAGCTCTACTCTACTGTGCAGTCCAGCAGATTTATACATATTGAG
This sequence comes from Abramis brama, assembly GCF_963993115.1. NCBI lineage: Eukaryota > Metazoa > Chordata > Actinopteri > Cypriniformes > Leuciscidae > Abramis > Abramis brama. Next base: position 39,504,109 of record NC_139966.1, on the reverse strand, counting down.
GACACAGACATGCTCACATGCATGGACAGTCTAGTTAATGGGTTAACTACTTCTTACACGTCCACATATGCGAATGCGCTGAGAGAGGAGTGAAAGAATGTAGGAGGAGAAAGAACAAAAGACTTGTCGTCCTGTCTTTTCATAAATGCTTCCTTCAAGTGCTTTCTTTTAAGTTTGGAAACTATTTACGATGTGATGTGTTGTCGGCCCGAATAACATGAACATGCTTGTCAATTTTATACTATTTTCTCTTTTTTCCTTTACTGCAACATTCTCATGCTGCCATAGACAATGATGGACAGCTTATAATCTGGTTAAATAAGTAGTACTTTCTGGAAAGCTTTCGTTATTCTTCACCCACAGTGCATAATTTGCTTACGAAATACAGTGCATGCAACATTCATGATTACAACTTATGATCAATACCACTACGATTTCATCATGATTCTTCAAGAAAATCTTGACATTCACACTGGAAATGAGGACATAGTGGTTGCTCGTCTCATAAATGGTCAATGACATAAATAAATAAAAATAAATAATTCAGTTGCACACATTTTTAGAGTTGGATTTATGTCTAAAAACAATACCAAATTACATTTCAAATGCCATGTCACAAGGTGGTATAACGTGGTGTAACCAAGTAAAAAAGAATAATATTTTTCTTACACCTTGAATAAATGTGAATCGTAATTATTATTAAAATAATAATACTAGTAAACGGTAACGGTAACAAAAATCATTCATTATTGATTTATAAATATAATTTAGTTTTTGGGGAGTTGCACCACATGACATTTTACAACCTGAACTAAGCTTGCCTTGTAATAAAGTCTAATTATTTAATATTTTAAGAATTATTTTAATATTTTACTTTGGTCTGCAAGATGTTGGTTGCACCATATGATCTGAATCAAACTTTGATTTGACGGACAAAATAAATAAATAAAACAAAAACATTAAGCAACATCCCTTACCACACCCCCCACCCAAAAATACCACAATTAATTTTAATTCAGATGCTCTTCATTGAAGAGGTGTATTTATTGTATGTATAAAATGCATTTTGCATGAAATGAAATAAAAATAGCATCATGTTAATGACCCACGTGACTTGAAGTCAGCAATAATTGTGCCCTGCAATACAGTGTTAGAACCACACGGTTGCGCTGTATATCTGCTGGCACCAGCCACCTGCTCTAGCGGACCTACCTTTCTTCTCTTTTCTCATTAGCATCTCCCTCCTCGCTATCACTCCAATACAACCTCCTTTCTGTTTTCAGAGTGGGTGAATCTGGCCCCGGCGAGTGAACCGGAGCACCGCCACGAGTGAAAGCGCAATGAAAGGCTGTTTATTTATAGAGTTGTTTAATTAGCCTCATCATTAAAGCAGCTTTGGACACTCGAATGGTGATATTTGTGGGCACTGGCTTGGTGCGAAACTCTAGAGAAACCATCTCGTGGCGGAGAAAAAAAAGAAGAAAAAAAAAACTTTTTCTTTCAACTCTCAAAGTCCTCGGTTTTGCTGACCTGCGACTGCAGAGTTCGTTCACTGTTCGAAAGAACTCTGATCTGTTGAGATGATAAGCCGTTAACGAGGAGACCGAATGAAAGAGTTTCCAAAGAAAGCGATTAATTATTCTTATTCCGCAGCCCTCTGGAATACTTGATGGTGATTGGTCAATCGTAGCATTTTGGGGTCAAATTATTTTCGCATAATGAGAGCAAAACGGCATAATTGTCACAGGGAACTGATTTTCTGTGCCATGTTTTTTTCTTTTCACATATTAAAATAATTTTTACTTTAATTCATGTATTGGTCAGGTATTTTTCTCGCAAAAATGACTGAGTGACTGTATATTTTTTGCCGTAGTTGTGGCGAAAACAATGCAAACAAAGGTATAAATAACTGCCAGTGTCATCGAAAGGGAATAAACGAGGGATACGGTGCGATACGGAGGGACAGAGAGAGCGAGAGATGAGTTTTTTTGAAGAAAGTGGGGTAGCTCCCAGGGCACTGCGCTCACATGTGGCCTGATCTATATTTTATTAATAGTGAAGTTCAATGATGATTGATAGACCGCTTTAATAGCGATGCGAGAGTCCTGGTAAAGTCATCCTACTCCATGGGATTTAGCGTACACCTCATTTACGTACACATTTACTCATCTATTTATTCATCCAATCCTTTTTTATGGGAGGGGGGTGGTAGTTCCTCTTATTGAAGCATTTCGAATATATCTCCAACCACTAGCTCAGGGAATAAAGTTAATCTCCTGTGGAATTAAAATATTCATGAGGACAGGAGGGAAAGACGGAAAATAAGGACTGCGGAGGAGTAGTGCGAATGAGCGGAGGATGGAGGAACGACTAGAGGAGTGGATGAGGAGGATAAACGAATGATATAAGAGGGCTGTATGCGAAAGCAGAGCACTGTGGGAAGATGGAGGTATGGTGTAATTCCCTACAGGTTACATCAAGCTGGAAAAAATCTTCAACACTATCATGTACCACACTTGAAGAAATCGAACAATCTCACACACAGAGCGAGAGGCTGACTTTGCTAAACTGGAATAAAAAAAACAAAAAAAACTAACCAGTATCTCTAACCACCACCTTTGATCACAATTGTCTCAGTTTGTAAATTTAAATTTTTTGAAGGCTAAGTGACTTAAAAAGTGACTTATTTTCACTTACAATGGAGGTCAATTGGCCAAGTGTACAACAGTTGCTCCATAGACTTACAGTATAAGTGCATTTCAAAAGCTTTTTATAAGATAAAATATAAGTTAAAATTACGATCAATGGTAATCAACAATGGAGCTACGAAAATAATGGGCGTTGTAGCCTAAAAGTTTGTGTGTAATAAATTCTATTTAATTATATAACATTTATTTCTAAAGCTACTGTTTGTAATGTCTATTTGATGCTTTTCTCATTCAACACAATAATGACTTTAAATTATCTTTTGGGGGTAATTTGATGTGCGAATAATTAATTAATCGGCACATCATGTAATTACTTTGATTAAAATTTTTCATAAATTTACAGGCCTAATTATTCGTTAAGTTTCTTGAACCAAAAACACTAGTTTTTACTGTGACCTGTATAACGAAACAGGGCTGATTTTGCTACTGTACCTTTAAGACTTCTATATGTACATGAGCCCTGTTACGATTGGTTATATGTCTGCTGTAGTTCCAACTAGATCTCAGGAGAAAACCTAACTATTTTTACGAGGTGGCGATATTTTATAAATTTGTACAATGTGTATGTTTTTTTTTTTTTGAGAAAACGTAAGCCTAACATCATTGGGTGTAAGCAGATTGTACGAAAACATGAATAAGATCGTATAAATGAATACGATTAGTCAAAAAACGTAAAATAGTTACAAACTGCCATGAGATTGTGTTGGTAGCTCACCCTGTTGTTCGTCAGGACGGCACAAGCGGCTGAATGCTGAATAGGTGTTGATGTATAAATGTGGGCGGGCATATGTTAATGAGCTTACGTTTTTGCCGCTGTCCAGTCCAGTGTGTCCCCATAGAAAGTGAAAATTCTGAGTGACGCAAAACAATCACTGCCAATCAGTACATATTTGTCATTTAATATGTAGATACATGGAATGCTTTATTTGACCAATGAGGTTTCACTGTGGGCGTGGCTACCCAGTGTGATGCTTCATTGCAATTCCTTCACCTGCTTAGCTCATAGTGTTAGTTTCATATTTGCGTTGAGATTGTTAGAGCACATGTCAAATTATTTCAAACAAGAAAGAAAAATCTTGTTTTCCACCATATGCTTCCTTTTAAAAAGTAGAAACAAATGTCGAAACCCTGATTTATATATATATATATATATACAGTAGGTGCGTGTGTCTCACCTCGGCTGAGTCCATCTGGTCCCCTCAAGATACGGCACTCCTCGATCTGTCCGAAGGGAGAGAACATGACCCGGATGTCGTTCTCATTGCATTTCTTCGACACCATGCCGATGAACAGCTTTCTGTCCTCCACCGCTGAGCGATAGGAAGGGTGGAGAAAACAAATGAGACCAACGTGTGGAAAAAAAAGGTGTGATCACGTGATCAACATCTCATTAGCACATCAAGCCTAGACACACACAACAGCAAATTTGCGTTTGGTTCTCTTTGATGTTTTCTTTCAATGACCCAGACGCTCTCTTTCGCCTGTAATCTGTGTGTGCTGCCTTCAAGTCCTCCTGGGATATTCCTATTTACGAGCTCGGAGGCCGTAATTATGATGTGATGTGCATTTTTGGTCAAAATAAAATGGATGTGTTGAGCGATTTCATTTTTATGTCTCTCTTACAGTTCATAAAGACAGAAAGCTCTTTAGCACTAATGCACCAAAATGAAGAGGAAATTGTGCATTAGCTGTGTAATTGATGCTTTATTTATGTATTTTATCATTATCTGCCACATAGAATGATGGGAAATGTAGTTTTGTTGCTCACCTCATTAACTGGCTAAATGCGTAGTAATTTCAGGCAAACTGTATTACTATTTTTCATCAACAGTAGATAAAATGCGTACAGACAACAACATATAAGCTTGTATGGAATCTTTTGGCTAATTTGATTTAGCTTTCAGCATCCTAGAAGACCGTAAAATAAAATGTAAAAATCCAGTTCAATTGACCACATTTTACAGTGTGATCTCGCGAATATGTATGGAAACACATTTCAAACTCAAAGTAAAACATACATGAAATAAAATAAATAAACAAACAAATTGCAGATTCATACCCTCCAACTGTGACTTTAAATCTTACCATGTGAATTTATTACTTATTTTAAATGCTTTATCACAATTACCACAATGTCACTCATTACTCTGAAGTGGAAATGGGCTTCCATACAGAAAATATCAATGAAAACTT